>NC_092736.1:11754450-12113200 GCF_047496885.1 Scyliorhinus torazame | reverse complement strand
TGTGAGAGGGAGAGGGTGAGAGAGGGAGAGGGTGAGAGAGGATGAGAGAGGGAGAGGGTGAGAGAGGGAGAGGGTGAGAGAGGGAGAGGGTGGGAGAGGGAGAGGGAGAGGGTGGGAGAGGGAGAGGGTGGGAGAGGGAGAGGGTGGGAGAGAGGGAGAGAGAGAGGGAGAGAGTGTGTGAGAGTGAGAGGGAGAGAGAGAGGGAGAGTGAGAGAGGGAGAGAGAGGGAGAGAAGGAGCGAGGGAGAGAGGGGGAGAGTGGGAGAGGGAGAGAGAGTGTGAGAGAGGGCGAGAGAGTGTGAGAGAGGGAGAGAGAGTGTGAGAGAGGGAGATAGAGAGTGAGACAGAGAGAGAAAACTTACTTCGAAGCAGTTCATCGCCGCCACTTTCCAGTTACGATGAATGGTCACCGTGTGCTAAGATTTAGAGCTGACAGCTGCAGTAACAACCTGCATTCATATAGCACCTGTAATGTCACAAATTATTCCAAGATACTTCACAAGGAACTAAGTTAAAGTCAAGTGTAGATATCATACCAAGAAATAGGACTTCTGGGCCAACCTATCTAATGTAGATAAATCTCCAGGGCCGGATGAAATGGATCCCAGGCTATTGAGTAAATAGCAGGGGTGCTGGCAATAATTTTCAATCCCTCTCTGGCCACAGAAGAGGTGCCGGAGGACTGGAGGATAGCCAATGCGGTATCATTTATTCAAGAAGGGATAAACCGAGAAACTACAGGCCAGTCAGTCTGACCTCGGGTGGTGGGGAAACTATTGGAAACAATTCTGAGAGACAGGGTTAATCTGCATTTGGAGAGGCAGGGATTAATCAAGAATTAAGTTAGCATGGTTTTGTTAAGGGGAGGTCATGTCTGAGCGACTTGATTACATTTTTCAAAGAGGTGACCAGGTTTGTAGATGAGAGAATATATTTTACGCAGTCTACTTGGGCTTCAGCAAGGCTATTGATAAGATCACACATGGGAGACTGATAGCGATGGGATCATGGGATCCAAGGAAATTTGGCAAACTGGATCCCGAATTGGCTGAGCAGCAGGAAGCAGAGGGTAATCGGCGAGGGGTGTTTTTCAGATGGAAGCACGGTTTTGTGAAGGGGAGGTCGTGTCTCACTAACTTGATAGAATTTTTCAAAGAGGCCACACTTGGAGTATAGTGTTCAATTCTGGTCGTCACACTACCAGAAGGATGTGGAGGCTTTAGAGAGAGTGCAGAAGAGATTTACCAGGATGTTGCCTGGTATGGAGGGCAAGAGCTATGAGGAGCGGTTAAATAAACTTGGTTTGTTCTGGGTTGGGACCTTTGCTGCTTGTAGTATATATAAATGATTTGGAGGAAAATGTAACTGGTCTGATTAGTAAGTTTGCAGACGACACAAAGGTTAGTGGAATTGCGGATAGCGATGAGGACTGTCAGAGGATACAGCAGGATTTAGATTGTTTGGAGACTTGGGCGGAGAGATGGCAGATGGAGTTTAATCCGGACAAATGTGAGGTAATGCATTTTGGAAGGTCTAATGCAGGTAGGGAATATACAGTGAATGGTAGAACCCTCAAGAGTATTGAAAGTCCGAGAGGTCTAGGAGTACAGGTCCACAGGTCACTGAAAGGGGCAACACAGGTGGAGAAGTTAGTCAAGAAGGCATACGGCATGCTTGCCTTCATTGGCCGGGGCATTGAGTATAAGAATTGGCAAGTCATGTTGCAGCTGTATAGAACCTTAGTTAGACCACACTTGGAGTATAGTGTTCAATTCTGGTCGCCACACTACCAGAAGGATGTGGAGGCTTTCGAGAGGGTGCAGAAGAGATTTACCAGAATTTTGCCTGGTATGGAGGGCATTAGCTATGAGGAGCGGTTGAATAAACTCGGTTTGTTCTCACTGGAACGAAGGAGGTTGAGGGGCGACCTGATAGAGGTCTACAAAATTATGAGGGGCATAGACAGAGTGGATAGTCAGAGGCTTTTCCCCTGGGTAGAGGGGTCAATTACTAGGGGGCATAGGTTTAAGGTGAGAGGGGCAAGGTTTAGAGTAGATGTACGAGGCAAGTTTTTTTACACAGAGGGTAGTGGGTGCCTGGAACTCGCTACCGGAGGAGGTGGTGGAAGCAGGGACGATAGTGACATTTAAGGGGCATCTTGACAAATACATGAATAGGATGGGAATAGAGGGATACGGACCCAGGAAGTGTAGAAGATTGTAGTTTAGTCAGGCAGCATGGTCGGCACGGGCTTGGAGGGCTGAAGGGCCTGTTCCAGTGCTGTACTTTTCTTTGTTCTTTGTTCTTTGAAGCCTGTGTCCAGTGGGGTCCCACAGGGATCGGTTTTGGAGCCCTTGCTGTTTGTGGTTTACATATACATTATTTAGACTTGAATGTAGGAGGGTTCAGTAAGTTCATGGATATGAAAATTGGTGGGGTGGTAAATGGTGAGGATAGCCTTAGATTACAGAGGATATAGACGGGCTGGTCAATCCTGATAAGTGTGAGGTGATGCACTTGGGCTGGACAAACAAGGTAAGGGAATACATGATAAACGGCAAGACCCTGGGAAGCACCGAGGATTAGAGGGACCTTGGTGTGCAAGTACACCCGTCCCTTAAGGAAGCAGAGCTGGTGGATACAGTGGTTAAGAAGGCATATGGCATACTTGCCTTTATTAGCTGAGGTATAGAGTTTAAGAGCAGGGAGGTTATGCTGGAACTGTATAAAAGGTTGGTGAGGCCACAGCTAGAGTACTGTGTGCAGTTCAGGAATCCACATTATAGGAGGGATATGATAGCACTGCAAATGATGAAGAGGAGATTTATCAGGACATTGCCTGGGCTGGAGAGTTTCAGTTATGAAGAGAGATTGGATAGACGGGGGTTGTTTTCCTTGGCGCAGAGGAGATTGAGAGAGGGGAGGGGGCATGATTGAGATGTATAAAAATGAGGGGCATAGAGAGTGTAGACAGGAAGAAACTTTTCCCATTGGTGCAGAAATCAATGACCAGGGGACATAGATTTACGGTAAGAGACAGGAGGTTTAGAGGGGATGTGATGAAACACTGTTTTACCCAGAGGGTGGTTGAAGTCTGAAAGGGTGATGGAGGCAGAGACCCTCATAACACTTGAGTAGTATTTAGATGTGCACTTGCGATGCCAAGGCATACAAGACTATGGGCCAAGTGCTGGAAAATGGGATTAGAAATAGTTAGGTGGCGCAGTGGGTTAGCACTGCTGCCTCACGGCGCCGAGGTCCCAGGTTCGATCCCGGCGCTGGGTCACTGTCCGTGTGGAGTTTGCACATTCTCCCCGTGTCTGCGTGGGTTTCGCCCCCACAGCCCAAAGATGTGCAGGGCAGGTGGATTGGCCACGCTAAATTGCCGTTGAATTGGAAAAATGAATTGGATACTCTAAATTTATTGAAAAAGAGAAATCAGTGGTTACGCAGACGCCTGCGCTGTCGACCTCTATGAGTGTGAAGTTGACCCATCCAGCGCATAAAACAGAATTTGACATTCAGTCACTATTAGGGCTGAGATGACCAAAAGCTTGGTCAACAACGAAGGTTCTTAGGGATGTTGTAAATGTGGAAATAAAGGCAGAGACGTTTAGGAAGCAAATTAGTGTCCAAGACACTGATTGGCATATTCGCCAATGAAAAGAGGGCGTGCCCAAAATAGAGTAGAGCAGATATCTTGGATGCTTGTGAGAATGGCCATATTGTTAATGAGCTCCCAATTTATTCTATCAGAGCTCTTTTTAAATCTGGCGTGGATATACTATGCTCGCTTCTCAAATTGTATTTTGTCAAATCCATTCAGTGGAGTCGTCAAAAGATCCCAAATGCACCAATTCTAAAATGCGCCTTTTCTAAGGTTACAATTTCTTTCAGAGGTCCTGCTGAAAATTGATTCTGTTGGGATCTGTGGATCCGATGTTCATTACTGGCAGAATGGAGAAATTGGAGATTTTATTTTGAAGGAACCAATGGTCCTGGGGCACGAGGCCTCGGGATCAGTATCTAAAGTGGGATCTGGAGTTCGACATCTGAAGGCAGGTCAGTCCACACAACAAAAAACAGACACGGTTACGCCACCTCGGCAGTCGCAAGTGCGAGAATCATAAAAAATAGGAGCATCAGGAGGCCATTCAGCCCCTCGAGCCTGTTCCGCCATTCATTATGATCATGGCTGATCCCCTCTCTCATATTGCCACTCTCTTCCCATACTCCTTGACACCTTTAAAAGTCTAGAAATCTATTTCCTTCTTAAATATGATGTGGAGATGCCGGCGTTGGACTGGGGTGAGCACAGTAAGAAGTCTTACAACACCAGGTTAAAGTCCAACAGGTTTGTTTCGAATCACTAGCTTTCAGAGCACTGCTCCTTCACTAACCCGAGGAAGGAGCTGCGCTCCGAAAGCTAGTGAGTCGAAACAAACCTGGTGTTGTAAGACTTCTTACTCTACTTCTTAAATACATTCAGTGACTTGGCCTCCACAGCCTTCTGTGGTAGTGAATTCCTCAGGTTCACCGCCCTTTGAGTGAAGAAATCTTTCCTCATCTTAGTCGTAAATGATCTATCCTGGATCCTGACACTGTGACCCCTTGTTCTCGACTCTCCCGCAGGAGGACTCAGATTCATTGGCAGAGCTAAATTGTCCTCAACGGACGTGGGTTTGGAAAATATGGAAGTATTAATTATATGTTATTTGCTCAGAGCTTATCTTCAACTAACTTTGCTGTGGGTTATGAAAGGGGAAAGCCCAAATTGGTGGTTTATGATGTGAAAGGCACTTCCAAAAGTGTTTCATGTGACCTTTCAGGAACGAGTTGGATCAGCGTTCTTCATAGCTTTCTTTCCGGGGACCCATTTTTACCAACCGGCCGACCTGCGCGACCCACACCGGCCGACCTTTGCGACCCACGCCGGCCGACCTGCGCGACCCACACCGGCCGACCTTTGCGATCCACGCCGGCCGACCTTCGCGACCCACCATTTTCTCTTACCTTGTTTGTTGCTGATAAAAATGGAGGAAATGGTTTGGGGTCCCTTTGGCCCTCGTACACGCTCCTCCAATGGAACCTGTTGGATGAAGGTGAAGCCTTCCGGTGTCGGAAAGTATGGAGTCTCCATCTGTCCAAAGTTCTGCATTTTTTTCCTGGAAAGTTCTATCAAATAAAACCCCCCCGAACTTGTAAAACAAAAAGCTGCAACTGTTTAAAAAAAAAATGCAGCAGCAATGTGCATGCATGCTCGATCATCGGTGTGCATGTGCATAGTTTTGCGCATGTGCACCGATGATCCGGCACGCATGCGCAGTGCGGCCGCATTTGTTTTACATGTTCATGGCCATTTTGAAGGATGCTTGCAGCTGGCGATATTAATAGCCGGTTGTTGCACGCAGATTTGCGCGATCGGGAGCGCCGCGACGGACGGCTCCCCGACCCTCCTGACACCCGCCCGCGACCCACCCACGGGTCCCGCCCCCGAGTTTGACAATGCCTGAGTTGGGATGATCAGCCATGTTCATGCTGAAAGGCAGAGCAGGCTCGAAGGGCCGAATGGCCTACTACTGTTCCTATTTTCTATCTTGTCCGTCTATCATCTGAACGGAATTATTTTTCTCTCCCTCGTTTCTTCCCAATAACCCACCCCCCCACCCCTCTCCTGAAATGGGGTCCTACCGCCAACGGTCAGCCTTGGCTGTCGGTCCTAAGTCAGTGAGTGCAGGCCAGCTGGTCAAATATGGAGCCCAGTGCAACCTTGCGTGGCTCTTCCCGTCACGTCCAGTGGTCATGCATGTGTCCTCCGACAGTGTTTCAGAATGGGAAAGCCAGACGATCTTCCCTTCTCAAATTCTGGGTCCTGTGCCCAATTCTAGTCCTGATACCACTTCCCCAGCCAGGATCAGCTAATGAGGCTTGAATCTAGAACGTTACACAATTTGCACTGCTCAGGTTTTAACTCTGAACCATTTGGTGGTTTCCCCAATCGTGCAGAGAGGCACAAAGTGAGGTCAGCGATCAACTGTGTCTTTTCTGTGAAGGGCAGGTCCTTGGCTCATGGTAGCCTTACAATATCTGTCTCTCGCTCTCTCTCGCTCCTGCGCCAGTCTTTCCATTTGTCAATAACTTCCTTCAATTTCCACGCAATCCAGCATTGACATTGGATGGGGTCCTCCTGCCATGACAAAGGCAACTCCCAGCTGTGGGTTCCCAGGCACCGGGCCGGCGACGCATACAAAACGGCACAGATTTTGGCGAGACTGGAAAGTCGGGGGTGGGGGGCAGAAAATCCCATCCATCGTCTCCCTCCTTTTCCTTAAAATCTTCCCTCCCATCATCTTTTACAAGTCCATTTCCTCTTTAGATATGCCCAACCCAGAACCGCCGTCCCTTCCCAATTATGTTCAGCACATTTCTCTGGTTTTCTCACTCTCCTGCTCACTTCATCATTTGGTACTTTTTCTGTCCCTTTGTGTTCTCCTCCAATCCCACATCTCTGTCCGTTTGCGACAGCCGGACGCTCCGGTCCCGCGGCAGTGAATGGCAGACTTGGTCCAGCGCCAAATTCTCCATCCCCGCTCGCAGCGGTGGTGGCAAGGTGGTAGCGGGCGACGGAGTGTCCCGGCCTTGACCTCCTTCTTTCCGCCAGACCCAAGTCTGGCATCCACACTTGGGCTAAGTTGAAGCCCGTTGTAGATACAGCACCAGAAGCATGCCGTCTGGGCCAATGTAAAGGTGACCACTCCAAGGGGGTAGCGCCCACTTGTTTGGGTTTGCGGGGATGTTTGCTGGTGTTGAAGGACAGCCTACTGATTGGCCGAATGTTTGCTCTCCCGCAGGTGACCGAGTCGCCATTGAGCCTGGCATCCCGAGGGAAATAGATGAGCATTGCAGAGCTGGCCGCTACAACCTCTCCCCGACCATTTTCTTCTCCGCTACTCCTCCTGACGATGGGAATCTTTGCCGATACAACACCCATGATGCCAACTATTGTTACAAGTGAGCATCAAGTTATTTGGGGAGAAATGATGGATTTTTTCAGTACATTTTTGGGAAGCGGGATAACATTGGGAATTTATGACAATCGAAAGTTTGACTGTGTCTGGGCAAGGAGAATGCTGACATTTTCTTTTTGTGCATTAATCTGGTGTGTGTCTTATGTACTCCATTAAGCCATTAGCATCAGTGCTGGCTTGATCACGAGTATCTCCCTATCAGGGGATGCGGTGGCTTACTAGTAATGGCACGGGAGCAGCAGTCCAGAACCCAGGTGAACACTCTGGGGTCATGGGTTCGAATCCAAACACGGCTGTTGGTGGAATTTAAATTCATTTGATAAAATGTTGAATTGAAAACTAGCTTCAGAAACAGTGGCCATGAAACTTAGCATCTATTGTCATTAGAACCCCATCTGGTTCGCTAATACCCTTTATAGGGGAAGGAAATCTGCCATCCTTACCCGGTCTGACCGACATAATAATATGTGACTCCAGACCCACATCAATGTGGTTGACTATTAACTGCCCACTGAAATGCCCGAGCGAGCCACTCAGTTCAAAGGGCATCTAGGGAAGGGCAACGGATTTAGGGCAGCACGGTAGCACAAGTGGCTGGCTCTGTGGTTTCACAGCGCCAGGGTCCCAGGTTCGATTCCCGGCTTGGGTCACTGTCTGTGCGGAGTCTGCACGTTCTCCCCGCGCCTGCGTGGGTTTCCTCCGGGTGCTCCGGTTTCCTCCCACAGTCCAAAGACGTGCAGGTTCGGTGGATTGGCCGTGCTAAATTGCCCTTAGTGACCAAAAAGGTTAGGAGGGGTTGTTGGATTACGGGGATAGGGTGGAAGTGGGGGCTTAAAGTGGGTCGGTGCAGACTCGATGGGCTGAATGGCCTCCTTCTGCACTGTATGTTCTATGAATGCTGACCTTTCTGATGACCATCACGTGCCATGAAACAATAAATAAAGTGCCCGCAAGCGGTCGTCCAGGTTTCATGAAACCCATTTATTTTTTTTAATTTAGAGTGCCGAATTAATTTTTTTCCAATTAAGGGGCAATTTAGTGTGGCCAATCCACCTACCCTGCACATCTTTGGGTTCTGGGGGTGAAACCCACGCAGACACTGGGAGAATGTGCAAACTCCACCCGGAGAGTGACCCAGGACCGGGATCGAACCCGGGTCCTCGGCGCCGTGAAGTTGCAGTGCTAACCACTGCGCCACCATGAAACCCATTTTACTGTGGCTTTCAAAAAGGGCCCTCCCGTTGGAAGTACCGTAAATCCTATGAGTTGAAGAGATGTTGTAAGCAGAAAGGAAAATCTGAGATGCCATGCTCCGTGCGGACAATAGACCCATTACCTATTTTTTGGATTGCAAACAGAATTTCCACGACATGTGCAGAAGAGATTGACGAGGGTGCTACCAGGATTTGATGGTCTGTGTTATAAGGAGAGGTTGGATAGACTGGGACTTTTTTCCCCGGAGCGTAGAGGTCTACAAAATAATGAGGAGCATGGATAAAGTAGATAGCTGACACCTTGTCCCAAAGGTAGAGGAGTCTGGAACTAGAGGGCACAGGTTTAAGGTGAGAGGGGAGAGATGCAAAAGAGACCAGAGGGGAAATATTTTCACACAGAGGGTGGTGAGCTTCTGGAACGGGCTGCCAAAGGCAGTGGTAGGCGGGTACAATTTTGTCCTTTAAAAAGCAGTTAGTGGGCAGCACGGTGGTGCAGTGGTTCGCACTGCTGCCTCATGGCTCCGAGGTCCCAGGTTCGATCCCGGCTCTGGGTCACTATGTGTGTGGAGTTTGCACATTCTCCCCGTGTCTGCGTGGGTTTCACCCCCACAACCCAAAGATGTGCAGGGTAGGTGAATTGGCCACGCTAAATGGCCCCTTAATTGGCAAAGTTTAAATTTTTAAAAAAGTAGTTAGACAGTTAAATGGGCACGGTGGGTATAGAGGGATTTGGGTTACATGCGGGCAAGTGGGACTAGCTTAGTGATATAAACCTGGGTGGCATGGACAAGCTGGGCCTGTTCAATGCTGTAAACATCTATGATTCTATTTGCGGGATTCTCCGACCCCCCGCCAGGTCGGAGAATCTCCGGGTGGGGGGGGGCGTGAATCCCACCCCGCCGCTCCGACACCAGCTGCCGTATTCTCTGGCGCTGGTTTTCAGGCGGGGGGCGGGGTTCACGCCACGCCGGTCAGGGGCCGTTGGCAACGCTCCCCCCCCCCCCCCCCCCACCGGCAATTTTCCCCCCCGATGGGCTGAGCGGCCGTTGGTTTCTGGCCAGTCCCGGCGGCGTGAAATGGACATGGTCCCACGCGGCGGGACCTGGCTGGTAGGCTGGCTGGTCCTCGGGGAGGGGGGCGGGGGGGGGGGGGGGGGGGGGGGGGAGATTCGGCCCCGGGGGTGGGGGCCCCCCACTGTGGCCTGGCCCGCGATCGGGGTCACCAATCTGCGGGCGGGCCCGTGATAGTGCGGCTTCCGTGCCGGGCTCTGCCATGGCCGACGCGGAGAAGACCCCCCCCCCCCCCCCCGTGCATGCGCAAGAATACGCCGGCCGATCTGCGCATGCACGTAACCACGCTGACGGTCATGTGCTAGCTCAAGCTGGCCCTGCACCGCCGGTTGGCGCAGCGCCAACCCCTCTGGCGCCGGCCTAACCCCCGGAAGTGCGGAGGATTCCGCAACCTCCGGTCGGCCTGACGGCGGAGTGGTCGCGCCATTTCTTTACACCGGCGTCGGGCTACTGGGGGATTCGGGAGAATCCCGCCCATGTCTGACACTTGTTGAAACAGTGAATATTGGTCACGTCACATTGCTCCACAACATCAGACTAATGTAAGAAACTGGTTTATTCAAATAGTTATTTGAAGTGACAGAATGTACCAGTGATGTATTTGAAACTAGCTCCTTAAAAAACTAAACCGATAAATCTCTTGACTCTATGCACATAGGTAAATAGGGACTGTCTATCTTGCTACCTGGACCACACCTGTAATACTGTGAACAGTTTTGTTCCCCTTATCTAGGCAAAGCTATACTGGGATTGGAGGCAGTCCAGAGACAGTTCACCAGGTTAATCCTGGGTATGGAGGGATTTTCTTATGAGGTGAGGTTGAGCAGATTGGACCTGTGCTCTTTGGAGTTTAGAAGGATGAGAGGCGACCTTATTAAGACATCAGGATTCTCGGAGGTAGGCTTGACAGGAAAGATGCTGAGAGGGCGTTTCCCCTTGTGGGAGAGTCTAGGACCAGAGGGCGTAATCTCCGAGTAAGGGGTGGCCCATTTAAGAGAGAGATGAGGGGGAATTTCTTCTCTCAGAGGGGAATGAATCTGTGGAATTCCTTACCGCAGAGAGCTGTAGAGGCTGGGTGTTACGTGTGTTCAAGGCTGAGATGGACAGATTTTTAACCAGTCAGAGAATCCAGGGATTTAGAGATAAGGTGAGAAAGTGGAGTATATCAGCTCAGACATGGTCTCATGGAATGACGGAGCTGACCCGGTGGGCCGAATCCGAATGGCCTACTTCTGCTCCTATGTCTTGTGGTCTTATGCACTGGCTATTTTTTAAAAAAAACCTTTTCTTACAAATCCTTTTGGAGAAGAAGGAATTATTAGCCAAACCCCACCCGTTAGTGACTTTATTACTGGAATTATGTGGGGCCTGTCCACTCTTGGCGCTGTGCTTGGCATTGTGTCAAGATAGTATCTGTAACTGAGCAGCCCAAAATGAAATGGCCTCATTCTTGCGCCCATTGAGGTCAAGTCTCAGGTTTGAAAAGTCAGTCTGCAGCAAGTTACTTGAATGGTGTAATGTGCAGGTCAGGTGACTGCTCAGTCAACCAGGCTTCCAACATTTGGTGTGTGGAGACAAATGATCGGTTTGTCCCCTGCTGTGCATCGGGCCCTGCAGATTTATTGAGTTTTAAACCTGCCAAACCACTCGGAATCTCCTCACAATCTATGTTAATTTCTTCTATTTTTTTCAGTCTTTCTGCCTGATTTCCATACCCACATCGTCCCTCTCGCCAATAAACACCCAAATAAAGTATTCATTTAGAAACCCACCTACATTGTCCGGCTCCACACACAAATTACCATTGTGGTCCTCAATGGGCCCTACTCTTACCCTCGTTATTCCTGCACCCTTAATGTACTTGTAAAACAACTTATATCGTTTTGTGTCCCCTTTACCTACTCTCCAGATTTCCTTTTTAAGTTCCTCCTTGCGCACTCTATACCCCTGTAGGGCTTCTGCTGTAGATCTTCAGCATGTCTTGCTGTCAATCGCCAAGTTATGAAAGGAGAAAGCTTTCACACATTTCCCCTGCCTGGGTTGCATTCGATTGCAACGCGAGGCTTTATCAGAGCCCGTTTCAATTCAAATCAAATGTGTTTGAATGAAGGGAGTCGCCTGGGACATTGAAAAACTCACTTTTAAACTACGCAGTTTTTGTCCAAGCTACGTGGGTTCTGTGCAGTTGTAAGTACGACATGTTCTGTACTTTTGGACCCATGCAATTATTTTGTGGCCTCTAGGAATGTAGCTGGATGAGTGCATCCGTGTTGATGCTAAAGAAGATCTTTGTCCCACATAATCTCCTGACTCACGTGACATACAGTTTACGTTTGACACACGACACTTCATTCTGCCATTAACACATTCTAATCTCTTTTGGAGCCGCCGTCGGTACCCTTCTTAGGCTTGATCACCCACATTAACATCCCCTTTGTCTTTCTGTCCACAACATCCTTGTTAATCTCCACCTATAGCTGACCCTCTATCCAGCCCCATTGCTCCAGGCAACCCCCCCTTCCCCACCACCACCGCCCCCACCACCACAGCAGTATAAATCTGACCCTATTTCCAGTTCTCTCTAGCTTTGGCAAAAAGTCAATCAGACTCGAAACGTGAGCTCCCTTCTCTCTCCATAGATGCTGTCAGACCTGCATTTTCTGTTTTCTGCTCCTGGTTCACGTTTATTTTGGATCCTCAGGTGCTCGGGTTGGCTTGTGAGGTGTGAATTCCATTACTTTTTTTCCCCCCAATTAAGGGGCAATTTAGCGTGGTCAACCCACCTACCCTGTACATCTTTGGGTTGTGGGGGTGAGACTCACGCAGTTACGGGGAGAATGTGCAAACGCCACACGGGCCGTGACCCGGAGCCGGGATGGAACCCGGGTCCTCGGCGCCTTGAGGCAGCAGTGCTAACCACTGCGCCACCATGACGCACCTATGAATTCTATTACTTTGCAAAGCTAGATGGGCAGGATAGTCACCTTTCCAAATGTAGACAGCCCAAGGCTATAGTTATGTATTGTTCCTCAGAAGGAAAGAACCTACATTTATATAGCGCCTTTCCTAACCTCGGCATATCCCAAAGGGCTCCAAGTTCGCAACCAATGAAGTACTTTTGAAGGGCAGTCACTGTTGTACCAATTCATTTTTTCCAATTAAGGGGCAGTTTAGCATGGCCAATCCACCTACCCTGCACATTTTTGGGTTGTGGGGGCGAAACCCATGCAAACACGGGGAAAATGTGCAAACTCCACACGGACAGTGACCCAGAGCCGGGATCGAACCTGGGACCTCGGCACCGTGAGGCAGCAGTGCTAACCATTGCAACACCATGCTGCCCTAGCAATATGATTATGATCAGATAATCAGTTTGGTTTTTAGTGGTGATAAAAAACTGAAACTTTTTTTTTTAAGTTCAGTTGCCTCATGTCCGTTTTAATTCCCATTTTAAAATAATGTTGCTCAACAGGGCTCTGGATAGTATTCTCAAATTTTTTTAAAAGCCTGTAATTCCCATTCCATCACAAAGTTAATTTATAGTTCGCCTGGTTGTACAGAACTTGAAAGAAAAGAGACACGCCGTCAAAAATTGTTTTCTGCAAGTATAAAGAACATCGAACATAGAACATAGAAAATACAGCACAGAACAGGCCCTTCGGCCCACGATGTTGTGCCGAACCTTTGTCCTAGATTAATCATAGATTATCATTGAATTTACAGTGCAGAAGGAGGCCATTCGGCCCCTTGAGTCTGCACCGGCTCCTGGAAAGAGCACCCCACCCAAACTCAACACCTCCACCCAACACCAAGGGCAATTTGGACATTAAGGGCAATTTATCATTGGCCAATTCACCCAACCCGCACATCTTTGGACTGTGGGAGGAAACCGGAGCACCCGGAGGAAACCCACGCAGACACGGGGAGGACGTGCAGACTCCGCACAGACAGTGACCCAAGCCGGAATCGAACCTGGGACCCTGGAGCTGTGAAGCAATTGTGCTATCCACAATGCTACCGTGCTGCCCTTAAGATACATGTCCAGGTATCTTGCATCTAGGGCAGCACGGTAGCATTGTGGATAGCACAATTGCTTCACAGCTCCAGGGTCCCAGGTTCGATTCCGGCTTGGGTCCCTGTCGGTGCAGTGTCTGCACATCCTCCCCGTGTGTGCGTGGGTTTCCTCTGGGTGCTCCGGTTTCCTCCCACAGTCCAAAGATGTGCAGGTTAGGTGGATTGGCCATGATAAATTGCCCTTAATGTCCAAAATTGCCCTTAGTGTTGGGTGGGGTTACTGGGTTATGGGGATAGGGTGGAGGTGTGGACCTTAGTTAGGGTGCTCTTTCCAAGAGCCGGTGCAGACTCGATGGGCCGAATGGCCTCCTTCTGCACTGTAAATTCTATGATTTTTTTTTAAAATTAAACAAAAGCGCGGGGTCAGTAGTTCCCTGATGTATTCTCTATGGCAACGCCTCCTCAACCAATCCAAACCCTTTTCTCATGAAGTATCAGTTGTTGCTTCCTTTGAAATGAGCTATTTTTGAGTCTATCCTGATGCTTGCTGGCTGAAAAAGGTTTGATAACAATATCTCTTGTTTTCAGATTGGTTTATGTCTGGAACGGTTAGTGTTTCTGGTGTTTCTTGTTTCAGGCTGCCTGAATCCGTGAGCTTTGAGGAAGGTGCAATGATTGAGCCCCTTTCAGTTGCTATTCATGCGTGTCGCAGAGGTGGGGTGACAATTGGCAGCAAAGTCTTCATATTAGGGGCAGGTAAGTCATGCACGGTTGTCACGGCCCCCTGGGCTGGTGCGCGATCAATTCCAGCCCCACTTGACCCAGAGTCCCAACACAAGTGAAATTGGATGTTATTTTAATATACCCGAGGACCTTGGCTGAGATCAACCAATAGACCATAGTCATCAGTTTGTAAATGTGACACAAATAACCTTTTATTATTTACTGGCAAAATAAGTAAAATGGCAAACATGTAACTGACTACCTTCATCCACCCACCTCCCTTTCAACTCGCCCACTCTATGTAAGCACACACAGGCAGACAACATAGAGAGGGTTGGAGAGGGAAGAAAATATGATCAAGTAAAAAGGATAAAAGATCTCCCTCCAGTGTATGATGATGGTTTTCGGTCAAAGTCTTTCCAGGGTTCAAGCTTTTGCTTTGATGCTCCTTCCTTCTAAGCTTGAGAGGGTTTTCTCTGGCAAGGCTGACTACTTTATTGACTCAAGATCATTTCAACTATACAGTAGGAAAGGTGTGCCAGGGACTCACTGGTTTTAGAACAATAAAGCAGTGCTTTACTTCAGCAGAGAGAGAGAGAGCTCCTATTCCCTTCAAGGTTGAAACACTTCTGACCAACTTTCTCAGGAAACGCACGCAGCTACAGGGAGAATGTGCAGACTCCGCACAGACAGCGACCCAAGCTGGGATTCGAACCTGGGTCCCTGGCACTGTGAAGCAATAGTGCTAACCACTGTGCTACCATGCTATAATGACCTACGGGATTAAATTACTCAACCCCCACGGCAGCCCTGCAACCTTTCACGATCTCTGTGTTGCTCTAATTCTGGTCTCTTGCACTCCCCGACTTTAATCATCGGTGCCCGCTCCTTCGGCTGCCTGGGCCCCAAGCTCTGGAATGCTCTCCCAGCCTCTCTCTTTCCTCACTTTGAAGATGCTTCTTAAAACTTAAGGGTGGAATCTTGCACCCTCCCCTGTAGCCTTCCCAAAGAGGAGTCGTGGGCCTCTCGAGGGCTCTCCAGCTGGTGGCCTAGATTCCCGTGGCCTCCACGAGGTTCTGTCAAATGTCTCCGAGCAATGCTGAATACAGGGTTAAAGGCAGGATTCTTGGAAGTGTGGAGGAACAGAGGGATCTTGGGGTCCACGTACATAGGTCCCTCAAAGTTGCCTCCAGGGTTGTTCAGAAGGCGTGTGGTGTGCTGGCTTTCATTAACAGGCAGATTGAGTTTTCGAGCCGCGAGGTTTTGCTGCAGCTTTATAAAACCCTAGCTAGACCACACTTGGAATATTGTGTCCAGTTCTGGTCGCCTCATTATAGGAAGGATGTGAATGCTTTGGAGAGGGTACAGAGGAGATTTACCAGGCTGCTGCCTGGACTGGAGGGCATGTCTTGTGAAGAAAGGTTGAGGTCGCTAGGGCTTTTCTCACTGGAGCGAAGAAGGCAGAGCGGTGACTTGATAGAGGTGCACAAGGTGATGAGAGGCATGGATAGAGTGGATAGCCAGAGACTTCCCCAGGGTGGAAATGGCTGTCACGAGGGGACATAATTTTAAAGTGATTGGAAGAAGGGGAGATGTCAGAGGTAGGTTCTTCACACAGAGAGTGATGGGTGTGTGGAATGCACTGCCAGCAGAGGTGGTGGAGTCAGAGTCATTCAGGACATTTAAGCGACTCTTAGGCAGGCACATGGACAGCAGTAAATTGAACAGGTGTAGGTCAGGTTGATCTTAGATTAGGATAAATGGTCGGACAACATCGTGGGCTGAAGGGCCTGTACTGTGCTGTACTGTTCTATGTTCCATGTTCTAAACTTTTGGTCACCTGGCCCAATATCTCCTTATGTGTGGCTCATGTTTTGATTTACAATGCCCCTGTGAAACACCTTGGAATGTTTTATTACATCAAGGACGCCATATAAACATGAATCATTATTGTAGAGGAGCAGAAAAAGTGCGTTTCCACATACCTCGCAGCCCGGGAGGGGCACATCTGACTGCATTAATTTTGTTGGAAAATATAGTTACCCCCATGAGGTCATAGATATATAGAAGATAGGAGCAGGAGGAGGCCTTTTGGCCTTTCGAGCTTGCTCCGCCATTCATCACGATCATGACACGGGGATACACTGGATTGATCTCCCTGGGGGACTGGTGGAGGAGTATGTGATTCCCCCTAGTGGCCGGAGGCCCGCCCTGCTGTGGCTCGTAAGAACATTGTATAAAAGGGACCGGCATGTTCGTTGTCCCAACGGGATTTTACTCTGCGTATATAATAAATACACCAGCACTCACCCTACCGCCCAGCTTCCTGGGACTTCATAGAGAACGAGAGCGATGGGGAAGAAAAGTAATTATTTAAAAAAGTGAAAAGATGCTTCATAAGATGGACAATATTTCGGGTAACAATGGTGGTGTAGCGGTATTGAGACTAGTAATGCAGAAGCCCAGGCTGATGCTCTGGGGGCATGGGTTCAAATCCCACCACAGCCGCAGGTAGAGTGTAAATTCAATTCATTAAATGTGGAATGCAAAGCTAGTCTCCGTGGCGACCATGAAATGATTAATGATTGTTGTGAAATCCGATCCGGTCCGCTCCCTTTTGGGAAGGAAAGCTGCCGTCCTTGCGCAGTGTGGCCTGTATGTGTCCAGAACCTTCTCCAAATCTGTTAAATTAAGGCCTTGTACCAGGGAAGTTTATCCTGATGTTGTTTTTATTTCCACCCTGTACCTGACCAATGTTTTTTCTGATGGATAATCTCTTTTGAACCAAAGGGACGATTGGGCTTGTGAATCTGCTCGTTTCCAAATCCATGGGCGCGTCTCAGATTGTGATCTGCGGTGAGTGAGTTGTTCGTTTTGTGTCTCTCTCCAAATTGAAAATGCAAAAATAAAGTCTGCCCCATGCAGAATCGGCTCACTGTTGGTCTGTCATGGATTATTGTCACTCATCTCAAGATTGAAACGTGGACAATGCATTTTGCACGTCTTACCAGGTCACAGCAGAACACCAAAAATGATAATAGAAGGCATAATTTTCACGTTGCGTAGCTCTAATTCTTCTCTCCTTCAGGAATTCACGCAGAGAATTGTCTCTGCCTTGCAGCCACAGAATGGAACCATTCGGCTCAACATGTCTTGTGTCAGCTCCTTGGAGAAAAATAAATCAATCCCTGCCACAGTCTGGTGTTTCCCTATACAAGCTTCTTATTCAGTTTTAAACAGTTGCTTTGCAAATATGATGGGCAGTACGGTAGCACAGTGGTTAGTCGCCACACTCCGAAAATGAAAAAATGAAAATCGCTCATTGTCACAAGCAGGCTTCAATGAAGTTACTGTGAAAAGCCCCTAGTTGCCATATTCCGGCGCCTGTTCGGGGAGGCTGGTACGGGAATTGAACCGTGCTGCCTTGGTCTGCTTTAAAAGCCAGCAATTTAGCCCAGTGTGCTAAACCAGCCCCGGCGCCTGTTTGGGTACTGATGCTCTATCAATTACGACGAGACGAGAGTAGAGAGTAATTGAGGCTTTATTAAGCAGAGATGTGTGGCCTCCTGCAGTTGCTACCAGAAATGGGAGCAGCTTGGTGTGCACACACATTTATACTCTGCCTACTGGGCGGAGCCAGCAAGCAGGGATCTACCCCCGTACCTGTAGTACAGGAGCCTTACCGTATTTCCTCTAATACAACTATTATACAAACAGTGGTGACTACCACATTCACCCCCTATTAAAAAAGAGTCCAGCGGGGGTGGTGGAAAACTATTTACAGGTTTGTGAGGATTTAAAGGTTACAGTCTGGTGAAAATTTACAAATTTAGCCGGTCAGGTGCCTTGATCCTCCGCTGTGAGCGCCTCATGCCGGTGGTGATGCAGGCGCCGACTTGGTCGCCTGTGACACCGGGAGCGTGTTGACCACATCTTCATCCCCGGGTGGAACCAGTGGGAGGACAGATCGTCCTGGGGCGGGGACTGTAGTGAGGTGCGCTGAGGGGAGGGTGGGTGGCACCGGGGCAATCGGAGGGGGTGGGGGGGGAGGGAGAGGGGTTGTCGGGTGGTGTTGGGCCGTGGGTGGGGATCCAGCTGGTGCCAGGTCCCTGAGGGAGACTGTCCTGGCGGCCGTCGGGGTACGCCATGTAGGCGTACTGCGGGTTCGCATGCAGCAGTTGGACCCTTTCGACCAACGGGTCCGCCTTGTGGAGCCGCACGTGTTTGCGGAGGACGGGTCCTGGAGCTGCCAGCCACGTTGCGAGCGAAACCCCGGAGGTGGACTAGCTAGGGAAGGCAAGGAGACGTTCATGGGGGGCTTCATTAGTCGCAGTGCAGAGTAGCAATCGGATGGAGTGGAGCGCGTCGGGGAGGACCTCCTGCCAGCAGGAGACCGGGAGATTTTTAGACCGCAGGGCCAGCAGGACGGCCTTCCAGACCATTCCGTTCTCCCTCTCCACCTGCCCATTTCCCCGGGGGTTGTAGCTGGTCGTCCTGCTCGAGGCAATGCCCTTGCTGAGCAGGAACCGACGCAGCTCATCACTCATAAAGGAGGATTCCCGGTCGCTGTGGACGTAAGCGGGGAAACCGAATAGGGTGAAGATGGTGTTGAGTGCTTTAATGACCGTGGCAGACGTCATATCGGGGCATGGGATGGCGAAGGGGAATCTGGATATTCACCGACCACATTCAGGAAGTACGTGTTTCGGTTGGTGGAGGGGAGGGGCCCTTTGAAGTCCATGCTGAGACGTTCAAAGGGACGGGAGGCCTTCACCAGGTGCGCCGGTCTGGCCAGTAGAAGTGCGGTTTGCACTCCGCGCAGACCTGGCAGTTTCTGGTGACAGTCCTGACCTCCGCAATGGAGTAGGGCAGGTTGCGGGCCTTTATGAAGTGAAAGAACCGGGTGACCCCTGGGTGACAGAGACCATCGTGTAGGGCCTGGAGTCGGTCCACTTGTGCGCTGGCACATGTACCTCGGGATAGGGCATTGGGGGGCTCGTTGAGCTTCCCGGGGCGATACAAAATCTCGTAATTGTAGGTGGAGAGCTCGATCCTCCACCTTAAGATTTTATCAGTTTTGATCTTGCCCCGCTGTGCATTATTAAACATGAAGGCAGCCGTCCGTTGATCAGTGAGGGGAGTGAATCTCCTGCCGGCCAGGTAATGTCTCCAATGCTGCACAGCTTCAAAGATGGCTTGGGCCTCCTTTCCGGATTTCGGAGGCGTGCAGGGTGCAGGAAAAGAATGCCACGGGTCGACCTGCCTGGTTGAGGGTGGCGGCCAGAGCGACGTCCGATGGATCGCTCGTGACCTGAAAGGGGAGGATCTTGTCGACCGCGTGCATAGTGGATGCACAGAGGGAGAATTCAGAATGTCCAATTCACCTAACAGCACGTCCTTCTGGACTAGTGGGAGGAAACCGGGGCACCCGGAGGAAACCCACGCAGACACGGGGAGAACGTGCAGACTCCGCACAGGCAGTGACCCAAGCTGGGAATAGAACCTGGGACCCTGGCGCTGTGGAGCAACAGTGCTAACCACTGTGCTACCTGTTTGGTCAGTGGTGGGCAAGCTGCGGCCTGGGTGCCACTATGCTATCGTGCCACCCTTCTGAACCTTGCCCGTCACCTGAGGTGTGATGACCCTCAGGTTAAATCACCACCAGTCAGCTCTCTCTCTCAAAAGGGGAAAGCAGCCCCTGGTCACCTGGGACTGTGGCGACTTTACCGGACCCTATCTTACATTCAGTTTCTCAATACCCTCTTTGTTAGTTGTCCATATCTCCGAAGTGCGTAACGTAGACAATAAAAGTAGCCCTTGTCCAAAGACTCGGGTTCGGTCTCTTTGTTGTTCGTTCCGCCTCAAGTGGCCTCCTGCGTCTTCACTTACTGTCAAAATCGCAAATGTCGCCCCGCGTGACTCCTGCCCCCGTTGTACCGTTTCAGATTTGTCAATGGGTCGGCTGGAGAAGGCTAAGCAGCTGGGAGCCAGTTTCACCATTGCGGTCGACAGGGGCACGAGTGCCAAGGAGCTGGGTCAGAAAGTGAAGCAAGCTCTGGGTGGAGCAATGCCCGACGTATCCATCGAATGTACCGGAACAGAGTTGTGCGAGCAGGCCGGAGTCTATGTGAGTATGGGAGCTGATGCCGGTGTTCAAAGTAAGATGGGTGGGTACCTCTGTCATTTTAGTCAAACTAATTGAATACAAGGTGGCAGGCAGCCAATTAGTATAATTAACGGGTCAATTAGGGGCCATTTTGTCATAGACTTCACTGTGCAGAAGGAGACCATTCAGCCCATCGAGTCTGCACCAGCCCTTGGAAAGAGCAGCCTACTTGCGCCCACACCTCCACCCTATCCCAGTAACCCCACCTAACCTTTTTGGACACTAAGGGGCAATAATTCAGCATGGTCAACCCACCTAATCCGCACCTCTTTGGACTTGTGGGAGGAAACCGGAGCGCCCGGAGCAAACCCAACGCAGAGAGAATGTGCAGTCTCCGCGCAGACAGTCACCCTCAGCATTCGTTGCCCATCCCTCATTGCCCTTGAACTGAGGGTCTGACTGGGCCATTTCGGGGGCACTTCAGAGTCAACCACACTGCTGCCGGTCTGGAGTCACATGTCGGCCAGACAGGGTAAGGACGGCAGATTTCCTTCCCCCTAAAGCGTGAACCAGATGGGGTTTGTACAGCAATCGCCAATAGTTGTCAAGGTCGCCACTACAGAAACTAGCTTTTAATTCTTTGAATTTAAATTCCACCCAGGTTTTGAACTCTTGCCTCTCGAGCCTTAGCCTGGGTATCTGGATTACGAGTCCAGTTACATTATCGCTTTGCCACCATCTCCCCCCCTCCCCCCATGGAGCTGACTCGAGGCGTCCCCCGTGGGGGGTTTGGGGGTGGGATTGCCAGGCCCAGCGGCTCAAAGGGGGGGGGGTGCCTGCGGTCAGTGAAGGCAATCAGAATCTGCGCCCCCAACCCACTCCCTGCCTTTTCCATCTGACCATCGGCCCCCTGAACTTTAATTAATTAAAAAGAAAAATTGACCTGGCCCAGCTCCCGGTGGCCTCCACCCTCCCACGGCACCTTTCCTGTTCCTGTTGAAATGAAATGAAAAATGAAAATCGCTTATTGTCACAAGTAGGCTTCAATGACGTTACTGTGAAAAGCCCCTAGTCGCCACATTCCGGCGCCTGTTCGGGGGGGCTGGTGCGGGAATTGAACCGTGCTGCTGGCCTGCCTTGGTCTGCTTTAAAAGCCAGCGATTTAGCCCAGTGAGCTAAACCAGCCCCTTAACAGCCCATATTTCGAGGCGACGGCGTTCGAGCTGCGGTCCCCTCAGTGCAATTAGGAAGCCGCCTGCGGTAAAATTTGACTGTAACCTTTCATCCGTTCTGCCGAGTATCTCCAGTACGTTTCTGTTTTTAGTTTCAGATTTCCTGCATCTATTTAATTCTGCACGCTGTCCAGTCAGTCAGAGGACTTGAGGCGCTGTGGGTACCGTCCCTGCCTCTGAAGCCAGAAGCTCTGGTTTCGAGTCCCACACCTACATACAGGCCCGTGGCTGCTCACACTGCTGGGTGCTGCCTGTGTCCTTCAAATGCCCCATTGCAGAAGAAGCCGGGGATCAGCGGAGCTCACCCCAAACAGAGGACACCTGCACTGTGGCCTTTGGAACCCATCCTGGTTCACAGAATCACAGAATTTAGAGTGCAGAAGGAGGCCATTCGGCCCATCGAGTCTGCACCGGCCCTTGAAAAGAGCACCCTGCCTAACCCCATATCTCCACCCTGTCCCCACACTTCCACCCTATCCCCGTAACCCCACCTTACCATTTTTGGACACTAAGGGCCATTTAGCATGGCCAATTCACCTATCCCTGCACATCTTTGGACTGCGGGAGGAAACCGGAGCGCCCGGGGGAAACCCACGCAGACACGGGGAGAACGTGCAGACTCCGCACAGACAGTGACCCAAGCCGGAATCGAACCTGGGACCCTGGCGCTGTGAAGCCATTGTGCTAACCACTATGCTACTGTGCTAACCACTATGCTACCGTAAGGCTTCTGCCCCTCTCGGGGCAGAGGCCTTACCAGTGCCAGTGCCCCCCCCCCCACTCCTCGGATCTCCTGCTGGTGAGGCAGGCAGCGCTGACTGCCTCTCCCACCACCTCCCGAGCAGTGTTCAGGAGGGCAGGCTTGAGTCCCCGCGGCCCACGCTGGGGAAGCGGGTGTCCCTCCGCTCCTCACTGGCAATGGAACTGTGGGTCCAACTCGGACCCCCCGGCCTCGGAGGCAGGTCTTTTGTGAGCAGTGAGTGGGTGGTAAGTGGAGTGCTTAAAAACGGCTCCAGCTGCCAGGTTCTTTGATATCAAATCCAGTCCCCAGTGGTTAGAACAGCCACTGGGCCGGGAATTTCTCGGAATGTGCGGCAGCAGAATGCTAGCCCATTATCATGTCCTGAATTGCTCCAGACATAGCGCCCCCCAACGGGAACGCGAACCGCATTTCAGTCCAGTCGGCAACACTTAGTCTCCCAAGCGGAGAAGTTAGCCCATTATTAAAGCAATTCGAGATAGTGGCGTATTCCTGAAACTGTTCTGTATCCCGAATGAAAAAGGCTATTAAATATCAAAAAGCAGAACCTGTGATTGAATTTATGAAAGAAAATTGATGGGGACATCTTGACGAAGAGAGTTCCTTCGCTATGATTGCAGACTGCGGAATCCTTTTAGGGTGGAGGGAGAAGCGGTTTTGACAGATGAATTTTGAGCGAAGATACGTCGTTTATCGCATGTATTTTATATTTTTTCCTCAGGCTACCAAGTCCGGAGGGGTGTTAGTACTCGTCGGTATGGGTAAACCTTCAGCAAATATTCCTGTCTTAGACCTAATAATACGAGAGGTCGATGTACGAGGGGTTTTCCGATACTGTAATACGTAAGTGCTAAGAAAATTAAATGCACATTTTCAACCTTTATTGGCAAAATAAACTATGGGGTTCACTCAATCAACCTTCATAGCTTCAGTGGAAATCCCAGGTGGGCACGTAGTTAGTGAGAAGAACCCTTGGGTAAATTCCAGATGGACTTTCCTTCATGACCTGTCCGGTGAGCGAGCTTCTTTGATGTAATCCGCTCAGGATTTGAGTTTAATTAGTACAATCGAAGGGAGGGAAAAAAAAAAAATCAATCGGCCAAGATCAGTGGTGGGAAACCGAGGCTGATCAGGGGGTCGCAAGATTGAAATTGGGCTTAGAATTTACAGTGCAGAAGGAGGCCATGCATCCCATCGAGTCTGCACCGGCTCTTGGAAAGAGCACCCGACCTAAGGTCCACACCTCCTCCCGAACACAGTAACCCCACCCAACACTTAAGGGCAATTTTGGACACTAAGGGCAATTTTTTTAGCATGGCCAATCCACCTAACCTGCACATCTTTGGACTGTGGGAGGAAACCCACGCACACATGGGGAGAACGTGCAGACTCCGCACAGACAGTGACCCAAGCCGGGAATCGACCCTGGAGCTGTGAAGCAACTGTGCTAACCATTGTGCTACCGTGCTGCCCTTGCTTGTTCACTAACTATGGCCCCATGAATATGATTAAATGCATTTAACACACACTGAATATTTCATAAGTTATAGAAAATGCTGAATCATTCGTCTATTAATAGAACGGGCAGCAAGGCAGCACAAGTGGTTAGCACTGTGGCTTCACAGCTGCAAGATTCCGGGTTCGATTCCCCGCTGGGTCACTGTCTGTGCGGAGTCTGCACGTTCTCCCCGTGTCTGCGTGGGTTTCCTCCGGGTGCTCCGGTTTCCTCCTATAGTCCAAAGACGTGCAGGTTAGGTGGATTGGCCGTGATAAATTGCCCTTACTGACCAAAAGGTTAGGAGGGGTTATTGGGTTACGGGGATAGGGTGGAAGTGAGGGCTTAAGTGGGTCGGTGCAGACTCGATGGGCCGAATGGCCTCCTTCTGCACTGTATGTTCTATGTTCTTTTTAAAAAGAATTTTTTTTTATTCTCCTCCATTTTCACATTTTCTCCCAAATTTACATCCATCAACAATAAACAATAATCAGCAAGATATGTCAGTCCCCATAATAACAACAACGATCCCATCTACCCACCAACCCCCAAACCTCAACCCGCATGTTTACATAAACAAATGACAAAAAGGAATCAGGGATTATCCGTAGTCACCCTTAATCTTACACAGCTCCCACCCCCACCCCCACCCCCCACCCCAGGTCTCCAGCTCCTTCCATCCACTGCCTCTTGTAAAACTCCTCCCCCCAACCTCGGTTCCTTCCCCCCCCCAACTTTCCACCCCGGCTAGACCACTCGGACCCTGTTCTGCCATGTCCGATGGCCGCAGCCCCTCCCCCCACCTCACTCCCGTTCACTGGCCGGCACAAACTGGCCAGCGTGGAGGCCCCCGCCCGGGTCTCTTTCCCACTTGCCCGGCCCCAGGAAAGCCCAAAGATCCCCTTTTAGCACACAAACCCCGCATATCCACCTACACCCCAAAGAACTCTCATTTCGAGTGAAAGTCCCGTCCCTTCCCTTGTCCAAATATATACCACCTTGGCTCCTTTAATCTCTACACCCGCGCGCAGTGATACAAAAAAGAAGAAAATACAGTCATGAGGTTACATCGGCACATGGCCATTCCTCAATTTGTCAGTTCTGCCACAGTCCTTCTGCTTTCGCAAACTCCTCCGCTGCTTCCGCCATTGCAAAATAAAAGTCCCTGAGCTTGTAAGTCACCCTCAGCTTCGCTGGATATACAATGCCGCACCGCACCTTGCTAATGTACAGTGCCCTCTTCACCCGGTTGAAGGCTGCCCGCCTCCTTGCCAGCTCCACCGTAAAGTCCTGGTATACACGTATACCAGCTCCAGCCCACTGCACCACCCGCTTCTGCTTGGCCCAGCTCAGGACCTTCTCCTTCACCCTGTACCTACGGAAGCACAGAGTCACTGCCCTTGGCGGCTCACTCGCCTTTGGTACAGGCCTCCACGACCGATGAGCCCGATCCAGTTCATATCGGGAGGGATCCTCCCCCTCCCCCAATAGTTTTGCCAGCATCGCGGCAAAATACTCAGTCGGCTTCGGTCCTTCAACTCCTTCGGGCAGCCCCACAATCCTCAAGTTCTGTCGCCTGGATCTATTTTCCAGGTCTTCCATTTTTCCTCGCAGATCCTTGTTAATGTCCATCACCTTCCGCATCTCTTTCCCCATCGAGGCAAGTTGATCACCGTGCTGCAATAACGTCTCCTTCACTTCCTTCAGCGCCTCCCCTTGCTCTCGCACCTCTCGCCACCTCCGTCCTCACCGGGGAAACCGCCGCCTCCACCAGCACACTCAAAGCCTCCCTCATCTCCTTCCTCACCGTCTCCATGCATTTCGCAATCTGCGCCAACTGCTTTTCAAATTCCGCAGCCATCACCTTGGTTATTTCTTCAGCCGTAAGCAGTGTGGCCTTCCCTGGTGCTCCAGCCTCCATTTTTCCTGGTGACCCCGCGGTGACCTTTCCACTCCCCGACGGACCTCCAGCTGGGTTTTTTCCGGCCGTTTTTTTGCTCACCCTCGACATTTTTCTTTGTTTTTTTTTTCCCTCCTGTGTCTTCACTGTGCCTCCTCCGTGTCTTCTCCCTGCTTCTGCCGCCTCCGTGGACCCTGGGACCGGGCTTAAAGCCCCGAAAATGCCGTTCCCGAGCGGGAGCCCTCCATTGTGCGGCCGCCTCCCGCCCGCCGTCACCGGAAGCCCCATGTTCTATGTTCATAACTGTCACAGGAATTAGGAGCAGAACTAGGAAATTCTGCCCTTCGAGCCTGCTCCGCCATTCAATCAGATCATGGCCGATCTCTTCCTGGTCTCAAATCCACCTCTCCACCTGTTCCCCATTTCCCGTTAACCTGTTTTTAAAAAAATCAGAAATATATCTATCTCCTTCTTGAAACTATTTAATGACTCAGACTCCACCGCACTGTGGGGCAGCGAGTTTCACAAATTCCTCCCCCCCTCTGCAAGAAGTAGTTCCCCCTCATCTCAGGTCTAAGTCTACCGTATCGGTAAACGTTGGGAGAAATTCCTGGACCTGGGATGGGACTTGTACCGGGACCTTCCTGTTTAGTGGGAGCGGCGCTAACTACTGAGCAAAGAGACCTCCGTTTTCCTTGATGCAGATGTGAAACAATCACTTGGTAGTAAGGAACATGAATATTGCTGAAAAGAGAGACATGTTGCAGAAACTTTTCATCGTGCACCCGTCAGGACAAATGCAAGAATGCCAAATTTCAAACAATCACCAGAATTTATACTATAGGAGAAAAAGGGAGTTGATTGGTTAGCAAGTTGACTCTGATTGGCTGATGTGTTGCCAAGGAAAAAATAACGGGGAGCTACAGGCTCCCGAATGATTTCTCAGCCAAACAGAGCCAACTTGACACCCAATCAGCAGCCTCTGCTCCTGCAGTATAAATGGCTCTGATCATTTGAAATTTGGCATTCCTGTGTTTGTCTTGATGGGAATGGTGACATGTCCGTCCCCAGGAATATGTGCAAAGTAATCACTGTGTGAAATGCTTCCGGAATGTGCAATAAATTAGGCGCCGGATAACTTCAGATTGTTATTTAACTGTGATGTGGAGATGCCGGATTTGGACTGGGGTGAGCACAGTAAGAAGTCTTACAACACCAGGTTAAGGCCCAACAGGTTTGTTTCGAATAACTAGCTTTCGGAGCGCAGCTCCTTCCTCAGGCGACTCACCTGTTGGGACTTCAACCTGGTGTTGCAAGACTTCTTATTTAACTGTAAAAGTGAACAGCAGTCGGAAACATACGAGGGGAACGTGGAAGATTATCAAGGTGCAAAAATCGTGACATGGACAACTGCGATTATACTTTGTTCTCTTCCCTTGTTCCTGTCAATCTAGGTGGCCTGTAGCCGTTAACATGTTGGCTTCAAAGAGGATTGACGTGAAGCCACTGGTTACTCATCGCTTCCCCCTGGAAGAGGTTCTCGAAGCTTTTGAGACCACCAAGAAAGGGGTTGGAATCAAAGTGATGCTGAAGTGTGACCCAAATAACCAGGGTCCCTGAGACGGATCTTTCGTGGATGCTCTCAGGAAGCCGGAACTATTCAGTAGCCGTCCACCGGGATAATTGTGCCGGTCTAATCAACACTGTTAGTTAGCAAGCTGCCCGCCAAGCTTCCTTTCCTTCCAATATCAAGTCGATTTAATTCATTTTTAGGTGCCGCAGCTCTCCCGAATGCTGCCGCGAGTTCAGCTCGAGAGAGGGGTGGGCAGTTATTTAACGGATGGTGCTGGTGACGTTGTTGTCGTGACAGCAACTCACGCCGTTTGTGAATGTCATCTAGTCCCAAGATCAACTTGAAGGTTTTTTTTCTCTTCATGTTATTCCCCCCGCCACCTCCCCAAGTCCTTGCACTAATTTCCCCCAATGTTCAACCTCAGTCAGTTTAATCTTCCAAAATTTTATGCAAGTCCCGATTTACAATACTTGAGTTACTGTGATACACGAGGGAAACATTTGATTGGGTAAATGCTGACTGTGCGTCATCGAACTTGCCAATGACACAACAGCAATATCATATGGTTCACTGAAGGATTAAATAAGGGAATAAAGATGATAAGAAATGATCTGGACGCACGTTTGTGACTTTACTAATCCCCAATCACAATGCCAGAGGTGAGGTGAGAGTGACTGCCCTGGACATCAAGGCAGAATTTGACCGAGTGTGGCATCGCGAAGCCCGATCTAAACTGGAGTCAATGGGAATCAGGGGGAAAACTCTCTGCTGGTTGGAGTCATACCCGGCACAAAGGTTGTGGTGGTTGGAGGTCAATCATAGCAGCCCCAGAACATCACTGCAGGAGTTCCTCAGAGTAGTGTCCGAGGCCCAACCATCTTCAGCTGCTTCATCAATGATTTCTCTTCCATCGTAAGGTTAGAAGTGGGGATGTTTGCGGATGACTGGACAATGTTCAGCACCATTCGCGACTCCTAAGATAATGAAGCTGTCCATGCCCAAATGCAGCAAAATCTGCATTATCCAGGGTTGGGCTTACAACTGGCAAGTTACATTTGTGCCACACAAGTTCCAGGCAATGACGATCTCCTACCATCGCCCATTGATATTCAATGGCATTACCGTCGCTGAATATCCCACAATCAACATACTGGGGGTTACCAATGATCAGAAACTAAATTGGGCTAGCCATATTAATACTGTGGCTACCAGGGCAGATCAAAGGCTAGGAATCCTGCAGTGAGTAACTCACCTCCTGAACCCCCCCCCCCAAAAGCCTCTCCACCATCTACAGGGCACAAGTCAGGAGTGTGATGGAATACTCTCCACTTGCCTGGATGAGTGCAGCTCCAACAACACTCGAGAAGCTCGATACCATCCAGGACAAAGCAGCCCCGCTTGATTGCTCCCCTACCACAGACATTCAAACCCTCCATCACCGAAGCACACTGGCAGCCGTGTGCACCATCTACAAGATGCACTGCAGCAACTCAAAGAATTTCATAGAATTTACAGTGCAGAAGGAGGCCATTCGGCCCATCGAGTCTGCACCGGCTCTTGGAAAGAGCACCCTACCCAAGGTCAACACCTTCACCCTATCCCCATTACCCAGTAACCCCACCCAACATTAAGGGCAATTTTTGACACTACGGCCAATTTATCGTGGCCAATCCACCTAACCTGCACATCTGTGGACTGTGGGGGGAAACCAGAGCACCCGGAGGAAACCCACGCACACACGGGGAGGATGTGCAGACTCCGCACAGATAGTGACCCAAGCCAGAATCGAACCTGGGACCCTGGAGCTGTGAAGGAATTGTGCTATCCACTATGCTACCGTGCTGCCCTCGGTTCATCAAGGTCCCTTAGACACCACCTTCCAAACTCACGACCACTACTATCTCGAAGGACAAGAGCAGCAGATACCTGGGAACCCCACCACCTGGTTCCTTCACTGTCGCTGGGGAAACATCCTGGAATTTCTTCCCTAATAGCACAGTGGGTGTACCTACACCCCAAGGACTGCAGCAGTTCAAGAAGGCAACTCACCACCACCTTCTGAAGGGCATCTAGGGATGGGCAATAAATGCCGGCCTAACCAGCGAAGCCCACATTCCATAAATGAGTAAAAAAAACAACGTCCCCTATTGTACCCTCTCTACTGCAGTACAAAATCTAGAGATACCAAAAGTGTCAGCTGGCCCATCAAGCCAGCATGATAGCTGTAGCGTCACGACAGGACACACCCCAGCTTGCCCATGGTCTAGTAAGGTGCAGAACTATCCATTAGTCCCATTGTAACGTGGGATTCAGGCACACGGAATGTCGAGGATAATTTTCGGAACAGTGATCCTTTGTTCCACTAGCGTCAAACCTGTAGGCAAACTCATGAAAAAGCTTATCCTGAAGAAATGAACTTCTTTACAAAGGACAACTGTCGCCCAGCACTCCAGATCCACACACCCAGTGTGACCAAAAATGTGCAGGTTAGGTGGATTTAAGAAAGACACGGGGAGTCCACACCCAGTAAAGAACTTGGTTTACTTACGATACGGCTTAACAGTACAGCTCCCTACCAGGTTCCTCTCCGACTGACCTTTTAAACAATGGTAACTTACGGAGCTCGTACTCCGTGAGGACCATGGGGTAACATGGTCATTCCCACCCCGTAGGCCTCTTGCGGGATGTTACAGTGGGGTTACGTGGACAGGGCGGGGGAGTGGGCCTAGGTAGGGAGCTCCTTCAGAGGGCATGTGCAGACCCGATGGGCCGAGTGGCCGCCTGCACTGCAGGGATTCTGTGATTCTAACTTCTGCTCCCGAATCAGCCGTGTTGCCGACTCGGTTGTCGGACGGTGGGTGCAGCTGTCACAGGGGTGACCTGCACGTTCCTCTTCACCTCCCCAGTCTTCAGCAAATGGGCTTGGGCTTAAAAGTGGGTTTGAAGTGCAGAAAGGAGGCATGCCTGTGGCGCTGCTATTGCTAATTTCTCTGGAACACGTGGTCCAGGTTACCATCCAGGTCAGGAGAGGCACCTTCTGCACCTTGGGGGGGGGGGGGGGTTTCCTCAGGCCTGGGTGGAGTCGGAGGGGGGAGGCGGGGGGAGTTGGGTTCTCTGCTGTCCAGACAGTCCTGTGCTGTCTTTAGCAGCTGTATGGCTGCTCCACGTCCCCTCACTGGCCCCTGCCGACGCAGATAGACACTTCGGGCTGCTCTCTTGGTAACCCCTACTCTGACCTCGCTGCGGCGGACTATTCAGGATTCCCGCTCTTTCGGCCTGCTGCTGGCTCCTCGTGACTTCTGTCCCCCGTTCCGGCCCGTGCTACTGCCCCAGGCGTCTTCCGCTTGCCAAAGAACCGCCCTCCGCGATCCCTGGAGCCGGGGAGGGGGGGGGGCCTGCGCCTGATCCGACCGACAGTCACCGCGGGGAATGAACGCTGGGTGAGAGCCGTGAGCTCCACTGCATCTTTCGTCTTTACCATTTGAGGTTGGTGACAGTTCAAATTAATATATGAATGACGGGCGTTCAAACTTATTCGCGGAGGCCACCGTTGGTGAACAAGCCCCGATTTCAATCTTGCGGCTCACTGGGATGAAGCAGGGTCCTTCATGCGGCTCACTCACTGGCCCAGGTTGCCATGGAACCCAAAGGTACTCACTGGCAATCTGTTGCAGAAAGGCCCTCACGGTGATGGGCATGCAGATTGCTAGGTTGCCACCGTTCGGGTCACCCTGCGGTCGGGGGCCGGTTTAGCTCGGTTGGCTGGACAGTGGTTCGTGATGCAGGGCGAGGCCAGCAGCGTGGGTTCAATCCCCGCGCCGGCTGAAGTTATTCACAAAGGCCCTTCCGCCTTCTCAACCTTGCCCCTCACCTGAGGTGGGGTGATCCTCAGGTTAAATCACTACAAGTCAGCTCTCCCCCTGAAAGGGGAAAGCAGCCTATGGTCCTCTGGGACTCGGACGACTGCTTGCTTTAACTCTGCGGTGATACATTGAGTCAGTGAGTATCTGCAATCTCGTTGCGGATTGGTTCAGAAATCACCAGCTTTCTGCTGACCTCTGGTGGCAATCATATTTCAGCACAAATGCAAGTGATCTGATTTCAAAATATAAGATCCTGAGGGGGCGCGACAGAGGACCTTTCTCCTTGTTGGAGAGAGGAGGATGAGGGGATGCAGTGTAAAAATAAGGCCCTACCAATTTAAGATGGAGAGGAGAATTTTTTTCTCAGGAGGAGTTGCATTTATATAGCGTCCTTCGCAACCACTCTCTTCCCCAGATGTGTCCTGTCCGTTGTAACGTAGGAACACAGCAGGCAATGGTGCACAGCAAGCTCCCACAAACAGCCACGTCATTAATGGTCGAAAGGGTTCTTTCAATACTGTTGCCACAAGGAGGCTCACTGTAGCGGACATCACAGGAGCAAAATACTCCGGCTGTTGGAAATCCGAAATAAGAGTCGGAATCCGTCGGCCGTTGGGATCCTCTGTTCCCGCCAACAGTGTGCACCCTCCCGCGGGTAACACGTAGCCAGAAGACCGGAGGATCCGGCCCAAGAACGGGAAACGCTGGAAATACTCAACAGATCTGGCAGCATGCCGGGAGAGAGAAAGTTGAGTCAATGTTTCAGGTCTACGACCTGTCACGAGAACTCTGCAACAAATGAACACGTCTGAAGGCAGGCAAGTGAATCCTTTCAATACCAGCCCATTAAAGAGGATTAGACATTGATGTTCAAACCAGACAAAAGTTTAGTGCTTATTACTGCTCGCTCTTGAATGGGTGATTCTAAGATTGTGCGATTGAAATCAATATAAGATTCAATATATGTATGTAAAATCCATATATATAAGTTATATAGGTGTCCATACATATGCTCTGGCCCCAGGTTCAAATCCCGCCACTGCAGATGGTGACATTTAAATTCAATAAAATATCTGGAATTAAAAGGCTAACGATGACCATGAAACCATTGCCGATTGTTGTAAAAACCCACCTGGTTCGCTAGTGTCCTTTAGGGGAAGAAATCTGCCGTCCTTACCCGGTCTGGCCTACATGTGACTCCAGACCCACAGCAATGTGGTTGACTCTTTACTGCCCCCTCAAGACAATTAGGGATGGGCATTAAATGCTGGCACAGCCTGCCCCAATGATGGTTGGAGCTATGTCTCGAGAATGAGGGGAATGGATTTTCGATGATAGACTCCGGAAGATCGAAAGGCACAGCAGCCAACAAGTCAAAGATTGTCTGATGTGGGTAAATACCCCACATTATTAGGGCATCATTGTAGGGCAGCACGGTAGCACAGTGGTTAGCACTGTTGCTTCACAGCGCCAGGGTCCCAGGTTCGATTCCCGGCTTGGGTCATTGTCTGTGCGGAGTCTGCATGTTCTCCCCGTGTCTGCGTGTGTTTCCTCCGGGTGCTCCGGTTTCCTCCCACAAGTCCCGAAAGACGAGCTTGTTAGGTGAATTGGACATTCTGAATTCTCCCTCGGTGTACCCGAACAGGCGCTGAAATGTGGCGACGAGGGGATTTTCACAGTAACTTCATTGCAGTGTTAATGAAAGCCTACTTGTGACAATAATAACAAGAACAAAGAACAAGGATAATAAATAATTATTCATGTCCCAGATTTAAAAAAAATTAATTTAATTAGTTGCGGTGGTTGGCTTTAAACCCGTGTCCCACGGGATTACTAGTCCAGCGACTTGACCACTATCTCCGCCAATCAAGGGACACGGGGAATAGACAAGAAAGAACATAAGAACTAGCAGCAGGAGTAGGCCATCTGGCCCCTCGAGCCTGCTCCGCCATTCAATGAGATCATGGCTGATCTTTTGTGGACTCAGCTCCACTTTCCGGCCCGAACACCATAACCCTTAATCCCTTTATTCTTCAAAAAACTATCTATCGTTATCTTGAAAACATTTACTGAAGGAGCCTCAACATCTTCACTGGGCAGGAAATTCCATAGATTCACAACCCTTTGGGTGAAGAAGTTCCTCCTAAACTCAGTCCTAAATCTACTTCCCCTTATTTTGAGGCTATGCCCCCTAGTTCTGCTTTCACCCTCCAGTGGAAACAACCTGCCCGCATCTATCCTATCAATTCCCTTCATACTTTTCTATGTTTCTATAAGATCCCCCCGCATCCTTCTAAATTCCAACGAGTACAGTCCCAGTTTACTCAACCTCTCCTCGTAATCCAACCCCCTCAACTCTGGGATTAACCTAGTGAATCTCCTCTGCACACCCTCGAGCGCCAGTACGTCCTTTCTCATGTAAGGAGAACAAAACTGAACACAATACTCCAGGTGTGGCCTCACTAACACCTTATACAATTGCAGCAAAACCTCCTTAGTCTTAAACTCCATCCCTCTAGCAATGAAGGACAAAACTCCATTTGCCTTCTTAATCACCTGTTGCACCTGTAAACCAACTTTTTGCGACTCATGCACTAGCACACCCAGGTCTCTCTGCACAGCAGCATGTTTTAATATTTTATCATTTAAATAATAATCCCTTTTGCTGTTATTCCTACCAAAATGGATAACCTTACATTTGTCAACATTGTATTCCATCTGCCAGACCCTAGCCTATTCACTTCAACTAGGTGGAGGTAATGCTGAAGATCAGACACGATCGTGTTGACGGCTCACCGGGGGACTCTGGGAGGAAACCGGAGCACACGGAGGAAACCCACGCAGACATGGGGAGAACATACAAACTCTACATGGACAGTCACCCGAGATCAGAATTGAACCCACGTCCCTGGCGCTATGAGGCAGCAGTGCTAACCACTGTGCCGCCACAAATGCCACAACTGTAATTTGGTAAAAGATGCTTCATAGGAATGTTATCAAGCACAATGTGACACCAAACCATATTTTGGAGATGTTGGGACAGATGTCCAAAACTTGGTCAAAAATGCAGATCTTCAAGAGCACCTTAAATGAGGAGGAGAGAGAGAGAGGCGGAGGTTTAGGAATCAGAACTTAGGGCACAGTGGTTAGCACTGCTGCCTCACAGCACCAGGGCCTCGGGTTCAATTCCGGCTTTGGGCGACTGTGTGTTGAATTTGCACATTTTCCTTGTGTCATGAGAACATGAGAAATAGGAGCAGGAGTAGGCCATCTGGCCCCTCGAGCCTGCTCCGCCATTCAATGAGATCATGGCTGATCTTTTGTGGACTCAGCTCCACTTTCCGGCCCGAACACCATAACCCTTAATCCCTTTATTCTTCAAAAAACTATCTATCAGAAACCTTTTAAATGTTCTGACTGTGAGAAGAGCTATAAAACTACATCTGATCTGCTGAAACACCAACACATTCACACTGGGGAGAGGCCGTTCATCTGCTGTGTGTGTTAGTGTGGGTTTCCTCCGGGTGCTCCATTTATTCCCACTGTCCAAAGATGTGCAGTTTAGGTGGATTGGCCACGACAAAAAAATTGCCCCCTAATGGAATCTTGGCCCTGATTCCAAGGGGTTTGGAGTACAAGAGTCGGGAAGTCTTGCTGCAGCTGTGCAAGGTAGGACCACATCTGGAGCACTGCGAGCAGTTTAGGTCCCATTATTTCAGGAAAGTTCACTGTGATGATCCCGGTATGGAGGGATTGTTTTATGAGCAAAGGTTAGACAGGTTGGGACTCTACTCCCCAGGTTTGGGGCAGCACGGTAGCATTGTGGATAGCACAATTGCTTCACAGCTCCAGGGTCCCAGGTTCGATTCCCGGCTTGGGTCACAGTCTGTGCGGAGTCTGCACATCCTCCCCGTGTGTGCGTGGGTTTCCTCTGAGTGCTCCGGTTTCCTCCCACAGTCCAAAGATGTGCAGGTTAGGTGGATTGGCCGTGCTAAATTGCCCTTAGTGTCCAAAATTGCCCTTAGTGTTGGGTGGGGTTACTGGGTTATGGGGATAGGGTGAGGTGTTGACCTTGGGTAGGGTGCTCTTTCCAAGAACTGGTGCAGACTCGATGGGCCGAATGGCCTCCTTCTGCACTGTAAATTCTATGATAATCTACTCACTGGAATTCAGAAGAATGAGAGGTGGTCTCATTGAAGCATGCAGGATTCTTAAGGGGCTGATGGGATAAATGCTAAGAGGATGTTTCCCGTTGTGGGAGAGTCGAGGTCCAGTCATGTGAGAGTACCTTTAAGAAATGGGTGTTTGTCAAATAGCTGCAGTGATGTCAGAGTGTGGGTGGAGCTGGGCTGTCTGTCTTTCACTTTCGTTTTTGAGCAGGCAGCTACAGTGTGTTTTAGTTTCGCTTTCAGAGCTGGATAGCTGCAGGCAAAGCAAGCAGCTGCATAATGATCTCTCTCTCTGCAATCTAAAGACTGTCTCCTGATCATTTGACGATTTCAAAGTAATACCTGTTTCTGTAGAGAATTTAAACCTGCTGTCTTTCTGTAAAAAGGGTCTTTTGGTCTTATGTATGTTGTTAGGAAAGTTATGAAGGGTTACTTATAGAATATAGTATCTGTGGGGATTATTGGTGTTGATAGTTGTGGGTTTATAAAGTGTTAACTGGATTCTTAAATAAACATGGTTTTGTTTTAAAAGTACTTTAGATCTCTGTTGCATCACACCTGTAAAGTAGGCCCTTGTGCCCCCCATAACCACAATCTATCAAAAGTTGTGGATCAGGTGAGCTCCATGATACACTTTGGTGTTCTCTAAACCCTGGCCCATAACAGACCTGAGGGCAGAGTCTCAGAATAAAGGGGAGCCAATATATCACCGCGATAAGGAGTTTATTCTCTCAGAGAGCTGCGTACTCCTCTTCCTATATCTTCTGGTCTTATCATTGTTGCAAAATGGGATATTCATCTCTTCATGTAATTCGGCACAACCACCTCCCTCCCCCACATAGTTTAGCCATGGAAACGTTAATAGAAATATAGATGAGGGGCGGGATTAACTGTTCCCAACCGCCGATTTCCTAATCGGCAATCGGGCGGAGAATCCCTTTTTACGCCTGTTTGATGCAAATTCTGTATGCTCCGGCCCCTCCGAAACGGCGTCATCGTGTCACGCGCCGCACGCCGTTGGGACAGCTTCAGCGCATCACCTGAAGGCCCTCCCCGATGCTCCGCCCCCGATGTGCCAAGTTCCCGACTGCGCGGGACAGCGGTCCGGAACCCGGCGCGGCGGCTGCGGACTGCGTCCAGCGCCGCCACAGTCGGGCGGGAGCCGTGTTGCTGGCCGGGGCGGGGTGTGGGGGCATCCGTGAGGGCTGGGGGGACTGGTGGGTGGGGGGGGGGGTGACCAGGAGGGCTCTATCTGGCAGGCCGGGTCCACGCACGGCCAGCGCCATGTTTTACAGCTCGACCGCTGAGGGTCGTCGCCGTGCGCACGAGCGGGCAAGGACCCGGCCATTCTCCAGGCGTTTATATTGTGGGAGCCGGGAGGGGGGGGGGTTTACTCGGCGCGGCTGCCGGCCCCTCACCAGTCGCAGGATTGGTGATGGGGCGGCGCCATTTTTTTTGACATAAAATGCCACGGATCCTCCGCACTTTGGCTCAAAAACGGTGAATTCAGCCCGTTTGACATCACAATGCCAGAGCAACTCCACAATTTGCAGTGAAACAAGTAATAATAATAATCGCTTATTGTCACGAGTAGGCTTCAATGAAGTTACTGTGAAAAGCCCCTAGTCGCCACATTCCGGCGCCTGTTCGGGGAGGCTGGTACGGGAATTGAACCCGCGCTGCTGGCCTTGTTCTGCATTACAAGCCAGCTGTTTAGCCCACTGTGCTAAACCAGCCCCTGGTACAGCTATTAAACAGCAAATGCTGGAAATCTGCCACAGGAAATGCCAGAAATACACAGCTTTTGTGAAGAGAAAACAGTCCTGGACACGACTGGAAAAGGAGAAGACGGACAGGTTATTGGAAGGAGACGAAAGCAAAAGGGAGGATGTTATGACGGAGCCTTACCTCCGTCGTGCATTTTGGAGGTGGCAGCAACAAAGAAGGATACTGCTCCCTGATTGTGAACTGCATACAGCTGACACTTCACAATGTACAGGTTGCGAGACTGATCTGGTCGCGTCATCGACTGAACAGATTGACTTTTGGCACAAAATTGCTGCACTTTTGTAAAAGTGACGTACTTTCGAAGCAAATCCGGGACGGGGGGGGGGGGGAAAGAGAGAAAAGGGGGAAAGGTGCAGAATGATTCCCACGAGCGATGGCAAACTCGGGGTTGAGTTAATAAAAAGCAGAAAGTGGCGGATGAATTCAGCAGGTCTGGGGCGGTGTCTGCGGAGTGAGAAACAGAGGGCTCCATTTAACCATCAAGTTTGCCCCCAGCGTGGATCTGGGCGCGCCGGGTAAGTAGCGGGAAAGGTCGAAGTGGAGATTCGCAGCGGGCGCGAACAAGTTTGCAATTCCCCCAGTCCGCTCCCTGATGGCAACGTCGGATCTTGCCCCAAAATGGAGAGATTATCATCAACCCTCATTTGCATTCAGTTGAATCTCCGTCGCGAGATTGAAGTCAAATGCAGCGGCCACCCCGGGAATTTCCCCAGCGGGAAGGCACGCGGGCGTACTTTAGTACTCACTTTCAACAAAAAAGTGAAGCTGGCGCAGTGGGCCCTGACGGGGAAGTGACTATCCATTCCCATTTTCCAGAATGCACCGGATCTACTGCCAGTGCTGGTGAGGGTGGGGGGGGGGGGGGGGGGGGGTGGACTTGGTCAGGGGGCTGAAACGTTCCAGGTCAGGGGTCGCCCCTGGGCCTGGGGGATGAGGAGCTTTGCATCTGAGGCCTTCAAACCATCTTTAAATGTTGTGGAGAGCCGTAACAGGGACAACCACAGCTGCCTCTCTCTCCTCCCAAAATCCTCCAGGACAGAGCCTCACGGAGGCTAAACTCCTGAAAGTTAATTGCACTCCCTTTGACGTTGAGCAGCCTCTAGCTTCACAGCTGAAGGCTATTTCAACTGTGGAATTAGCCTTGTTAGTTGCAATAGCACTCCACGCTCCTCAACTTTCAAGTGACTCCTCGAGGGAATAGGTGCCATGTCTCAGAGGATGATTAGTGCACAAGCATGTCAAGCAGACTTTGAAGCCTGAACAGTGTGCCTGAATGCTGGGAGCGTCAGCACCATCGAGGCAGCAGCCAACAATCAAACAGTAAAGAGCAGGGCTTCAGCTCGGAGGAGCCTCTCGCGACCTAAGGGTAAATGTGTCGATCAGGGAAGGGCGACCTGAGCACAGCCTCCCTAATGTTCCCGCCAGAGGTCTGGGACGCCGGATGTGGCCGGGGGTGAGTGTGCAGAGTGAGGTGTGCCAACCCAACTGGCTCGCTGGGTGCCACTCTGAGAGAAGACAGGACACATAAGGGTGGGGGAGGCTTGGGGGATTTGAGGGTCCCGGAATGGAAGCCCTATCTCCTCTAATTCCTAACAGGTACCAAAATGGTTGCTGCAGTCGGCTACCCGCGTGTTGCTGGCGGCAACCAAGGCGGGCAGACACCGGAGAAGACCGCGGCGATGGCGCAGGCCGGAAGCGGCACCCCACGTGCAGGGGGCCGCCACGCACCCTGAAGACCCGGCCGTCCATCGGGCTGAGGAGTGCCCCGGAAGGGGAGGCTAGCGATGGCCCATGGTGCACAGGCACCATTGGTCCTTCGATGAGATGACGGACAGCACGTGGTGCGGAAGACTCCGTCTCAGGAGAGACAGTGCGACGCCTGCGCCACGTCCTCACGGACTTGGCTCCCGGTGGGACGTGAAGGTCACCGCTGCCCTCAGCCTTTATGCAACTGGCACGTTCCAGGGCTCGGGGGGGGGGGGGGGGGGGGGGGGAACACCTGTGCGGCATTTCACAAGCTACAGCCCCCACTGGCGCATTTGGGAGGTCACAGATGCTCCGTATGCCCGGGCATCAGATCTTATCACCTTTGAGCTGGACCAGACCCACCAAGATGTCTGGGCTTCAGGATTCTCCGCCATCACCAGGATGCCCCAAGTCCAGGGGGCAATCTATGGCACACATGTTGCCCTCTGCACACTGGGACATTAGGGAGTGCACTTTATTAACAGGAAGGGGTTCCACTCCCTGAATGTTCAGGTCGTGTGTGACTACTGCCTTCATATCATGCGTGTGTGTGCCTGCTACCCGGGGAACGTGCATGACGGCTACATTCTGAGGCACGCCAAGATCCTCGGTGTCTTCGAGGACCACTCCAGATTGATGGGTTGGCTCTTGGGGGGTAAGGGATATCCGCTGAGGGCATGGCTATGATGCCATTGCGGAGGCCAGAGACCGAGGCGGAGACCCGTTGCAACGAGGCCCACATTGCCAACTGTGCTGTCACTGAGCGGTGCATTGGCCTGCAGTTCGATGCCTGGACCGCTCTGGTGGTGCCCTCCGGGGATCTCCCGCTTTGTGGTCGTCTGCTGTGCCCTCTCCAACCTGGCACAGCAGCGGGGGAACACGCTGGAGGAGAAGGGACATGTGGCCTCGTCTGAGGAGGAGGCGGAGCAGGAGGGTCTGGCGGATGAGCCTGCGGAGGAGACGGAGGATGAAGGCGGAAAGGGTCCGACATGACCGGAGGACCAGGGAGGTCCTCATCGTCTCCCAAATTCTCACAGGACGAGGCTGTATCCATCAGGTCAACCAGCCATTTCCCTCCTACCCCCCAATCTCTCCTTCCCTGTGTTCAGGCCAATATTAATCTAAAACAGACTTTTTTTTGGGGGGGGTCATTCACCCTGTCGATTTGTGTGGGATCTTGCTGTGCGCTTGCTGTGAAAGCAGCGAAGAGAGCTCAAAAATAATGTCACGGCTGCAAAGTGATTGGCAATGAGTTAAAAAGCCAGCCTCTCTTCTCAGTATCAGATCGAGTCACCCTGCACTGTGGATACAGGCAGATTAAAACTGCGGCTCTGTGTTCTAAATACATTTGTGGACGCTGCAGTTTCGGATGTACACCTTGGGATTGTTCCCGTGCAGGAAGCTGCCACCTTCTAGCTAAACGGAGGGTCAAATTGGTATCATCGATTCTCTCAGCTTTTGAGCCTGCTGCACGCTCGCCTACCTTGCAGGATCCGGAGGTCTGCACAGAGCCAGTTCCCGTTAAAGTCAACGGGAGTCCTGGAATTTCTACCATGGATCCAAGCCAGAGGTTAGACCCAAGATGTGCCCATTCCCTCACTCACTCGATCTGCCAATGTAATGTAATACTTCACAAGTTCGCTGAGGACACAAAACTTGGGGGAACGTGAACCGTGAGGAGGCACAGTAGCACAGTGGTTAGCACTGCTGCTTCACAGCGCCAGGGACCCGTGTTCAATTCCAGCCTTGGGCAGCTGTCTGTGCAAATTTTTAACTTATGCTATAAAAATGCATTGATGACAACAGCGGTGAAGATCTCAGTGAGGATACATTTTAAATTACCACTCAAATAATTACGAGGAAATAATAATAATTTTTATTATTGTCACAAGTAGGCTTACATTAACACTGCAATGAAGTTACTGTGAAAATCCCCTAGTCACCACATTCCGGCGCCTGTTCGGGTACACGGAGGGAGAATTCAGAATGTCCAAATTACCGAACAAGCACGTCTTTCGGGACTTGTGGGAGGAAACCGGAGCTCCCGGAGGAAACCCACGCAGACACGGGGAGAACGTGCAGACTCCGCACAGACAGTGACCTAAGCCGGGAATCGAACCTCGCACCCTGGCGCTGTGAAGCAACAGTGCTAACTACAGTGCTACCGTGCCACTCAGAAAATCGATTTTGTTTCCTGATGGAGTAGACCTGAATATTGGATCATAGTCTGAAGCGAGTCACAGAGTCACAAAGGTCAACAGCACAGAAATGGCCCTTCAGCCGATCACACAACTACCTCACTATTCTAATTCCATTTTCCAGCACTTCGCCCATATCCTTGTCTGCCTTGACATCGCAAGTGTGCATCTAATTACTTCTTAAATGTTATGAGAGTCTCTGCCTCCACCGCCCTTTCAGGCAGCGAGTTCTAGACTCTCACCATCCTCTGGGTGACAAGGTTATTGCTCACATCCCCTCAAAACCTCCTGCCCCTCACCTTAAATCTCTGTCCCCTTGTCATTGGCCCCTCCACCAAGGGGAAACGTTTCTTCCTGTCTACTCTATCTATGCCCCTCATACGTTTGTATATCTCAATCACGTTCCCCCCCTCAGCCTCCTCTGCTCCAAGGAAAACAACCCCAGTCTATCCAATCTCTCTTCATAACTAAAACTCTCCAGCCAGGCAACACCCTGGTAAATCTCCTCTGCACCCTATCCAGCGCAATCACATCCCTCCTATAATGTGAATTTGAGAACTGCACACAATACTCTAGCTGTGTAAACATTTTATACAGTTACAGCATAACCTCCCTGCTCTTAAACTCTATGCCTTGGCGAATAAAAACAAGTACAGCATATGCCTTCTTAACCTCTGTATCCACCTGCATTGCCACCTTAAGGGACCGGCATACATGCACAACAAGGTCGCTGCAAATCTGTGGATGGAAACCGGAGCACGCGGAGGAAACCCATGCAGACACAGGGAGAACGTGCAGACTCCGCACAGACAGTGACCCAAGCCGGGAATCGAATCTGGGACCCTGGAGCTGTGAAATAACTGTGCTAACCACTGTGCTACTGTGCTGCCTGGGATACATTTCACCTGGCCTTGGAGATTTGACTACTTTTAAGCCTGCAGACCACTCAGAACCTCCTCTCTGTTCATGTTAATCTCTTTAATTTTATCACAGTCCTTCTCCCTGATTTCTATACCCACACTGTCCCTCTCCCAAGTGAACACCGACACATAGTATTCAATTAGAATAAGAACATAAGAACTAGGAACAGGAGTAGGCCATCTGGCCCCTCGAGCCTGCTCCACCATTTAATGAGATCATGGCTGATCTTTGTGGACTCAGCTCCACTCTCCAGCCCGTACACCATATCCCCGAATCCCTTTATTATTTAGAAAGGCATCTATCTTTTTCTTAAAAATGTTTAAAGAAGTGTTATAACCTGCCTACTTACCATTGGCTGGGGACTAATGACTATCCCACAATCCTGTGGGAGTATGAGCTTCCCCAATGAGGGGGGCGGAGAAACCATTAGTAAACCCCTAGTATAAATAAAGCTGGCCAGTTCAGGAACCAGCAGGAAGGAGTATATAGCAAGGGAAGTTACTGCTACTGTTATGAATATATGTTATAGTAAATAAATGTTATTACTTTGTATCCTTAAAACTCGTGCTGGATTCTTCGTGGCCCTTACAAAACTGGCGACGAAGGTTAAAGTGAATAGCTGTCTACACTGCTGAAGCCACCTCCCTGGATTTTTGTTGGATACAGGTTGGAAGTTGTTTTCTATTATACCATGCCTCTGTACGGACGTTTGGATGTTTTTGATGCTGCGCTGGAAAGCTGGAACCAGTACACACAACGGATGCGTTACTATTTCCGGGCAAACAATATCACCGAAAACGAGCGCCAGGTGGTCATATTGCTCACCGCCTGCGGCCCGCATACGTTTGGGGTGATAGGAGCCTTACGTACCCAGCTGCGCCGGACACCAAAACGTTTGATGAACTTGTGAATATAGTGGGGCAACATTTTAACCCAACCCCGTCCACGATAGTCCAGCGTTACCGGTTTATTACCGCTGAGAGGACCCCTGGAGAATCCCTTGCCGATTTTCTATCCAGACTACGCAGGATTGCGGAGTACTGTGACTATGGAGAGACCTTGTCAGAAATGTTACGTGACCGTTTGGTTTGTGGTATTAACAATGCGGCCACCCAGAGAAAGTTGTTAGCTGAGCCAACATTGACTTTTCAACGGGCCATTCAAATAGGATTGTCCTGAGAGAGCGCAGAGCGAGGAGTAAGGAGCTACAGGGAATGGAAGTGCATGCCTTGGGGCGCAACCCCTTCCGTCCGAAAACGTCCCCCCGCACTCCTGCGGTACCTTGGGCGAGGCAACGTCCAGACCGACGCCAGTGGCCGTCGGACATTCCTCCCCGAAGGGAGCCTTCTCCAGAGCCAATGGATGAGGAGCCATGTCCGTGTCAGACCTGGAGGCGCCGACCCCGTCGCGGACGGCGGTCCTGGGGGCGCCTGAGGCGCCGTCGTTCCAACCGAAACTGGGACCAGCCCAGAGGCCGTACCTTCCATGTGGATGAACCTGCGGCGACTACTCCTGAGGACATGGAGACGGAGGACTGCCTGCAGCTGCATTGTGTGGCAGCTCCCTGTGTGGCCCCCATTAAGGTGACAGTACGGGTCAATGGCCACCCGCTTGAGATGGAGTTGGATACTGGCGCAGCGGTCTCCGTGATTGCCCAGAGGACATTCGACCGCATCAAGCAGGGTATACAGACCCTTACATTAACCGACTCACAGGCCAGGTTGGCCACCTACACGGGGGAACCACTGGACATTGCAGGAACTACAATGGCCCCTGTTGTCTATGGACGCCAGGAGGGGCGTTTTCCACTTATCGTGGTGCGCGGCCATGGGCCCAGCCTGTTGGGTCAGGACTGGTTGCGCCATTTGCGGTTGCAATGGCAGCACATCCTCCAAACAGTTTCTGAAGGGTTGACTGAGGTGCTAGGACGATACCCAGCTGTATTCCAGCCTGGTTTGGGGAAAATAAAAGGGGCCGTAGCCCGTATCCAAGTTGAACCAGGAGCCACGCCGCACTATTTCCGGGTGCGCCCAGTGCCTTACGCCTTGCTCGAGAAGGCAGAAGGGAAGCTCACTCGTTTGGAGAGTTTGGGTATTATCAGGGCCGTCCGTTTTGCTGACTGGGCAGCACCAATTGTACCTGTAATGAAGCCAGATGCCACAGTTCGCTTGTGTGGCGACTATAAACTTACAGTGAATACGGTTTCCCGATTCGACCGATATCCAATGCCTCGCATAGAGGATCTCTCCGCGAAACTTGCAGGTGGACTCTCGTTCACAAAATTAGATACGAGTCACGCCTACCTGCAGTTGGAGCTGGAGCCTGCCTCCCGATCATATGTAACGATTAATACACACCGGGGCCTGTATGAATATACACAGTTGCCCTTTGGAGTATCCTCTGCCTGCGCAATTTTTCAACGTGTTATGGAGGGCATTTTGAGAGGTTTACCACGTGTGGCTGTCTACCTAGATGACGTTTTGACTACAGGGACGTCGGAGCAGGAACATTTGGAAAATCTGGAGGCTGTCCTTAGACGCCTTTCGGAGGCTGGAGTCCGTTTACGTGCGTATTTCAGGCAAAGGAAGTAGTCTACCTCGGTTATCGGGTGGACCGCGAAGGTCTGCACCCCGTCGCAGAGAAGGTGCGTGCAATTCAACATGCCCCTGCCCCGACTGACACTTCGCATCTTCGTTCTTTTCTCGGTCTCGTAAACTATTATGGGAAGTTCCTCCCCAATCTGGCAACTACGCTGGCCCCTTTGCACCTTCTGCTAAAGAAAAATCACACCTGAGTTTGGGGTCAGCCACAAGAAACCGCTTTCCGGCGGGTAAAGCAACAATTGTCGTCGTCTGGGTTACTAACCCACTATGATCCTGGAAAGCCTTTGCTCATCACATGTGATGCATCCCCGTATGGTATTGGGGCCGTCCTGTCCCACAAGATGGAGAACGGGGCCGAACGACCGATAGCTTTCGCCTCCCACACATTGACTGCAGCGGAGAAAAAGTACGCGCAGATCGAGAAGGAGGGCCTGGCAGTGGTTTTTGCGGTGAAACGCTTCCACCAGTACGAGTACGGCCGCCATTTCACTATCGTGACTGATCATAAGCCCCTGCTGGGACTTTTCAGAGAGGATAAGCCAATACCGCCCATTGCTTCTGCACGGATCCAGCGCTGGGCTTTGTTGCTTGCTGCATACGAGTATTCTCTGGAGCACAAACCAGGTACGCAGATAGCAAATGCCGATGCACTGAGCCGATTGCCTTTATCGACCGGCCCCATGTGGACCCCCACGACCGGTGAGGTGGTAGCAACACTAAATTTTATGGACACCTTGCCTGTCACGGCATCACAGATACGTGAGTGGACCCAGACGGAGCCAGTCCTGTCAAAGGTTCGGCACATAGTCCCGTATGGTGGGCAGCATAGACAGCTCCCAGGCGAGTTGCGGGCATTTTCCTCCAAGCTGTCAGAATTCAGCGTGGAAGACGGCATCCTCTTGTGGGGGACGCGTGTGATTGTCCCGGAAAAAGGCCAGGAGCTGATACTATCAGACATGCACAATGGGCATCCAGGCGTGACCAAAATTAAAATGTTGACCCGGACTTATGTCTGGTGGCCAGTCCTCGACACCGACATTGAGAAGGTGGCCCAAAACTGCTCCATTTGCCAGGAGCATCAGAAGCTTCCGCCGGCCGCGCCCCTACATCACTGGGAATGGCCAGGGCGGCCTTGGGCACGCTTGCATGCAGATTTTACAGGCCCTTTTCAAGGATCCATGTTCCTTCTACTAATTGACGCCCAGTCCAAATGGCTAGAGGTGCATAAGATGCAGGGGACAACGTCCGGCGCAACAATTGAAAACATCCGTTTATCGTTTAATACGCATGGCCTCCCCGAGGTGCTGGTCACGGATAACGGCACTCCATTCACGAGTGAGGAGTTTGCGAGGTTCACGAAGATGAACGGCATCCGCCATATCCGCAGTGCCCCTTACCACCCGGCTTCAAATGGGTTGGCAGAGCGCGCAGTGCAGACATTCAAAAGAGGCCTAAAGAAGCAGTCTTCCGGATCAATGGACACGAGACTGGCTCGCTTTTTGTTTACGTACAGGACCACCCCCCATGCAGTGACTGGGGTAGCTCCTGCAGAACTCCTAATGGGCCGGAGACTTCGCACCCACCTTAGTATGGTTTTCCCGGACATTGGCGCAAAAGTACGCCGCACACAAGAACGGCAGGGACAGGGATTTTCTCGGCATCGGCCGATTTGGCAGTTTGCGCCCGGTGACCCAGTGTTCGTTCGGGATTTTGCTGGTGGTGCCCAATGGGTTCCTGGTGTAATCATTCGCCAAACGGGCCCTTTATCTTACCAAGTGCAAGCCCAGGGTTGTCTCCAGCGAAAACATGTAGACCACGTTCGGTCCAGAAGACCATCCCCTCAAAAGATTCCCCGCCCCCGGAGCTCATTTCAACAGCCGCAGAGACCAGAGACAAGGGAAGGTAGTCCTCACAATCTTCCACTGGTGCCTCACTCGAAGCCTGCGCAGGTCGTTACGGGACCGAATGGAGATAGAGACGCTGACATGACGGAGGCAGCAGACTCTGACTCCGAGATGGAGACACAGGATGCATCAGAGGGGGAATCCTCGGGTCCACGGGCCGTGGATGTACAACCGTTGCGCCGTTCATCACGGAAGTGCCGGTCTCTGTCTCGTTACACGCTGCCTGATCCAGCGCCGCGTGCAAATGGTGTCCGGCCTGCGGCCAAACGAGTCCGACGCCCTCCTTCGCCAGGGTCTTCGGTAGATTCCTTGGACTTTGGGGGGGGGAGGGATGTTATAACCTGCCTACTTACCATTAGCTGGGAACTAATGACTATCCCACAATCCTGTGGGAGTATGAGCTTCCCCAATGATGGGGGGGGGGGGGGGGGCGGAGAAACCACTAGTAAACTCTTAGTATAAATAAAGCTGGCCAGTTCAGGAACCAGCAGGAAGGAGTATGTAGCAAGGGAAGTTACTGCTACTGTTATGTATATATGTTATAGTAAATAAATGTTATTACTTTGTATCCTTAAAACTCGTGCTGGATTCTTCGTGGCCCTTACAAAAAGAAGGAGCCTCAACTGCTTCACTGGGCAAGGAATTCCAGAGATTCACAACCCTTTGGTTGAAGAGGTTCCTCCTACACTCCGTCCTAAATCTACCTCCCCTTATTTTGAGGCTATGCCCCCTAGTTCTGCTTTCCCCGACCAGTGGAAACAACCTGCCCGCATCTATCATATCTATTCCCTTCATAATTTTATATGTCTCAATAAGATCCCCCCCCCCGCATCCTTCTAAACTCCAATGAGTACAGTCCCAGTCTACTCAACCTCTCGTCATAATCTAATCCCCTCAACTCTGGGATCAACCTAGTGAATCTCCTCTGCACTCCCTCCAGTGCCAGTACGTCCTTTCTCAGGTAAGGAGACCAAAACTGAACACAATACTCCAGATGCGGCCTCACCAACACCCTATACAATTGCAGCATAACCTCACTAGTCTTGAACTCCATCCCTCTAGCAATGAAAGACAAAACTTGATTAGGCTTCTTAATCACCTGTTGCACCTGCACACCAACTTTTTGCGACTCGTGCACCAGCACACCCAGGTCCCTCTGCACAGCAGCATGTTTTAACATCTTACCGTTTAAATAATAATCCATTCTGCTGTTATTCCTCCCAAAATGGATAGCCTCATACTTGGCAACATTGAATTCCATCTGCCAGACCCTAGCCCATTCACCTAACCTATCCAAATCCTTCTGCAGACTTCCGGTATCCTCTGCCCTTTTTGCTTTACCACTCATCTTAGTGTTGTCTGCAAACTTTGACACATTGCACTTGGTCCCCAACTCCAAATCGTCTATGTAAATTGTGAACAACTGTGGGCCCAACACTGATCCTTGAGGGACCCCACTAGTTACAGGTTGCCAACCAGAGAAACACCCATTTATCCCCACTCTCTGCTTTCTGTTAGTTAACCAATCCTCTACCCATGCTACCACTTTACCCTCAATGCCATTCATCTTTAGTTTATGCAGCAACCTTTTGTGTGGCACCTTGTCAAAAGCTTTCTGGAAATCCAGATATACCACATCCATTGGCTCCCCGTTATCTACTGCACTGGTAACGTCCTCAAAAAATTCTACCAAATTAGTGAGACACGACCTACCCTTTGTGAACCCATGCTGCGTCTGCCCAATGGGACAATTTCCCTCCAGGTGCGCCGCTATTTCCTCCTTAATGATAGATTCCAGCATTTTCCCTACAACCGAAGTTAAGCTTACTGGCCTATAATTACCCGCTTTCTGCCGACCTCCTTTTTTAAACAGTGGTGTCACGTTTGTTACTTTCCAATCCTCTGGGACCACCCCAGAGTCTAGTGAATTTTGATAAATTATCACTAGTGCGTTTACAATTTCCCTAGCCATCTCTTTTAACACTCTGGGATGCATCCCATCAGGGCCAGGAGACTTGTCTACCTTTAGTCCTATTAGCTTGCCCAATACTGCCTTCTTAGTGATTACAATCATATCAAGGTCCTCACCTATCATATCCTTATTTCCATCAGTCACTGGCATGTTATTTGTGTCCTCCACTGTGAATACTGACCCAAAAAAACCTGTTCAGCTCCTCAGCCATTTCCCCGTCTCCTATTATTAAATCTCCCTTCTCATCTTCCAAAGGACCAATATTTACCTTAGCCACTCTTTTTTGTCTTATATATTTGTAGAAGCTTTTACTATCTGCTTTTATGTTCTGAGCCAGTTTACTTAGTTTACCTTACTCTTCTTTATGGCTTTTTTAGTAGCTTTCTGTTGTCCCCTAAAGACTTCCCAGTCCGCTAGTTTCCCACTAATTTTTGCCACTTTGTATGTTTTTTCCTTCAATTTGATACTCTCCCTCACCTCCTTAGATATCCACGGTCGATTTTTCCCCTTTCTACCGTCTTTCTTTTTTGTCGGTATGAACCTTTTCTGAACACTGTGAAAGATCGCTCGGAAGGTTCTCCACTGTTCCTCAACTGCTTCACCATGAAGTCTTTGCTCCCAGTCTACCTTAGCTAGTTCTTCTCTCATCCCATTGTAAACGCCTTTGTTTAAGCACAAAACACTCGTGTTTGATTTTACCTTGTCATCCTCCAACTGTATTTTAAATTCCACCATATTGTGGTCGCTCCTTCCAAGAGGATCCCAAACTATGAGATCATTAATCAATCCTGCCTCATTACACAGGACCAGATCTAGGACCGCTTGTTCCTTTGTAGGTTCCATTACATACTGTTCCAGGAAATTATCCCGGGCACATTCTAAAAACTCCTCCTCAAGGCTGCCTTTACCAACCTGGTTAAACCAATCGATATTCAGATTAAAATCTCCCATGATAACTGCTGTACCATTTCTATATGCATCCGTTATTTCTTTGCTTATTGCCTGCCCTACCATCCTGTTACTATTTGGTGGCCTATAGACTACTCCTATCAGTGACCTTTTTGCCTTACTATTCCTGATTTCCACCCAAATTGATTCAACCTTGTCCTCCATAGCACCAATATCATCCCTTACTATTGCCCGGATGCCATCCTTAAACAACAAAGCTACACCACCGCCCTTACCGTCCATTCTATCCTTTCGTATAGTCTGATACCCTTGGATATTTAACTCCCAGTCGTGATCATCTTTTAGCCATGTTTCAGTAATGGCCACTAAATCATAGTCATTCACGATGATTTGCGCCATCAACTCATTTACCTTATTTCGTATACTACGAGCATTCAGGTAAAGTACACTTATGCTGTTTTTTATGTCTTTGTTATGAATCCTAACACCTTGATCAGTAACTTTTCGCAATTTATTTTTCCTCTTACCCTTTCTCTTAATTTTCCTTGTCTTTGAACCCATATCTCTACATAATAACCTGTCACGTAACCTGCTGCCTTGATCTCCATTAAGCATTATACTGTCCATAGCTTTACACTTCCCTTCCCCCCAACTTGCTAGTTTAAAGTCCTTGTGACCAACCTATTTATCCTATTCGCTAGAACACTGGTCCCAGAATGGTTCAGGTGAAGACCGTCCCAATGGTACAGGTCCCTCCTGCCCCAGTACTGATGCCAATGCCCCATGAAATGGAATCCGTCTTTCCCGCACCACTCCTTTAGCCACGTGTTAACTTCTCTAATTTTCTCAACCCTATGCCAATTGGCATGTGGCTCGGGTAGTAATCCAGAGATTATAACCCTGGAGGACCTGCTCTTTAATTTAGTCCCTAGTGTTTGATAATCCCCAAACAGGTCCTCTTTCCTAGTCTTACCTATGTTGTTAGTCCCAACGTGGACCACAACAACTGGATCCTCCCCCTCCCTCTCCAAAATCCTTTCAAGCCGATCAGAGATGTCCCTCACCCTTACACGGGGCAGGCAACATACCATGCAGGACTCTTGATCTGGCTTACAAAGGATGCCATCAATCCCCCTAATTATAGAATCCCCTACAACTACCACTTGTCTTTTTGCTCCCCCCTCTTGAATGGCTTCCTGTACCACGGTGCAATGGTCAGTCAACGCATCCTCCCTACAGCCCTCTTCCTCATCCACACAGGGAGCAAGTACCTCATACCTGTTGGACAAGGTCAAGGGCTGAGGCTCCTCAACTCCTAAACTCAGGATCCCCCTACCTGCCTCCCTTGCAGTCACACCACTCTGTTCCTGACCACTGTCCGAATTAACAGAACGTATTCTACCGGGTGTGACTGCCTCCTGAAACAATGCGTCCAGGTAATGTTCCCCCTCCCTGATGTGCCGCACTGTGTGCAGCTCGGTCTCCAGCTCATCAATTCTGAGCCGAAATTCCTCGAGCAGCCAACACTTGCTGCAGATGTGGTCACTGACGGTCTCAATGGGATCCACCAGTTCCATCATCATACAGCAACAGCACATCACCTGTCCAGCCATATTCAACTAGTTAATTAATTTAAATATTTAAAAAAAAAATTCTTTATAGAACCTCAAGGATAAACCCGAACACCAACAAAAACACAGCCCTCTCTCGCCACTCACCCAAACTCAGTCACTACCTAAACTCAGCTGCACTCTGTTCCAATCAGCACTCAGTCACTCACCTAAACTCAGCTGCACTCTGTTCCAATCAGCACTCAGTCACTCACCTAAACTCAGCTGCACTCTGTTCCAATCAGCACTCAGTCACTCACCTAAACTCAGCTGCACTCTGTTCCAATCAGCACTCAGTCACTCACCTAAACTCAGCTGCACTCTGTTCCAATCAGCACTCAGTCACTCACCTAAACTCAGCTGCACTCTGTTCCAATCAGCACTCCGTGACTAAAGGCACTCCTGCCACACCTTTTGTGCACTCACCTCTCCCAGCACTGTCCCGGCTCTCTCCTCCCGCGCTTTTTAAATCTCCCGGCTCTCTCCTCCGGCGCTGTTTTCGCTGTCCCAGCTCTCTCTGCTCCCGTGCTGTTTTCGCTGTCCCGGCTCTCTCCTCCCGCGCTTTCTAAATCTCTCGGCTCTCTCCTCCGGCGCTGTTTTCGCTGTCCCGGCTCTCTCTGCTCCCGTGCTGTTTTTGCTGTCCCGGCTCTCTCCTCCCGCGCTTTCTAAATCTCCCGGCTCTCTCCTCAGGCGCTGTTTTCGCTGTCCCGGCTCTCTCTGCTCCCGCGCTGTTTTCGCTGTGAATCCTACCTACATCCAAATTACCACCGTGATCCTGATACATGGAGCTCTACAACTTGACGGCAGTCGTCCGTCTTGTGAGATGGTTTGCGCTTTGGTAGTCTTGGTACACCTTATAGTAAACATCAACCGGCGTGGCTCAGGAACCCCACTCTGGCACAGTATTGTGTGCGGTCTCCGCCACATTTATTGCAGAGTAGGACAGTGGACTGAGGAAGTTCATGATTTTCTGGTCCCTGTTCCCTTCCAAGTGATCTTGCAACCAGACTAGTGACCCAGGGGCCTCGAAAAATTCTCTGGGGGCACTGGGTTCAAATCAAGTGGATGGAACTTAAATTGTAATTCGAAAGCTAGCCTCAGTAATGGTGACAATGAAACTATCATTGATTATCCTAAATGCCCACCTGGTTTGCTAATATTACTCTCGGGAAGGAAATCTGCCATCCTTACCTGGTCTGGCCGACATGTGACTCCAGACTCACAGCAGTGTGGTTGGCTCTGAACTGTCCTCTGAAATGGCCCAGAAATCCCCTCAGTTCAAGGGCACTTAGGGATAGGCAACACGCCCCACTGAAGAATAAAGAAAATAAAGAGGGTGTGGCTGTCAACGACTGTCTCACTGTTGTCCGTGCCCGCCACCTTCATATCGTCTTGATTGAGGTATGGGTGACCCGGACCCAGCAGCCAGTTGACAACATGGAAGGTTAATGGGTCTGTGGTTGTCAACCTCCTGTTGTTTCTGGAGGCCCAGCGCAGGCAGGATTTGCCTGGCACTGGGCATTCTGCTGCTGGAATTAGCATGTGACAGGACCTCTGAGTTGGTGGCCCTGTCCTGCTAAGGATTGCTGAGGAGGCAGTGCCGTTATACATTTTTAGGCGGAGGGATTGACAGCTGGTCGTCAAGGATCAGGGGAAATTTGAGTGCCAAGAGCACATTCCTCATTACCCCCCCAAGTTTCCACAATCCCATTGGCCCCATTCATGACTTGGTTACCCATATGGGCTGGGGGCAAATGGAGAGGGACTTTTGCCCAGTGGTTACTTTGGCAGTGCAGGAGGATAGTGGGGTCGTGAAACTTTGGTCTTCAGATGGAAACTTAAGGACTTTCCCTATAATTTACACTGAGCACTGGAAATGCTGTGGAAGTTCAGGCTAATTTCCTGTTGTAAAGAGCCAAGTGACCACCTCCATAGGAAAGTACTTCCCCCAAACCAGATCACCAGAAACATAATTGACCCCCTCTGTTCTTTTATAAGGTTGACCTCCTCTGTTGATGGTGGGAGGGCCCCGGATGGGAGAGAGGGGGTGGAGTTGGCTTTTGATTGGCTGCAAATCTGCACGTGGGCAGTTATCTCCACCAATCCTGGCCCCCGAGGGGTAAGGGTTGACGTACCCCCCACAGACGTAACCATGGGAACTGGTGACACGCCCCTACGCTTCAAAGGTTGCCATGGATGTTGTCTATGACCTGAGTTTATTAAACCTCGTGCAAAGGTTAACAAAGCGAGTTACACAGCGCTGGTGCAGCAAGGGTGGGACATCTTCAACCAGCTCGGGGGGGTAGGGGAACATTAAACTGAAGAAAAGAAAGGGGGCTGGTTTGCTTCAATTTAGGGACGCCTGCAAGTGATCTTCCGACCCAAGATCCCATCCCAGTTCACTCCATCAAAGAAGGCAGTAAGAGGGGGAGCCAACAAGACTAAACATGTCGCAAGATAACCAAGCTTTGGTGCTTGCCTGTGGAGAGTTGAAACTGGTAATCAGAACGTCTTCTTGTCTTGTCCTATAGATCGACTGGGTGTAGCATCAGAGGGTGTGGAAGTCGCCAGGGTGAAACATTGGTGTCTTAGAGGGGGGAGTGCACATAAACCCCCCATTGAAAGTGGACTTGGGGGCAGGGGAGAGGACACACATGGGGGTAAATGATGATTGGGGGGGGGGGGGGGTTGCAGACATGGGGGTAAATGATGAGGGGGGGGGGAGGGGGATACATGATGATGAAATTCGACTGCCCAATGTGTCCCCCAGTCATTACAAATGTGCCTGGCAGGCTGATTCCTGTCCCCTCCCATGTGTGTGTGGGGGGTCACGGTGGTCTGTGTGCATTTGCAAAGGGGCCTCACTGTGGGGGTGACTCTTTTACCTACTGTTGTCAGCAGGCACGTGTCGGGGTGGGTGTGGGTGTGTCACGTCGCCCTATTCAGACACGTTGACGATGTGACTTAAATTGGCGCCGTTTATTCAGCAAGACAAACCCAACCCATCCCCACCCGGCTCTGGGTATTTCTTGGCTTTTAATTCCTGTTTAAGTGCTACCTCGCTGCCCCCCTCATGGGAAAGTGCACGTTTAGGTGGGGAATTGTTGCTCTGTGTCCAGTGTGGGTCACTGTGTAAAACGGTATGAATGGAATTTCTGGCAGATTTATGATCTGGTTGTAGAGTAATTAGCATTGGGTCGATCGACTATTCTGGATAGGGATTAGTCAGGAAATTCAATCGTATTTTAGCCCTTCCGAGGGGATTGAACATTCATTTCTATTGGTTGAATTTTGATCAAAGTGCCCACAAATTGTGCCGGTGCACCTGTCCGCAATGTAGAATCACAAGTCTGCATTTGGGCTGGGGTCGTGTGCACTAGTGTTTAGAAGAATGTGACTGGATCATATTGAAATGTAATATGGGCGGCACGGTAACACAGTGGTTAGCATTGTAACTTCACAGCACCAGGGTCCGAGTTCGATTCCCAGCTTGGGTCACTGTGCGAAGTCTGCAAGCTCTCCCTGTGTCTGCGTGGGTTTCCTCCGTGCGCTCCGGTTTCCTCCCAAAAGACATGCTTGTTAGATGAATTCGACATTCTGAATTCTCCCTCTATGTACCCGAACAGGCGCCGGAATGTGGCGACAAGGGGATTTTCACAGTAACTTCATTGCAGTGTTAATGTAAGCCTACTTGTGACACTAATAAAGATTATTATTATTAGAAGAATGCGATGGGATCTTATTGAAACGTAATGTAAGGCGGGATTCTGGTCCCATGCCGGCGCATGGGCTTCCTGGCGACGAGGAGTGTAGTCAATTGGAATGCCCATTGACGACGGTGGGACCGGAGATCCCGCTGGCCCACAGGATCCTTGGGGGACTGGGGGACTTGACAGAGAGTGGATGCTGAAAGGATACCCCCCCCCAGCACGGGAGAGACTAGAAGCCAGGGGACACTGTTTTAACACCAAGATGAGGATAATTTGTTTCTGCCCCAGAGGGGGTTAGCCTAACATCAGTTGTTGGGAAAATGTTGGAATCTATTATCAAGGAAGTGTCAACAGTGCACAAAGCATAATGTGATTAGAACAAGTTAACGTGGTTTTACTAAAGAGAAATCCTGTTTGTCCAATTCATTGGAAATTTTGAGCATGTAACTAGTAAGGTAAACTAAGAGGAATCGGTAGATGCTGTATACCTGAATTTCGAAAAGGCTTTTGATAAGGTGCCACACGAAAGGTTGATAGGTAAGATAAGTGCATGTGGAGATGGACGTAATATATTAGAATGGATAGAGGATTGGTTGACAGGGGGCAGAGAGGCATAAATGGGACTTTTTCAAGTTGGTGGGTAGTGAATGGGTGGAGCACCACAAGGGTGACCTCTATTATTTACGTTCTATATTGATGGCGTAGATGAAGAGACAGAAAGCAATGTACCTTATGTTTTCTGATGATACAAAACTAGGCAGAAAGGTGAGCTGTGGGGTGGATCCAGAAAGGCTGCAACGAGATATAGACAGGTTAAGTGAGCAGGCAGCAAGATGGTAGATGGATTATGTAGGGAAGTGTGAGGATATTCACTTTGGTCAGACGAATAGAAAAGCAGAATATTCTTTAAAAGGTGCAACATTTCTAATGTCCATAGAGACTTGGGTGTGATTGTAAAAGGAACCCAAAAGTTGTACAGGTCCAGCAAGCAATTAGGAAGCCAGATGCTGCGTTGCCATTTATTGCAAGGGGACTGAAGTACAGGAATAAAAAAGTCTTGCTATAGTTGTACAGGGTTTTGGTGAGACCACATCTGGAGTACTTTGCGCAGTTTTGTTGGGTATACATGCATTGGAGGCAGTCCAGAAAAGCTTCGCTAAATTCAGTCCCTGAGAATGAGGGAGGCTTTGATGAGAGGCTGTGCAAATCGGGTCTGTTTTCTGTGGAGTTTGGAAGAATGAGAGATGATCGTAATGAAACCGACAGGATTCTGAAGAGGTTTCTGTAGCCCCAGTGGCCTAATGGATAAGGCACGGGCCTCCTAAGCCAGGGATTGTGGGTTCAAGTCCCATCTCGGGTGATGTGTGTATTTTAGGGGCTGGTTTAGCACACTGGGCTAAATCGCTGGCTTTTAAAGCAGACCAAGGCAGGCCAGCAGCATGGTTCAATTCCTGTACCTGCCTCCCCGAACAGGCGCCGGGATGTGGCGACTTGGAGCTTTTCACAGTAACTTCATTGAAACCTACTCGTGACAATAAGCAATTTTCATTCATTAAGATAGGGGTGGATGCGCAATTGTTTCTGCTGGTCAGCAAATCTGAAACACGAGGTGGGGGGGGGGGGGGGGTCAGTCTCAGGATAAGGGGGTCGAGCATTTCGGACTGAGCTGAAGAGCAATTTCTTCACTCAGAGCGTTGTGAATCTTTGGAACTCTCTACCCGAGAGGGTTATGGATGCTCCATCGTTGAATATATTTAAGGTTGGAATGGAACGCAGATAAGAGTGAAAAACTAGGGGCAGCACGGTGGCACAGTGGGTTATCCCTGATGCCTGACGGCACCGAGGTCCCAGGTTCGATCCCGGTTCTGGGTCACAGTCCGTGTGGAGTTTGCACATTCTCCCCGTGTTTGCGTGGGTTTCGCCCCCACAACCCAAAGATGTGCAGGGTAGGTGGATCGGACTCGCTAAGTTGCCCCTTAATTGGAAAAACAAATGAATTGGGTACTCTAAATTTATTTTTTAAAAAGAGTGAAAAACTTCTCCCAGCGTGAGAGGACTGAGCTGTAAGGAGAAATTATGGAGGAAATAGCCTTTTTAGTCCTAAAATGATGTAACAAAGACAATACCTTATAGAGAGAGCGAGTATGTATGATTTTGTTGTCTGTAAATTATTAGACACTTTTTGATCAGTTTATTAGCAAAATGTTTTACCCAGGTGCCTTTATTTATGAGACGAGCAAAAGACAAAACCGGATCAGGATTTAACCCAATTTTATTCACCATTCTCTCACTCACACAAAATGTGACTCAGACTCGCAGGTATTACCCGCACTTTATGAAGGAGGCGGGGGTCAGGCTACGATCACTCGATGTGCAAACCTTCTCTGGGCCCGGAACCCTCGGTCCCTTCGTCTTGCAATGGGTTGTGCCTGGGGGACTCCCAGGCTATCGCTGAAGATCTGTTCCAATGTTCCTTTGTTTATACCGGTGCTGCTAGCACTAAGTCTCAGGTATACGTGTACACCTGGCCTGGGTTCTATTGTCTCATTCCGATTTAAACTAGTTGGGAATGGGAATGAACAATATACTCCTGTTCAGCCAGGGTGATTCAATCAAGATCCATTGTCCTCTGAAAAACACTCTTGTCTGACCAGCTATTAGCCCATTGTGGAGTCTGATGGCCCCTTAGTCTACCGTTCGTCCTGCTGCAAAGTTGATGACTTGTGTCCAGAAGTTAGTTACATGTTCATAGCATAGCTTTGTTCTTTTGTGTAAACATGAGTCGGCAATCACAATGTCTATATAGCGATAACGAGTTTATGTATTGACTTGACTGCTCTTGCAGACGTCCTGTATCGATTCCAGTCAGGGAGTCACTGGGCAATTTCTGTTCCTGGCCTTTGTGCCTTGTTGGTTTGTTCCCAGTGCCATAATTTTGATGAAGTCATTTTGGACCGATGCATCAATGTTGAGGCTGAGTTAATCAGATTTCTGATCTAAAGGGGAGTCAAAAGTTGTGTGTTGGGGGCGGGGGTTTGTGTGGGAAGATGCAGGCCGATTTTGCCTCTCCGGGGATATAGGAAAGATGCAAGGAAGTAATGTTGAAGCCCAAGATCGGTCATGATCGTATTGAATGGTGCGATACACTCGATGGGCTGAATGGTCTAGTTCCTGCATTCTTGTGTTAGCCTGTGGAATTCCCTCCCCAGAGGGCAGAGGAGGCAATGTCATTGAATATTTTTAAGGTTAAGTTAGATAGATTCTTGACTGACAAAGGAAGTCAAAGAATGTAGAGAGTAGGTAGACGGGAAAGAGCTAAGGCCACAGTCAGATCAGCAATGATCTTCACAAACGGCAAAGAAGGCTCGAGGGGCCGAATGGCATAATCCAGCTCCTAATTCATACATTCGTCTCTGCCTGGAGTAAGGACTCATTTTCAGACAATGATAGGAGTGACAGGGAGGCATGAATTAGCATTTTTTTGACCTAGCTGTAAGGACTTAGGTTGGCTGCTTCCTGTCATATTTGCGAGACAAAGTTATTGGAATTGAATTAACATCCTCCGGACTAGGACGTATTCCAAATTAAAAGCCTCCGAAATGCAACCGAGCAAGTTGTAGAAGAGAGTTAAAATAAGCCCTACTGATTTTCCAATTAAAAAGTGATGGACAAGATGCTGAACAAGCTCGCTAATCTGGGTAACATTTTCCATACTCGTGACATAGAAATAACTCATGTAAGAGTAATAAAAAATTCTCCCAGCGTTTGAGGATTGAGCCGTGAGGATAGACTGGAGGAAATAGATTTTTAACCCTTAAAATGGTGTAACAGACAATACCTTACAGAGAGAGAAGAGTATATATGAGTTGGACAAAGTCATTTTGGAGTAATGCATCAATGTTGAGTCAGATTTTTGATCTAAAAGAGAGCCAAAGGTTGTGTTTGGGGTGGTGGTGGGGGGTGGATGTGTGACTCACACAGGAAAGTAGAGCTAAGGCCACAATGGGATCGGTCAGGCCGGGTAGAGTCAGCGGGCTGCTCCTGCTATTTCCTAATATCTAATCTTCCTGTAGTGTTAGCTAATACATGAAACCAAGTGACACAGGCTAAAGTTAAAGATCAATTAGGAGTCAGGCCAGGAGAGCTTCTAAATGTAAAAAAAAGTCCCATTAGACCCTTGGAAATGTCTTCAGGGATTGAACAGTTGGAGGTGAGTGTTTCAGATCCGTTAGGGATCAGGATGGGGGAAAATGATGGGGGAATTGTAAGATTTTTTCATTCCTTGATCAGCTCAGATGTCCAATGGCCCCCCCCCCCCCCCCATCTACCTTGTAGGGTGGCATGGTAGTACAGTGGTTAGCACTGTTGCTTCACAGCTCCAGGGTCCCAGGTTCGATTCCCGGCTTGGGTCACTGTCTGTGCGGAGTCTGCACGTTCTCCCCGTGTCTGTGTGGGTTTCCTCCGGAACAAGACGTGCTGGGGAAACTCAGCATCAGGTCTGGCAGCATCTGTGGAGTGAGAAACGGAGTTAATGGACGGATGTCTGGGGCCCCTCCTGCCGACGGGGCTGTGAAATTCTGCCCAACGTCGCGTGTCGGTATGATTCCTCTCTCTAATTTAACTGGTCTGCTGAAAGAGCTAGTTGTCCAAAATGTAACTGTCAACAGGAATCTGTTACCTCGAGCTCGGAGGAACCTGACTTCTGTTTAAAAGGTATATTTCCTCTCTTTACAGGAAAAACGTCCAGTTCCAGAACTCTGCCCTGGCGGTAAGTCTGTTTTTACCGATTTAAGGTCCCTATAGATGTCTCATTGTGTATTTTGATTGCCCTCATTATTTTCCAATGGGTGTATGTAATCAAATGAGTGTATGAATCTTTAGGTGAAACATGAAAACATTCGAACAAGGAGCGGGAGGAGGCCATTCAGCCCCTCGAACTGCTCCGCCATTTAATACGATCATGGCTGCTCTGATGGTAACCACAAATATGCATTCCACCTGTTAATAGTTTATATTTGGACTTATTGTTTAATGATCACTGTTATCATAACTCGTACAGAGTATCTCTCATCTACCTAGTTTGTTCAATTTTCTTTAACATTGTACAGAAAATATGTAACACGAAAAAAGGGGGGGATGTGGTGATATACATCACTAAGTACACAAAGGGTTAATGTACATACACTACACCTAGCTAGACACTAGAGGGAGCACCAGAGACATGACACACAGGCAGTCAACCAATAGGTCAGTAAGATAGGACACGACAATGGGCAGTCACGATACACACAGAGGTGACACTACCACAGGAGGGCATTACACCAACCCGTATAAAAGGACACAGCGCACATGCTCAGGCTCTTTCCAGTGGAGACTCTCAGTGAGTACAGGCACAGGATTGATTGAACATCACTCCCACCACATGGATTGTAGCAGACTGGTTTGTCAGTCTGAGTAGCTATAGCAGGATTAACAGTAGCGTTGAATCCAAGTAGGAGAATTGTTAATAGTTTAATAAAGATGTTAAAGCTACCTCCAAGTCTGAACCTTCCTTTGTCAGAGTGCACATCAAGGAAGCAGCTTATGCTACGACAAGAGCATAACAAAACACCACCTTCCCCTCGACAACCTTGCTTATCAAGAATCTATCCACCTCTGCCTTAAAAAGATTCTAAGACTCTGCTTCCACCGCCTTTTCAGGAAGAGGGTGCCAAAGAGCCACGACCCTCTGGGAGAAAGAATTTTGTCTCATCCCCATTTTAAATGAGCGGCCCCTTAAGTTTAAACCATGACTACCCCCCCCCCCCCCCCTCCCCCCCCCACTAGTTCCAGATTCTCCCACGAGAGGGAAGCATCCTCCCCACATCCACCTCGGGATCCTGAATGTTTCAATCAAGTGGCCTCTTGCTCTTTTAAACTGCAGCAGCTGACACGAGGCCTGGACTGTCCCCTGTTTCCCCATTAGACAACCCGCCCATTCCAGGTACTCGTCTGGTCAACCTTCTCTGAACTGCTCCCAACGCATTTTCACCCTTGGAGAAATGGCTCGACCTCTAAACCCTGAGCTCCTGCGTTCGGTTGATTCGCTTCAGGCTGTACAAATGTTTTCCCGGCTCCTAATCTGTACAAAATATATTGGACGTGCTGCTGTTTTCCGGGGCTGCAAGGCCCAATTTCAAAAGCATCATCTGTGATCTTTCCCCTTCATTCAAAATCTCTCAACAGGAACCCGTTTACAATCAAATTATGTTATCCTGTTTCAACTCTTTTGTGCGAATCTTGCACAAACTTGTTTTGTGCAAGTCCTATCAGCTCCTGGCTCCCAATATAGCTTTAGCATCATTGCTATGTATCAATAAATCCCATCATTAGAAGCCGCCCGATAGAAATGCCTCAAGTGGACAATTTTATTTCTTGGCCCTGTGATCTCCCAGTGGCTTCCCCCTGCTGAGTGTCACTCCTCACCAGGAGCATTTGATCAAGAAAACAGGCCTTCAATCCAATAAAGCTATACAGTGTTGGAAAATGTTTTGATGTATCTGGTGTACGCAAATCCTGGTGTGCCAGTGACTCATTCCTGTACTGAGCACAGCCAAAACTTTCAGCATCGCGACATCTATATCTCCACGACCTCCATGGACACCATGACCTATTGCCGTTCCAATGAATGCCACGTTTATTCATAGAATTTACAGTGCAGAAGGAGGCCATTCGGCCCATCGAGTCTGCACCGGCTCTTGGAAAGAGCACCCTACCTAAACCCACACCTCCACCCTATCCCCATTACCCAGTAACCCCACCCAACACTAAGGGCAATTTTGGACACTAAGGGCAATTTAGCGTGGCCAATCCACCTAACCAACACATCTTTGAACCGGAGGAAGCCTACACACACACGGGGAGAACGTGCAGACTCCACACGGACAGTGACCCAGCGGGGAATCGAACCTGGGACCCTGGAGCTGTGAAACAATTGTGCTAACCACAATGCTACCGTGCTGCCATTAGCTACTCATATTAAAATAAATGTTGCCTTGACTTATTTTCAATCCAGTTAGCATTTCAGCCGTGGCTGCAAACATCGTCTACCCTCTTAAGTCATAGATTCGAAGCGTTTTCAGTGGGTCACCAAACAGCTAAACTCTGGCCAATAGTACCACTCTCTCCCTCTCCCCGTCCCTATCTTAGACATGATATGGAGATGCCAGCGCTGGACTGGGGTGGGCACAGTAAGAAGTCTTACAACACCAGGTTAAAGTCCAACAGGTTTGTTTCGAATCACTAGCTTTCGGAGCGCAGCTCCTTCCTCAGGTGAATGAAGAGGTGGGTTCCGGAAACATTTATATAGACAAAGCCAATGATGCAATACGGTACTTTGAATGCGAGTCTTTGCAGGTAACTAAGTCTTTACAGGTCCAGATGGAGCAACTGGAGAGAGGGATAATCACAGGTTAAAGAGGTGTGAATTGTCTCAAGCTAGGACAGTTGGTAGGATTTTGCAAGCCCAGGCCAGATGGTGGGGGGTGAATGTAATGCAACATGAATCCAAGGTCCCAGTTGAGGCCGTACCCGTGTGCGGAACTTGGCTATGTTTCTGCTCGACGATTCTGCATTGTCGCATGTCCTGAAGGCCGCCTTGGAGAACGCTTACCCGAAGATCAGAGGCTGAATGCCCTTGACTGCTGAAGTGTTCCCCGACTGGAAGGGAACATTCCTGCCTGGTGATTGTCACGTGATATCCGTTCATCCGTTGTCGCAGCGTCTGCATGGTCTCGCCAAAGTACTACGCTTCGGGACATCCTTTCCTGCAGCGTAAGAGGTAGACAACGTTGGCCGAGTCGCACGAGTATGTACCACGTATCTGGTGGGTGGTGTTCTCACGTGTAATGGTGGTACCCATGCTGATGATCTGGCACGTCTTCCAGAGATTGCCATGGCAGGGTTGTGTGGTATCATGGTCGCTGTTCTGGCCCCACACCCCCACTACTTGCCTTCAAATAACTGCGTAACTTCAAACAAGCAATTGTTTGCAGCAAACTACCCAACCTTCAGAACAGCGACCACGACACCACACAACCCTGCCATGGCGATCTCTGCAAGACGCGTCAGATCATCGACATGGGTACCACCATTACATGTGAGAACACCACCCACCAGGTACGCGGTACATACTCGTGCGACTCGGCCAATGTTGTCTACCTTATACGCTGCAGGAAAGGATGTCCCGAAGCGTGGTCCATTGGCGAGACCATGCAGACGCTACGACAATGGATGAACGGACATCGCGCGACAATTGCCAGGCAGAAATGTTCCCTTCCAATCGGGGAACACTTCAGCAGTCAAGGGCATTCAGCCTCTGATCTTTGGGTAAGCATTCTCCAAGGCGGCCTTCAGGACACGCAACAGCGCAGAATCGCCGAGCAGAAACTTGCAGCCAAGTTCCGCACACATGAGTACGGGACCTTGGATTCATGTCGCATTACATTCACCCCCCACCATCTGGCTTGGGCTTGCGAAATCCTACCAACTGTCCTGGCTTGAGACAATTCACATCTCTTTAACCTGGGATTATCCCTCTCTCCAGTTACTCCGTCTGGACCTGTAGACTTAATTACCTGCAAAGAGTCTCATTCAAAGTATCGTCTTGCATCTTTGACTTTGTCTATATATATGTTTCTGGAACCCACCTCTTCCTTCACCTGAGGAAGGAGCAGTGCTCCGAAAGCTAGTGATTCGAAACAAACCTGTTGGACTTTAACTTGGTGTTGTAAGACTTCTTACTATCTTAGACAGGCATAGACAAAGTAGGCATACAAAATCCGTAAGGACAACATGGGGTGGGAAGAAACTGTTCCCAGCGGTGGAGGGATCAAGAATCTGAGGAATAAAAGCATAAAATGCTGGACGAACTCACAGCATCTGTGGAGAGAGAAACAGAGTTAATGTTTCAGGTCTAAATGACCCTTCGACAGCACTGACGCAAGTTAGAAATCTGAAAAATGATATCGTTGGAAAGGGGACTGCGGAGGGTGGAGCAGAATAGGAGAATCAGGATAGGTCGAGGCAAGGGTGGTGTTGAACAATTTGCCATGGACATAAGGCAAAAGGGAGTGTTAATGGTGCCATTTAGTGATGAAGAGTGGCAATAGTGGCAGAGGACACTGCTTAAAGGTGATTGGCAAAAGAAAGGAAGGAGGCAAAAGCTTTTTCTACAGGACCTGGAATACACTGCCTGAGGCAGATTCAATCATGGCTTTCAAAAGAGGATTGGATCGTTATCTGCGGAGGAAAATGAATAGCTTTCGCGGAGAGCCAGCACAGAAATGCCAGGCTGAATGGCCTCCTCTGTGTTTTAATCGTTCTCTGGTCCTATAACAGGAATATTTCAGAGAAGTGCAGACCGTTTCTTTGCACCTGGATATCCAGCAGGAATGGGGTTCACCCCACATTTATACTGCTGGGGAAGATCCCGCATCACTGGGCCTACATCTGCCCACTTCATCAATCACAGGATTTCGTTGACACTGACATTTATCGCCCATCATTGGTGGCCCTGAGAAGGTAATGATGGATCGCAACTTTCAATAATGTATGAGTATCAACGTCCTTCCGGAGGCTTCTTCCCCTTCCCTACCCTCCAACCCATCTCTTCTTAAAAAACTTGCAATATATTTTTAAATATAGATTATTCCACAGGATGTGGGTGATGCTGGCTAGGTGCCCATCCCTAATTGCCCTTGAGATGGTGGTTGTGGAGCCACTTTCTTGAACCATGTGGTGTAGGGACACCCGCCGTGCTGTTAGGGAGGGAGTTCCAGGATTTTGACCCAGTGAGAGTGAAGGATCGGCCGATATATTTCCCAGTCAGGATGGTGAGTGACTTGGAGGGGGAACCTCCAGGTGGTGGGGTTCCCAGGTACCTGCTGCCCTAGTCCTTTTAGGTGGCAGCGGTCATGGGTTTGGAAGGTGCTGCTGAAAGAGCCTGGGTGAGTTCCTTGTAGATGGTACACACGGCTACCCCTGTGTCGGAGGGAGTGAATGCTTAAGGTAGTGGATGGGGTGCCAATCAAGTGGGTTGTTTTGCCCTTGATGTGTCAAGCATCTTGAGTGTTGTTGGGGCTGCACTCATCCAGGCGAGTGGAGAGTATTCCATCACACTCCTGACTTGTGCCCTGTAGATGGTGGACACGGTCTGGGGTTTCGGGAGGTGAGTTAATCACTATAGGATTCCCAGCCTCTGCCCTGCTTTTATATATAGTTAATGGTAAACCTCAGGTTGATTGTGGGGGATTCAGTGATGGTAATGCCATTGAATGTCAAGGGCAGATGGTTAAATCCTCTCTTTTGGAGATGATCATTGCCTGGCACCTGTGTGAATGTTACTTGCCACTTATCAGCCCAAGAATGAATGCTGTCCAGGTCTTGCCTGCATAATGACATGGACTGCTTAAGTATCTGAGAAATCATGAATGGTGCTGAACATTGTGCAGTCATCAGTGAATATCCCCACTTCTTACCATATGATGGAAGGAAGGTCATTGATGAAGTAGCTGAAGATGGTTGGGCCTAGGACACTACACCAAGGAACTCCTGGAGTGCTGTTCCAGGTCTGAAATGATTGACCTCCACCAACCACGACCATCTTCCTTTGTGTCAGGTATTACTCCAACCAGTGAATAGTTTTCCCCCTGATTCCCATTGACTCCAGTTTTGCTAGGGCTTCTTGATGCCATACTCAAATGCTGCCTTAATGTCAAGGGCAGTCACTCTCACCTTGCGTCACCTAACTTTCACGAATACCCTCCAACCTTCCCCTCTCTGACCCCGAATAATCTGCCCTTTGCAAACCCTGAGCTTCATCCCTAACTTCAATGAATTCTGAGTGTGGCATAATGGAGGGTTTTTCTGTGGCCTTTCCATCCATGCCTTTGGCCAGGGGTCTTCCGGCCACACAATTGACCTCCAGTCTTCTCCTTCTGGCTTCTTACCCTCTCAAAATATTCCACAGAGAACTACCAGTGTGGCTTTGGCCATCTTAATACCTCTGCCCCCTTCTCTCACTCTGACCAATCTCCACTAGGTTGGATGGGCAGCTCCATCTGAATTGATGAGTTGCTTGCTCCCCACTTGCTTTGCAGTCTCCCTCCATCGCTCAGATCATTAGCCTGCTTTCCGGAGTCGAAACAAAACCTCTTTGACTCATCCAACGGTGCACAACATCCTTTAGCCTGAATGACGAGCATGGGTTCAAGGCTTGCTCCGAGAAAGCTGGGCAAAAGGCTTTGAAACTTCCACAGCAATAACAGGATAGAATGAGGAGCATAAAAAAGAAGAATTCTCCCACGTGGGAAGCATCAGAGGAGTCCAGAACACTTTGAAAAAGTAAGACAAGACACGGGAAACCACCAGAAACTCAAAACTCATTTAGGCTTTCTTGAAAGAGAGCGGAGATTTTATTTCTTAAACCATCGTCCATTAATACTTCCAACGTTATTCCTGCTTCCCTATTCCGCAAACAGTTGGGATCCTCAGTGAAGACCTTAAATGATGGAATCTATATGTTCGCCAATGCGGGTAATGTGTGTTGGTTTGTAACTTTATATATGTTTAATTTAACATGTAGCCTGCCTTTAATTAATATCCCAGTCCCAGCTTCTCTGTTGAATGTGTCTATATTTGGTTACCATGTGACTGCTCTATGTTTACACACTTTCAAATCGATTGCCTCGTCTAAATATTAATTTTTAGCTCCAAACGCCCTGCAAATTTCACCCCTGGGGCTGCGAGACGTGTTTCTGGAAGAACATACCATTTAAAAATAAAATGTCCTTCATTCAAGCTGGAATGAAACCTTCGAGGTAAACGCGCTCTCAGTGATCCTCTCCATGGACACTGCTGGAGCTAATGGGTTCGAATCCTCGGGACAAAACAATCTAACTTTCCTCCCAGTCTAAGGCGTCAATCTTATCCATCTGCTCAGTATTTATCCTTGATACTTTTGTTTCAGTTCCCTGTCTTAAATTGAATTATCAGTATCTTTAAAATCGAGGACACCCAGTTGCAACAACGCTGCTAATGTGCCACCTAAAAACAGGTGGGTTTGATTGAATTGGGTTGGGTTTGTGGTGATATACATCACTGTAAATACACAAGGGGTTAATGTAAATACACTATGACTAAGTAAACACTAGAGGGAGCACCAGAGACGTCATGACATGCAGACATACAGCTAATGAACACATAGAATAGGACACGACCAATGGGCAGTCAAGAAACCCAGAGGTGACACTACCACAAGGGGGCATTACACATCCCATATTTCAGGACAGGGCACACATGCTCTGTCTCTTTCCACAGGCGACACTTAGAGAGTAGGACAGGGGCAAATCAGAAGCATCACACCCACCACGTGGCTTAGAGCAGACTGGTTAGTTAGACAGAGTTACTATAGCAAGATTAGCAGGAGAGGCGAACTCCCAGAGAACTGTGCTACTGGTTCAATAAATCATATTGAACTTACTTCAAAGTCTGGAGTATCTTTTGGTCAAAGCTTCATCGAGTTGCAGCCTGTGTTATCCCAGAGTACATAACACAACAGGATTTAAAGGCAGAAAAATGTATCCATCTGCCCCCTACTCAAACCTGCCTTTTCCGTGGGTCCGGAGTCGCATGTGGGCCAGACCCAGTAAGGATGGCAGATTTCCTTCCCTGTAGCGCATTAGTGAACCCGGATGAGTGTTGTTTCACGGCAACCAAAAGTGGGTTTGTGTTCATTGTTTCACTTTTTAATTCCACCCTTTTTTCATTGAATTCAAATTTCACCGTCTGCCGCGGTGGGATTCAAACCTGGGTGCCCGCCCCCCGGAGGCGTTACCCTGAGTCTCTGGAATACTAGCCCAGTGACAATACCACGAATGCCATCACCTTCCCACTTGTGAGACTGGAAGGCGTGTAGGAGACTAACATGCTCCAATGTGGTGCAGCACGGTAGCACAACGGTTAGCACTGTTGCTTCACAGTGCAGGGTCCCAGGTTCGATTCCCGGCTTGGGTCACTGTCTGAGCGGAGTCTGCAGGTTCTCCCCGTGTCTGCGTGGGTTCCCTCCAGGCGCTCCGGTTTCCTCCCACAAAGTCCCGAAAGACGTGCTGTTAGGTGAATTGGACATTCTGAATTCTCCCTCTGTGTACCCGAACAGGCGCCGGAGTGTGGCGTCTAGGGGATTTTCACAGCAAGCTCATTGCAGTGTTAATGTAAGCCTACTTGTGACAATAAAGATTACTATTATGAGACTGCCAGCCTTATTTCCATTCGGTTTTTGACAGCTTGAACTCTGGTTGGCTAAGGGTCGGGGAGCCCGGAAGCTTCACAGGGTGAGAATTTGGCAGATTTAGAGGTTGAGTTACGCGTAAACCCAGGCTTACCTGCCTGAGGAACACGATCAGGCACCCCTCCCTCCCAAGAGTGCAGTGAACACTATTATCCCCACTGCATCCTCCCCCCCCCCCCCCCCCCCCCCCCCCCTTCCTCAACCCGGCAATATTCTCGATTGGCAGTACTAACTAATTAAAATGTCAGATCATACTTTCTTTCAATTAAGCATAAATGCCATGTTATCCTCTCTTCAAGGTCCGAACGCTCCAATGTGGGGCAGCACGCTAGCACAGTGGTTAACACTGTTGCTTCACAGCGCCAGGGTCCCAGGTTCGATTCCCCGCTGGGTCACTGTCTGTGCCGGGTCTGCGTGGTTCTCCCCGTGCCTGCGTGGGTTTCCTCCCACAGATCCTGAAAGACATGCTTGTGGATTGGCCATGATAAATTGCCCTTAGTGACCAAAAAAGGTTGGGAGGGGTTATTGGGTTGCGGGGATAGGGTGGAGGTAAGGGCTCGAGTGGGTTGGTGCAGACTCGATGGGCCGAATGGCCTCCTTCTGCACTGTATGTTCTATGTTTCCCTGACATTCCACAATGGTTTGGCGGTAAGGGCTCGAATGGGTCGGTGCAGACTCGATGGGCCGAATGGCCTCCTTCTGCACTGTATGTTCTATGTTTCCCTGACATTCCACAATGGTTCAGCGTCCACTGTTTTAGCTTTTTTTTGCTATGCTGTTGTTCCAGATGTGCTGCTGAAGATGGGCTTTGTTGGGATCTGTAATGCCGACGTCCATTTCTGGTCCGAAGGAAAATTTGCGGACATGGTCGTCAAGAAACCCCTTGTTCTCGGGCACGAAGCCGCAGGGACTGTGGTTAAAGTGTCCTGTGGCGTAAACCATCTCAAAGCAGGTCAGTTTTGACAAGAGAGTTCTTTGCGTCGAGCCAACAACTCATAAACTTTGCCCTAAACTAAAAGCAGCATGCTGGAAAGCTGCATTAAGAATAGAAAATCTGGAAAGCCTCCTCCGCAGGTCCGGCAGCGGCTGCTGAGCGAGCAACAGAGTTGGTGTTTTGAGTCCATGCAGCTCTTCTTCAGAACTGAAGAGGGGGTGGAGCATGTGGAGCAGAACAGAAGGTCAGGGATAGGTGGGGGAGCTAGGAGAGATTTGACAAAGATGTCATGGGCACAAGGCAAAGAGAGTGTTAATGGTAGTGTTAAAGACTAAAGTTGGTGCTAATAGCGGCGTAAAAGTAAGATATCAGGATGTGTCATTGGCAGAACGGGTCAGTGCGGGACATTAAAAAACTAGATTAAGAAAGGTGTCAACATGGAACAGTGATTTCATGGTCTGAAATTGTTGAACTCAATGTTCAGGCTGTGAAGTGCCTGATCGGAAGATGAGGTGCTTGTTCCTCCAGTTTGTGCCCAGCTTCACTGGAACATTTAACAGGCCAAGGAAGGACGCCCGTGGACATTTGAGTACTATGGTGAATTGAAATGGCGGGCGACAGGAGGATAAGGGTCATGCTTGAACACTTGAGTGAATGGTGTTCCAACTCTTTCCCACGTACTCTTGATCCTGAACCACAGAAATAATCAATTAATCATTTGGGAGTTGGTTGCCCAGAGACTCACTGCTTAAAGCCAAGAGTGAGGAATTGATTGATAAGGGCCAAGCAACAGATTGATAACCACAAGACTGATTGTTAAGAGCCAGAGGGCTGGTTGGGAAGGGCCATGGGACTGATTGCTACGAGGCGTGGCGTTGGTTATTGAAGGCCGACGAGCTGATTTCTCAGGGCAAAGCAACTGATTGATAAGGGCCAAGGGACTGGTTGCTAAGGGCCAAGGGGACTGGTTGTTAAGAGCCACTGGACTGGTTGCTAAGGGCCAAGGGACTGGTTGCTAAGGGCCAAGGGACTGGTTGCTAAGGGCCATGGACTAAGGGTCTTTGGGGCAGGTTGTTACGGGCCAAGCAACTGAATATTAAGGACCACATTGGAAGTGTAAATGTGACTGGGGGGTGGGGGAGGGGTCCAAAACACATCCACCATTTTTTAACAAGTTGAGGGAAATGTCATGTCATCTGTCATTACCAGGTGGGTGCAGGAGTTGTGTTGTACTTGTAATAATTAATTTTCTTCATTGATGGGATGCGGGCATTGGTGGCGAGGCTAGGCTAGGAGAGGAACTTCCAAGTGATGTTGTTCCCACGCATCTGCTGCCTTTCCCCTTCTGGATAGTCTTGGGTTTGGGCAGTTCTGTTGAAGAAGTCTTGGTGAGTTGCTGCAGTTCCATCTTGTTGATGGTACACACGGCTGCCACTGTGCGTTGGTGGTGGAAGGAGTGAATGGGGTGTTAATCAAGGTGGCTGCTTTGTTGTCCTGGATGGTGTTGAGCTTCTTGAGTGTTGTTGGAGCTGCACTGCACTCATCCAGGGTAGAGTATTCCATCACACTCCTGACTTGTGCCCTGCAAACGTTGGACTTGAATGTCAAGCAAGAGGCTTCCTTGTCCATGTTTGACCTGGCACCATGAGACTTCATTGATTCTGGGACCCATGTTGAGGATGCCCAGCGAAACTCCCTCCCGACTGTATACCGCTGTATCTTGCCACTTTGGCTGGGTCTATCCTGCCGGGGGAAAAGGATATACCCAGGGATGGCGATGGTAGTGTCGGAGGCAGTATCTGTAAGATATGATTCCATGAGTATGAGTATGTCGGGCTGTTGTTTGACTAGTCTGTGAGACAGCTCTCCCAACTGTGTTACAAGCACCCCGCCACGCCCACGTTAATAACAAGGACTTTGCAGAGGCGATAGGGCTGAGTTTGCCATTGTCATTTCCGGTGCCTAGGTCGATGCCAGGTCGTCCATTCCTTATCCAATTTTCTGTCGAGGATTAATACAACTGCATGGCTTGCCAGGCCCTGTCAGAGGCCATTTAAGACTCATGCACATTGTTGTGGATCTGGAGTCACATGTAGGCCAGACCGGGTAAGGACGGCAGATTTCCTTCCCTAAAGGAGATTAGTGAACCGGATGGGTTTTTACAACAATGGTTTCTTGGTCATCATTAGGTGTTTAGTTCCGTCATCTGCCATGATGGGATTTGATCTGAGACCAGTGCATCTCTGGATTGCTAGTCCAGTGACAATATCACCGTGCCACTGCGTTCCTTCCGTCCCCGAGAGGGTCCATTCGCAGCCCGATTAGTAGGTTTGCCAAGTGGTGATCAAATGTATTCCGCGAGGTCTCGTCACGTGACTTTCCCCTCCACTCCAGCCATTTGTCAGCTGACAGACTTTGTGACTCACTGCCTGCCTTCCTACACCAATTGGAAAGCAACGAGATTCATTACCCAATTGGATGATGCTTGACAGTCGGTCTACCAAGCGGCCATCTTTTACCCTCATTTGGGCAGTCAGAGGAAACGACAAAACAAAAACCAAACTTGTTTAGTGTCCCAACGATTTTCCTCCAACGTTAGTTACGTTGCACTTAGATGATAGTGTTCATTTCTGGTCGCCACACTACCAGAAGGATGTGGAGGCGTAAGAGAGGAGACAGAAGAGGTTTACCATCATGTTGTCTGGGCTGGAGGGCATTAGCTATGAGGAGGGGTTGGATAAACTCGGTTTGTTCTCACTGGAAAGACGGAGGTAGAGGGGCGACCTGATAGAGGTCTACAAAATTATGAGGGGCATGGACTGTGTGGATAGTCAGAAGCTTTTTCCCAACGTGGAAGAGTCAATTAATAGGGGACATAGGCTTAAGGTGCGAGGGGCAAAGTTTAGAGGAGATGTGAGAGGGAGGTTTTTACAGAGGATTGTGGGTCGGTAACTCGCTGCCAGAGGAGATGGTGGAAGCAGATACGATAATGACGTTTAAGGGGCATCTTGGCAAATACGTGAATAGGACGGGAATAGAGGGATAGATAGATGGCCTCCCTGGAAGTGTAGAAGGTTTTGGGTTAGACGAGCAGCATGGTCAGCGCAGGCATAGAGGGCCGCGGGGCCTGTTCCTGTGCTGTACGTTTCTTTGTTCTTTGTCGCACACAGCAAGCAGTGTGTCCTGGGGAATTGTCTTCCCATTCCGGTAGACTCCAGGGCAATCCTCGAGCGTTGGCAACCCCACAGGCTGGGCTAAAAATGAACTCCCGCGAGTTGTGTGCGTAGCAGCTGAGTTGTACATGGATCCTGTCATGAGCAGGAAAACAAGCTTCTCCCGCCAAAATGAGATTGACCGAATTTAATGCAGCCCCCATTAACAGTACTCCGATCTCCACTAAGTGCCCACGTTTTTGTTTTCCTTTTGCTACAGGTGACAAGGTTACCATCGAACCCATCGTCCCCAGGGAGAACGATGAATATGTTAGAATTGGGCGTTACAACCTGTCCCCAACATGCTTCCAAGCTGGCTTTCCTCCCGATGATGGGGCCATGTGCCGATTCTACGTCCACAAAGCCAACTACTGTTACAAGTTAGTCCTTTGCCAACAAGCATTAATGATATTATTATAATGGCAAGTTATTTTACTGTAGAACCGTGTCCTCTTTAATGTAGCCTTTGAAAGGAGGGATACAAACAAGGACATTCGCAGTGAAGTACACTCTAACAAACTCCGCTGTTAGTTCCTGACTGAGGGACTGGGTGATAAAAAGTTTGCAGAACAGTTCATTCCTGACCTAAGTCACATTCTGTATGGTTGCCGCCGTGTCCTTTGTCGCGAGAATAATATTGACATCTACAAGATGTTACACTGCGTGAACAAGCATGAGGCTTTGTTGCGATATGAACTATAGGAGGGTTAATACGATGGTCCCTGGTTTTATATGGTTAAGAATGTGAAGATTGTGCAAATCCCTCTAGGATTTTTCCACAGATATTGTGCCAATCAGCACTTGCCCCACATTATAAGTGTGCCACTTTATTTAGTAACCAGAGTTCTTTTTTAGAATGGGACCTCTTTCCAGATTTAACATTTTTTAGGGGTGGCATGGTAGCACAGTGGTTAGCACTGTTGATCTACACCGCCAGGGACCTGGGTTCGATTCCCGCCTTGGGTCACTGTCTGTGCGGAGTCTGCACATCCTCCCCGTGTGTGCGCGGGTTTCCTCCGGGTGCTCCAGTTTCCTCCCACAGACCAAAGATGTGCAGGTTCGGTGGATTGGCCATGCTAAATTGCCCTTGGTGTCCAGAAAAAGTTAGGTGCGGTTACTGGATTATGGGGATAGGGTGGAGGTGTGGACCCGATGGACTGAATGACCTCCTTCTACACTGTAAATTCTAGGAGACAGTTTAACTCTCTCGAGCATTGTTTCCCCGATATTTTGATGCTGTTCCAAATGACTGCTCAGGACAGTAGGGGTAACGACACACACAAAGCTAACCTTCTCACTTGCCTGACATTGCAACGGAGACGTTCAGGAGCGTAGACAAGTTTCCTTGGTTCAGCGTTCACCACCTGCGAAGCAAAACAGCCGTGATACCGTGGCAGCACGGTAGCATTGTGGATAGCACAATTGCTTCACAGCTCCAGGGTCCCAGGTTCGATTCCGGCTTGGGTCACTGTCTGTGCGAAGTCTGCACATCCACCCCGTGTGTGCGTGGGTTTCCTCCGGGTGCTCCTGTTTCCTCCCACAGTCCAAAGATGTGCAGGTTAGGTGGATTGGCCACGATAAATTGCCCTTAGTGTCCAAAATTGCCCTTAGTGTTGGGTGGGGTTACTGGGTTATGGGGATAGGGTGTGGAGGTGTTGACCTTGGGTAGGGTGCTCTTTCCAAGAGCCGGTGCAGACTCGATGGGCCGAATGGCCTCCTTCTGCACTGTAAATTCCATGAAATTCTATAATGGTTGTATTAGCCAGCACCGGCGATAATGGCATCGCTCAATGCGACCAGTCAATCAGGAAGTTTGGCCTGAATTCTCCGGATGTTGGAATTCTCTTTCCCCGCTGGCAGCGCACCCCCGCCCACGGGTTTCCCGGAGGCATGGGGTGGCTCCAATTGGAAATCCCATTGACATGCGGCGGGAAGATAAAATCCCGCCAGCAGCGATCAGCTCGCCTCCGAGAGACACACGGCTTGGGGACCGGACAATCCAGCCCACGGTATCACAAAATACAGTAGATTAACAGGCCATTCTTTTCAATCAGTCCACATTGGAGCCCAACCTGCACATCAATGTGAGTCTCCTCCTACCCTACTTCACCCAACCTCAACTTATCTTTCTGTTCTGTTATTTCTTAAGAGTTTCCTTAGTTTTAGTGCTTCTGTGTTAGTTGCTCTGTCATTTGAATACCTCAAATACTTGCTTGGACAGAACCTCCGTGTGGCAACGGCATTTTAACTTCTTCCTGAAATTGCTGCGGGTTCTCATAAAAGTATCAATGCAACACGAAGGCCCTGAAATTGCTTGTTTGACCTCCCACTAGAACTGCAGAGAATTTGGCTTTGTTTATTCACGGGATGCGGGGGTCGCTGGACAAGCCCAGCATTTATTGCCCATCCCTAATTGCCTCGCAACGAGGTGGTGGTGAGAGCTTGCCTCCTTGAACCGCTGCAGTCCCGGGGGTGTAGGTACAACCCACCGTGCTGTTAGGGAGGGAGTTCCAGGATTTTGACCCAGCGACAGTGAGGGGACGGCGACCTATTTCGAAGTCAGGATGGTGAGTGGTTTGGAGGGAAACCTCCAGGTAGATGGACTCTCCTAAAGCTGGAAAATGAAGTGATGGGTTGAATTACGCCCCACTGGGCCCAGATAGTTGTTATTGAAGGAGCTGGCCAACCCACCCGTGAGTTATCAGCACTCTCTTTATCATGGCTGTTTTACTACGCAAGTGTAAGTGTTTGGAGCAATTTGGCTCCAATAGTTAGATACGAATAGCAAACGTTTATTTATACAACCTGCTTTGACAGAATGGTTCAACGTCAATCCTCTCCCGGTCTGTGTCCTGGATTGAACTGAGCAAAAACCAATTGGACGAGTGGGTTACATGACCCTTTGGAAAATTGCCCCTTAAAAGGGGCCAACTACTACAGCCCTCCCCCTCAAAGTTCCTGAATATGCAGAATGATAATTAGCTTATACAGTCCCCATGATTTACATCAATGAATATTTTTAACCAGTCCATCAAAAGCTACATCTCGGACGGGAGTCACGTAATATGAGCGTGGGAGCGGCTGCGTTTTTGCAAACCTTTTTAATCCTTCTTTTTTCATCCGCGTGCACACTTCTTTTTTTTAATGTCTTTTCTTGGTTCTCATAGTTTACGTTATGATCCGAGAATTGTTGGCCGGTGTTTTTGGTATGATGGAGCCGAGTTAGAATGTTTAAATCCTCGCTTGTTCGCAGTGGGCGGGAGGAGTTGGGGAGGGGTTAACGCGGTTGCTTTTGAGCCGACACTCGCCCTGACGGTGCGGTGTGCATCGACGGATGATGGTTGCCCACGAAGATGCTGTTCTGGCTGGAGATCTCAGCTGCGAGGTACAGGCCGACCAGGCCCAATTTCAAGAGGTGTGGCGGGGGGGGGGCTTTTCTGGAGGCAGTGCAGGGCGCACAAGAAAGTTCTTGTGACAGAGAGAGACCGCTGCCCCCGAGTGGGAGCCTGTCATTCATCCTGATGGAGTCGGGAGAGAAAGAGCGGGAACGGGAGAGGTGACTCGTGACTGCGATCCCCCCGGTGAGGCGGCGGAGAGGTTCCAGGTTGAGTTGGCGCATCGGGGGCCCTATTTCATGAGCCTCGATCATGGAGGGCTGGGCAAGTTAAATTCAATGGAGCACACCAAATCCTGTCCTCGAGGCCTGGGGTTGGTGCAGCCTTCCAACCACTGGTTCTATGTTGTCCAGTTCCGGATGTCGATTGTGAGGGATTGAAGGTGGCTGAGCCAATTGAGTAATCCTTCCTTCCCGCTGACCGGAGCCTGGGGTGTTGACCGCCTGGGTTCTGTTGAGATGGAATGCTGGAAGTAATGATGTGTCATGCTTCAAATCCTTGAGAGATCCTGATTGGTCCTGATCTTACATCGTCCTTTATTTTTTCAAATAAATTTAGTGTGTCTAATTATTTTTCTTCCAATTAAGGGGCAATTTAGCGTGGCCAATCCACCTAACCTGCACATCTTTGGGTTGTGGGGGTCAAACACGGACAGTGACCCGGGGCCACGATCAAACCCGGGACCTCGGCGCCGTGAGGCAGCAGTGCTAACCCCTGCGCCCCGGTGCCATCCCTTACATCATCCTTTATAATAATAACATTTATTATTGTCACAAGTAGGCTGATATTAACATTGCAATGAAGTTACTGTGAAAATCCCCTGGTTGCCTAGTTCTGGCTCCTGTTCGGGTACACGGAGGGAGAATTCAGAATGTCCAATTCACCTAACAAGCACGTCTTTCGGGGCTCGTGGGAGGAAACCGGAGCATCCGGAGGAAACCCACGCAGACACGGGGAGACTGCAAAGTCAGTGACCCAAGCCGGGAATTCAACTGGGGACCCTGGCGCTGTGAAGAAACAGTGCTAACCACTGTGCTACCATGCCGGCCATATTTTGGTCCTCTTCATGCGCCATTGAAGAGGTCTTTAAGTTGAGAACTGCCTTGAATTTCTGCATCTCAGTTATTATCCTGGACTTCGCCCTCTGTTGGTGTCTGCTTGATGTTGTCAATTTTTCCCAGGGGTGGGAGTAATGTGGGCGTGATGGCCTTTTCCATTTCTTTTCCCGATTTTAACAAGTTTATATCATGTTAAGCCGAATATTGAACACGGGATTTGTGCAGTCTTTATTCTTCATCCCAAATGTATTTGGGGTTTTGCATGGTCTGCCAATCTCTGTACTGGAGGGAGGGGTGGGTTCTGTGCCCCCCGAAACCCCATCTCACCTAGAAGGAAGATGAGCAGAGTCGGAGCGGGGTGCGGGACGGACGGTGGGAGTTGGTCGGATTAGTTTGTCCTCGCTATGGTCGAGGTAGGGGTCCCCCCAGTTAGAGCTAACCAGTTTTGTTTTCTTTTCTTTTAACTCCAATCCTGAGAAACCGTGTTTTTCTTTTTTTGGGCCCAAGGCTGACTGTTTGCTATCCTCCTGGTTGCTGGGGTTCATCTTTGGCTGGGGCCAATTTGTATGCCCCTTCGGCAATGGAAGACGATTAAAGGGCATGAATGTTGGCTATCTGTGTCCTTCATGGGTGTTCAAATATGTATTCATAAGCTGATAAAATCAATGCCCATCACTGAATCTTGGCCAGTGCAATCGGTGGAATAGCCTTGTCCACCTTGAAGAGCCCCAACAGTGGTTTATCGTCCGTTCGAACTGTAAAATGCCTTCCATAGACATACTGGGATTTTCTCACTCCGTACACAATAGACGGTCCTTATTTTTCAATCTGTGAATAGCCTTTCTCAGCTTCTGAAAGGGTTCCTGATACATCTGCAATGTGTCTCCGTCAGAGACCCATCATCCATTCTGCGGGATTCAATTGCCCCATTGCTGTTTGGGGGGGGGATGTCACACATTTAGGGCAGCACATAGCATTGTGGTTAGCACAATTGCTTCACAGCTCCAGGGTCCCAGGTTCGATTCCGGCTTGGGTCACTGTCTGTGCGGAGTCTGCACATCCTCCCCGTGTCTGCGTGGGTTTCCTCCGGGTGCTCCGGTTTCCTCCCACAGCCCAAAGATGTGCAGGATAGGTGGATTTGCCATGATAAAATTGCCCTTAGTATCCAAAATTGCCCTGACGTGTTGGGTGGGGTTGCTGGGTTATGGGGGTAGGGTGCTCTTTCCAAGAGCCGGTGCAGACTCGATGGGCCGAATGGCCTCCTGCTGCACTGTAAACTCTATGATAATTCTATGATCTATGATTAGCACTAAATTCTTGGATGGGTCAAAATGTATCAGTGGGCAAGATGAGTGCAATAGTTGCTTGACCTTCTTAAATACTTGTGACGAATGCAGGATTTTTAGATATATTGGATTACGAACATTTGGCAATTGAAGTGTTAAAGCGTGTTTGACTGCAGTAGTCACGGTTTCTAAAAGAAATCTCATTTTGCAACACAAGAAAGCTTTTAGGAGACGGAGGTGAAATTGACGAGAGTAATGTGTTTTCAGCCTGGGCTGATGGGATTGTTGTTTGACGAGAGGGAGTCCCTGGCGAGTTAGTGTCTTTTCAGCCTGGAAGAGTAAATTTGATTTCAGCTCAGGGAGGTGATGTCATTGCTAGGTGGAGCTCAGGTATTCAGACATTTTGAGAAAACCTTTTTGAGTGGAGTTCTGATCTGACTAACCCTTTGGACCACAAGTAAGATATTTTCTCACAGTTTTAAAAATAATAGAGTAATAGTATTTAAAGCAGAGCAGACTTGTCTGAGGGACAAGGGGGAAGCTGAAACAAACCAGTTGATACAACGTTTTGAAGCCAAAGTCCGCAGGGGTTCTAACAGGAGCCAAGTCTCTTCTAGAAAGCAAGTATTACTCTGCCATTGGGATGTGGGATGGAGTGAGAGCTGTTATGTTTTTCCTTTCTTGTTGTTTAATTGGGAATAGAGATAGTAATTAAGGGTATTGTATTTACTGTATTGAGTAGTATTGTTTAAGGGGTAATTGTAAGCTACTTTCAGGTGTGATGTTAAAGAGTTTAATAGTCGTATTAACCCCCTCGAGGACGACGGGGAAAATCATCATTGATCTCCCCACGGGACTCGTGGAGTACAAGCTTCCCAGGTAGAAGGTAGAACACAACCACCTCGTTATGAGCTAACATAAAATCAGGCCCAAAACAGGGCCCAGTGTGATTAATCCACTGCAATTTGCCTACTTCCACAACCGGTCCACAGCAGATACTATCACCCTGGCCACCCTGGTGCAACGACAACAATTTCTCCCTCAATGTCAGCAAAAATAAGGAGCTGGTCATCGACTTCACCCCTGTCAGCATTAACGTTGCCGAGGTGGAGATCGTTGACAGCTTGAAAATCCTAGGTGTAACAACAATCTGTCCTGGTCCACCCACATGGAAACTACGACCAAGAAAGCACATATACTTTCTCAGGAAACTAAGGAAATTCAGCACATTCACATTGCCTCTTACCAGTTTTTACAGATGCACCATAGAAAGCATCCTATCTGGCTGCATCACAGCCTGGTATGGCAACTGCTCGGCCCAAGACCGTAAGAAACTACAGAGAGTCGTGAACACAGCCCAGTCCATCACGCAAAACCCGCCTCACATCCATTGACTCCGTCTACATCTCCCGCTGCCTGGGGAAAGCGGGCAGCATAATCAAAGACCACTCCCACCCGGGTTATTCTCTCTTCCAACCTCTTCCATCGGGCAGGAGGTATGTAAGTCTGAGAACACGTCGAAAACAGCTTCTTCCCTGCTGTTAACAGACTCCTGAATGACCTTTTCTGGACAGAGCTGATCTCTCCATGCATCTTCTCTACTGAGTAGTACTACACTCCGCATGCTTCACCTGACACCTCTGTCTATGTGTTTATATTGTGTATTTATTGAATGTCCTATGTTTTTCATGTATGGAGCGATCTGTCTGGACTGTACGCAGAACAATGTTTCTCACTGTACTTCGGTACACGTGACAATAAATCTAAACCAATCAGGTGGGAATCTATTTCTTGCTGGCTGATTGCACATTTCCAGGGCTTTGTTATTCTCGACCTTAGATGTATTTTCAGGTTCTGCAGTAGATGTCTTCACCCTGGAAGGCGTTACAGTCTCTTTTTCCAAGGGACGATTAATAGAAGCAGGTACTTCTGATGCAATTGCTTCTTCTGTAGATGAAGCAGCAACATCTTGCTGTCAGATGTAGTGGAGACCATTTGACTATTGAGGTAGTTCCGGCACTGGCACAGCAACGCATGTTGACAATAATTGATCCGTATGGCGTCTCCACATAGGTTCATCTGTCGTTTCAACCATGTCGGATATTGGACCAGTCTGACGGTCGCAGGGACCCATGTCCCATTAGTGGTATAGGGAATAACTCTAGGGCATACAAGCGCTTGTTTTCCTTGTTGAGACAAGCGCTTCCTTCAGTTACCTTCTCATTTCAAGACCTATGACTGTTGGTTTCGCTTTACTATGTCAGATGTCTCCTCTGGACAGAGGAAATCAAAGGTCGTTCTCAGCTTCTTTTTCACTAATCGCAAAGCTGGTGAACTGTGTGTAGTCGCATGTGTGTGATATTCTGGTCTGTTGCTGAAAACATGTTCACACGGGGACGTAGTGAACCTTGGTCCTTGGAAGCTTTCAGTGCTTGCTACAAAGACTGGACAAATCTTTCAGCTAAACCATTCCTGGATGGTAAGGTGCTGATTCTCGCTCGATTTACGATGCTCTTAATGCCTCCCGAGATCTAACGAGATCCTGTGAGACGTCGCGATCTGGATCCAGCCCTTGCTGGGCAGGATCCAGATTTACATATTTATGTGAGCAGTTAGGTTTATTTAAATATGTCAGCTCCCGGGAACCAATACCCGTGCCTGGCAGACCTCGCAACGGTGCCGTTTAGCACTGGCCCACATAAATGTGGGCGGAACAGCACATGGGGGAGTCCCCTAGGTCATCAGAGGCCCCCGGGTGGTCGGGCTGTGGGCACAGTGGTACACTGGCACTGTCGCTGCCACCCAAGTACCTTGGACCTGACATTGACACCTGGGCACGCTGGCAGTTACATTCTGCCAGGCTGGCAGTGCCGAGGTGCTTGGGCGCCAGATTGCCCATGCCAAGGATTAGTCCCGGGGATGCCCTGCCCTTATGAGGTGGGGTGAGCTCAAGTATCCCCTAACAAGCAAGTTGCGACGTTGGGGTGTCGAGAGATCGGAGCGGTATTTGAAAATGGTGCCCCGATCTCTTACTGCACTGACGACCTGAAGCTAAGTGTGGCCTCAGTGGGAAGTTCCCCGTGAAGGCCAAAAATCCCAGTCCTGTTTGAGAATGAGGTTCTTCCTGGCATTTGATTTGTCCTGGGTGGGGGAGCTTTTTGGGGTTTGTGTGGGATTGATTTTTTAAATATTGTTGGGGTTGTCTTGTTTTTCTTATATATGGTGAAAAAGAGGGAAAATTTGTCGAATCAAAATATTTTTCCAAAAAACTGATGAACCCCCCCAAAAATTTGAAGGATCCAATCGGGTGGCATGTGAGTCGTTGAAGGGAGAGATCAAGGTGGAGATCCAGGTGGCGGTCAGGGTGGCGGAGGTGCTGCAGATGGCGCTCGACGAAATGGGGAAGAAGCTGGAGGCTCAGGGAAGAATGATCCAAAAGCTCAAAGACATCGACCGACCAGAGCAACAGGATCGTCGCCCTGGAAGCAGAGATAAAGAGGTTGGTGGTGACCCAAGGGAGCCTGAAGGGGAAGGCCGAGGATCGAGCGAACCGGTCCAGGCGACAGAGTTTTCGAATTGTGGGTCTGCCAGAGGGGAGCGAGGGCAGAGACCCGACTGACTACGTGGCCCAGATGCTGGGCAACTTGGTCGGAAGCGACAGCTTCCCCAAACCACCGGAGATCGACAAGGCCCACAGGTCACTCCGACCAAAGCCGAAGGTCGGGGAACAGCCGAGGGCGATAATCGGCAAGTGGCACAGGTACCAGGGTCAGGAGGGGATCCTGAATTGGGCTCGGCAGATCAAAGCGAGCGGTTGGGAAAGACACAGAATAAGGGTGTATCAGGACATCGGGGCAAACCTGGCAAAGCGCAGGTTGGGTACAACAACGCAAAGTCGGCCCTGTACAAGAACAACGTCAAATTCGGGATGCTATACCCAGCCAGGCTCTTGGTGACATACCAGAATAAATAACAGTATTTTACCACCCCAGTAGAGGTAGCCAAGTTTGTGTGTGCAAGCGGCCAGGACAAAAGGCAAACAAAGCAGTGGTGAGGAAGACACAGGGAGGAAAAAAGGTGGTGGACGTGGACAATTTTTGCGCGGGATTGCACTGCCTCGCTATGAGTTGGAGCACTAGCTCATAGGAAGGAAGGGATGAGGGCAGCAGAGCGCTGAACAGGGTGAGGGGGAGACAGAGAGGACAGCACTGGGTCGGGCATAGAGGGGGACAGATCAGCCCCGGATGGGGGAGGAGAGGGGGCTACCATACTAGCGGGGAAAGCTAGCACTAGGAAGCATGAAAGAGAGGAAGGCCGCAACTTATCTCCCAGGACGCGTGGTGGGGGGGAAACACAGGGGTAGGGGGGCAAATAGGAAAGGGGGCACAGTGGGGGGGGGGGGGGGGCAGAAAGGGGCATAGAGGGGGAATCAAGACCATGGGGGAACTTAGCGATAAAGAGGGGAAGGGTTCTAGACTGGCTTCAGCAGGTCAGGTTCAGGTTGATGGACCAAGATGGCACCGTGAGCAGCCACAGTGGAGGGTCACTAAACAGGGGGAAACCGTGGGTGCAGGGACTCACCCACGTGGCGTACACACAGTTGGCGGCCATTTTGGATGGCCCAGGGACAACGGGAAACTCTGGAGCGCAGGGGCCCAGCCTCATGGCCAGAACGCCGACCGCGGCCATTTCGGACGGCCCCCTAACAAAGGGAAACCCTGGAGTGCAGGGACACATGCACCAACTAAGTGTGGTTGATCCCACAGGAAGCCGGGGAGGACAGAAGCCCCCCACCAGGATTAGCACCTGGAGCGTTGGGGGACTTAACGGACCAGTGAAAAAATCCAGAGCCTTCGGCCACTTGAAAAGTATGAAAGCCGACACAGTCTTCCTCCAAGAGACGCACCTGAAGGAGAAGGACGACTGTGGGTAAGGAAGGGCTGGGTGGGGCAGACCCTGCTACAGGATAAGGGCAAAGGGGGCTAGCTATTCTGATAGAGGGCAGTGTTCATGGCGACAAAAATGGTTACGGACCATGGGGGAGGGTGGGTCGTGTCCTAAATGGGGCACCTGTAGTCCTGTAAAAAAAGACCATGGCGGAAATCCCCGACATAGATACGCACCGACTGATCATGAAGGGGGGGACTTAACCTGTGTACAGGACACACTGACAGACAGATCAAACCCCAGAACGGGAAAAACGACAGGCATGCCTAGGGAACTGGGAACGTTCAAGGAGCAGGTAGGGGGCACTGTAACCATGGCGGTTCCTGCGCCCAGGTGAGAAGGAATTCTCGTTCTTCTCACCAGTAAATGAGGTCTACACCCGCATGGACCTCTTTGGAGTAGGAAACTCAGTGCTTCCAGATATAGTCAGCGTGGAATACTGCGAGCATAAACTCCGACCAGGCTCCACATTACGTGGATGAGAGGCTGGAGACAGGTCGTGCCCAACACCCCTCTTGGAGGTTGGACACAACCCTCTTGGCCGACAAGGTCTTCTGCCAGAAAACATCACAGGCCAGAGACGAGTACGTTACTAACGACCGGATCGCTGAAGTCTCACCCTCCACGTACTCGGATGCACTGAAGTTGGTGATTAGAAGAGACATTATAGCCTACAAGGCTCGCAGAGATGGGGAAGAGAGGGCAGCTAGGCAAAAACTGATTGACTCCTTACTGGAGTAAGTCAGAAGATACCCTGACGCCACGACCCTCGAGCTTCTGGCGGAGAGGAAAGTACTACAGGTGGACTTTAACCTGCTATCCACCAGGAAAGCAGTGCACCAACTCTGCCAGACATGGCGGACCTTTTATGAACACGGAGACAAGGCTGGCCGGCTACTCGCTCACCAGCTGAGAAAGCAGGCAGCCACAAAGAAAATAGTGCAGGTGAGGGATGGCAGAGGCAGACTGGTAGCTGAACCAAAAAAGGTCAATCGAGACCTTCTACCGGGGACTGTACAACTCCGAGTCTCCCGATGGGGACTCGGCGATGAAACGGTTCCTCGATGGACTGGACATGCCAGTTGTGGGGGACAATTGACGGGGGGAGCTGGAAGCACCAATAGGGCTGGGAGAGATCATGGAGAGATCATGGAGAGCATCAACTCCATGCAGGCGGGGAAGGCGCAGGGACCCAATGGTTCTGCAGAACATTTGTGCCGGTTCTCGGCCCGCACCTGCGGGAGATGTTCGCAGACTTGCTAGCGAGGGGCAGCCTGTCTCCAATGCTAACACAGGCAACCATATCACTGACATCCGACGGAATGCAGATCCTACGGACCCATTTCGCTGCTGAATGTGGACGTGAAAATACCTGCAGACGTCCTGACCAAGAGACTGGAGAACTGCATATCTGAGGTGGCCGCAGAGGACCAGACGGGCTTTGTTAAGGGTAGACAGCTGCCTGCGTACATCAGATGGCTACTCAATGTGATTACTGACCCCATCCGGGCAGAGAACAGCAGAGGTGATCGTCTCCCTGGATGCAGAGAAGGACTTCGACAGAGTCGAGTGGAAGTACCTCATTGAGGTACTGGAGCGGTTTGGGCTAGGGACAGGGTTAGCCTCATGGGTTAAGCGACTGTACAACGCCCCAAGGCCAGCGTTCAGAGCAACACCACAAGCTCTGAGTACTTCCAGCTGCACAGAGCCACCAGGCAGAGACGCCCGCTGTCCCCGCTCCTGTTCACCCTGGCAATTGGGCCACTGGCGATCGTCCTGCGAGACTCGAAAGGCTGGAAGGGAATCCGAAGAGGAGGTAGAGAGGACAGAGCCTCACTCTATGCGGATGATCTGCTCCTCTACATCTCAGACCCGCGAAGTGGCATGAACAAAATCATGAAGCTTCTTGAAGAGTTTTGGAGCCTGCTTGGGCAACAAACTAAACCCTGGGCAAGTTTTCCTGGTGAACCCGAGAGGGGGAGGAGCAGAGCTGGAATGTCTACCATTTAAAATAGCCCCAAACAAATTTGGCGACCTTGGGATCCAGATAGCCCATGACTGGACACGGATCCACAAGTGGAATCTGACCAGCCTGACGGCACAGTGGTTCGCACTGCTGCCTCAAAGCTTCAGGAACCCAGTTTCAATTCCAGCCTCAGGTGTCTGTCTGTGCGGAGTCTGCACGTTCTCCCCGTGTCTGCGTGTGTTCCCTCCGGGTGCTCCGGTTTCCTCCCACAGTCCAAAAATGTGCAGGTTAGGTGGATTGGCCGTGATAAATTGCCCCTTAGTATCCAAAAAGGTTAGGTGGGGTTACAGGGTTAAGGTGGAGGAGTGAACTTAGGCTTGGGTGGGGTGCTTTTTCCAAGGGCCGGTGCAGACCCGATGGACTGAATGGCCTCCTTCTGCACTGTAAATTCTATGAAAAAGGACCGACAGAGATGGGGATAAACTCCCACTTTTCCCTGGCGAGTAGGGTGCAGATGATCAACACGAACGTACTGCCCAGGTTGCTCTTCCTGTTCAGATCCATACCCATCTTCACCCCCAAGGGCTTTTTCCAAACAATAGACAAAATGATTATGGCGGGATGTTCGTGTCGGGCGGGAAAAATCCATGAATTCCTAAAACAACATTGCAAAGGAGAAGGGGCGGGATTCTCCGATATCGGCGCGATGTCCGCCGACCGGCGCAAAAAACGGCGCGAATCAGTCCGGCATCGCGCCGCCCCAAAGGTGCGGAATTCTCCGCATCTTGAGCAGCCGAGCCCTCACCTTGAGGGGCTAGGCCCATGCCAGACTGATTTCCGCCCCGCCAGCTGGCGGGAAAGGCCTTTGGTGCCCCGCCAGCTGGCGCGAAACTGACTTTGCCGGGCGACGCATGCATGGGAGCGTCAGCGGCCGCTCACGGCATCCCCGCGCATGCGCAGTGGAGGGGGTCTCTTCCGCCTCCGCCATGGTGGAGACTATGGTGAAGGCGGAAGGAAAAGAGTGCCCCCACGGCACAGACCCGCCCGCGGATCAGTGGGCCCCGATCGCGGGCCAGGCCACCGTGTGGGCACCCCCCGGGGCCAGATCACCCCGCGCCCCCCCAGGACCCCGGAGCCCGCCCGCGGCGCCGTGTCCCGCCGTCCCAAAGGTGGTTCAATCCACGCCGGCTGGTGTGGGTTGACAGCGGCGGGACTTCGGCCCATCGCGGGCTGGAGAATCGCCGGGTTGGGGGGCCCGCCAACTGGGGCGGCGCGATTCCCGCCCCCGCTGAATATCCGGTGCCGGAGAATTCGGCAACCGGCGGGGACGGGATTCATGCCAGCCCCCGGCGATTCTCCAACCTGGCGGGGGGTCGGAGAATCCCACCCAAGAAGCGTGGGAGGCCTGGCTCTCCCGAGCTTGCAATGCTACACCCTGGGCAGCCACGGTCGAGAGAGTGAGGGGGTGGGGGAAGGAACCAAACACGGAATGGGTGAGGTAGGAGGAGTCCTCCTGCACGGGAACGATCCTTCGAGCATTCGCCATGACAGCATTCCCACCCCCGCCGGCATAACCAGGAGACCACCAGCCCAGTGGTGGTTGCAACACTGAGAACCTGGAAGCAGATGAGGCAGTGCCTCAGTCTAACCAAGGTGTCCACCATCTGCGGCAACCACCAGTTTCCACCAGCCATGCTAAACGCCACCTTTTAAGAGGTGGAGGCAGGACAGGGGGACACTGACAGTTCGGGACTCCTACACGGGGGACGGAGAGACTGGAACTAACGAGCGGACAGGAACTCCGACATTTGCAAACCAAAAACTTTCTCCGCAAGGATATGACGAGGTACCTTAGGGCCCGAGAGACACAATGTTGGAGGAATTACTGGACGTGGACAGTCTGGGAAAGGGGAACTGTAGGGACCTATAGGGACGTCTTTTAGAAAGGACACACTCCCCACTGGACGGAACAAGGGAGAAATGGGAGGAAGAGTTCGGGACAGATGTAGGGTGGGGACCCTGGAGCGAAGCACTGAGCAGGTCCAACTCCTCCACCTCCTGCGCAAGGCTCAGCCTCATGCAGCTTAAAATGGTGCACACAACACACGTGCCAAGGACCCGAATCAGCAGGTTCTTCCCGGAGGTGGAGGGCAATGTGCCCGGTGTCCGCCACGCCCACATGTTCTGGGCATGGAAACACCAAAGGGGAGCCCAGAGGGAGACTGACACAGGGACCAGAGGGCCCATCACACAGCCACCGGGAAAAGACAAACACCGGACAAGCCACCTGTGGTGAAAGAAAGGGCCTAGGGTAAGACCTGGAAATAGCAGAAAGGGGGAAGTAGGAGAGAAGGTGTGCAAGCGAGGCGGGGGGTGAAAGGGGCGGGGGTGAAAGGGGCGGGGGTGATGCCGAAAAGAAACATGTACACTGTTACTGTCTCACCTATTTTTTTGTAAACTTTAATAAAAATATATTTTTTTGAATGAGCTTTTCTGGAACAGATGGGGGGGGGGGGCAGACCCGTGGTGGTTTTTACGTCTGAGTGGGAAGGAATTTCTGTTTTCCTCTCAGCTCTGCTCTCGGATTGACCTTTTTGTGGTGGGAGGGGTAGAGGGCCGAACCCTCGGCAATAGTCACATCGGTTCACGCTCCACATTTTGTGGATTTGATCTTGGAGCCGGGCCTCACTCATCATCGCCCACACTGCGGGAGGCCCCGAAGGCGGCTATTAGTTGCGGGGGAGATAATCTCCTGTAAGGCACACCAGGAGAAGACTGCAAGGATGGAGAGGCAGCTGTTGGTGGGCTCCATCCTTCCCGTACGGGCTGGCCCCGACGGCGGAGATGTTGGCAGGTCGGAAGAAGTTGCAGTTGGAATTTGAGCTGCTCTCGACGGACAAGGCACTGTGCCAGCTGTGACGCTCTAGGGGGGCATTTTATGAAATGGGGAGAAGGCCAGTCGACTATTAGCGCACTAGCTGAGGTGGCAGGTTGCCTCCCGGGAGATAGTGCGGGTGAGTTCTGCTTTTGAGGCCTTTCCCTGAAGCTTCTATAATTCGGACTCCCGGAGGAAAGGTCGCCTATGATGGAATTTTGGATGGCTTGTCCATTCCAGCGGCAGAGAGAGGGGTCGGAGTCCGGAGGAGATCATGAAATGTATGGGTTTAATGCAGTCGGGTAAGGCTCCAGGCCCAGACGGATTCCCCATTGAATCTTATAAGAAATTTGCGGGTCAGCTGATCCCATTGTTGTTGCATACATTTAACAATTCCTTATCCCTGGGGGGGGGGGGGTTATTGCCAGTTACACTGAAGCTACATCGAGTTCCTTGATTTTGAAGAAGGGTAAGGGTCCGACAGAATGTGGGCCGTACCGTCCCATCTCGATACTTGTGACACTAAATGAGATCTATCTTCTATACAGGGCCCCCACCGTGAGTGTTCCTACGAAAGCCCGGAGCCCGTTGAATAGAGGTACGAGGCAGGGTTGCACATTGTCCCCGCATTTGCTGGCTTCAGCGATTGAGCCTCTGGCCATAGCATTGAGGCCATCTATGAGGTGGTGGGTGATAGAGAGGGGAGGGAGGGTGCAGAGGGTGTCCTTGTATACAGATAGTCTACTGTTGTATATAATGGAACCACTCTCCAATGCGGAGGATAATTGAAGCTACTTCGGTGTTTTGGCTCCTTCTCGGATTAGGAGTTGAATCTGGACAAAAGCGAATACTTTCCGGTGAATTCCCCAGGGAGGGGAGCCCATTTGGCGACGTTGCCTTTTCTCTTGGCCAGGTCTAGCTTTGGTTATCTGGGAATCCAGGTTGATCACGACTGGGTCCGCTTTTATCGATGCAATTTCACCAGCCTGGTGAATGGGGTAACATCTGACTTGGAAGGGGCGGGGTAACCTCCCTCCGTCCTTGGCGGGCAGGGTTTAGACGGTAAAAATGAATGCCCTTCCGAGGTTTTTATTTTTGTTTCAGTGTCTCCCCCTTTTCCCAAGACTTTCTTTGTTAAAGTTAATAAAATCTCTTCCTTTGGTAGAGCGGGCAAGACTGCACTGATTGACAGGACGTTTCTGCAGAGAGGCAGTCGCGCTGCCTAATCTGTCCCTTAATTATTGGGATTCGAACATGAAAACAGCGTGGGGGTGGTTTGAGGATCCAGATTCCATGGAGATGAGCTTTTTGCAGAGATACTAGTTTGAGGGCCTTAGTTACTGCTCCGCTTCCATTTACCACCACAAAATTTACTTCAAACCCGGCAGTGGCCAGCCACTCTGAGGATTTGGAGACAGTTCAGGCAACATTTAAAGCTGGGCTCATGTCGATGTTAGCCCCAATCTGCAGGAATCATCTCTTTGTACCAGCGGGTTTGGACTCGGTGTCCGGAGGGAGGGAGGGAGGGACTGGAGAGGTTTCGGGTCATGTTTATGGAGGGGATGCTCGCCGGTTTGAGGAGCTGTTGGATAAATTCCACATTTTTCAGGTCCACGACCTTTTTGCACCAGGAGATTCCCCCTTCCTTTCCCCTGGCACCCTTGTCCTCTCTTTCAGTGAGCGGGTTGGGGGAGGGGAAGATCTCGGATATTTATGGTCGGATCTTGTCGATGGAGCAGCTCCGGTGGATGAGGTAAAAAGGAAGAGGGAGGGGGAATTGGGCCCCGATGTTCGATTGGGGGTGTGTGGAGTCAAGGCTCTTCACAGGGTCAACTCCACCTCCTCATGTGCTTAACTCAGCCTGCTTCAGATGAAGGTGGTGCACAGGGCCCATCTGACCAGGACGTGGATGAGTGGGTTTTTCCCAGGAGTGGCGGACTGGTGCGAGCGATGTTATCGAGGGCCAGCGAATCATACACACATGTTCTGGTCATGTCCTAAACTTATAAGCTACTGTATCTTCAACACCACGTCAGTGATTCTTGGGATTGAGCTGGAGACTTGTCCGCTGGTGGCCATTTTTGGGGTCTCGGACTCGCCGGAGCTGCAAACGGGTGGGGGGGGTGGGAGGGTGATGGTGGATGCCCTCGCCTTCGCCTCGCTGATATCCCATAGGTGAGTACTGATTGGTGGAGGATTCCAGATCCGCCCCGTGCCTCATCCTGAACTTATGGCGTTTCCGTACTTGGAGAAGGTCCAAGTCGATCATGAGGGGGTCGGCAGAAGGGTTCTACTCGAGGTGGCAGCCCACTCCTATTTCAAGGAGCATGTCACCGTCAGGTTTTAAGGGGGTGCTAGTTTTGTTCTCCTTTTAGTGGGGGGTGGGGTTGGGAGGGGTGGGGTAAGTTTGGAGTCATAGTTGTTAGGTGTTGTGGTTTTGCTGTGCTATAATTTAAAATGTTCTTCACCAAAATATTTTTTTAAAAACTATCGGTTTCTCCTCAACTTGAATTTGCTCTGAAGAAAAATTCTAATCGCCCAACGTCGCACCGAGTCTTCAGCAGAGGCATTGAAGGGATCCACTCCACCCAATACAGGCGTCTATCTCCGCAGCTCTCTCCTACTTGTCAAGCTTGACTTTAACTGGAGCAGGTTCTGAGCTGATGATCTTCCAAACGCATTGGTTGCCTTTTCTTTGTGTATGTAGTTTGAAACTTCATTATTTTGTGTGATACGGGCAAGGCCAGCATTTGTTGTTCCTCCCTAATGACCTTTATGCTGAATGGTTTATGCGGCATTTCAGAGGGGGTGGTTAAGAACCGACCACATTGCCCTAAACTTCCCTTAGTGTCCAAAAAAAAGGTAAGGTGGGGTTAATGGGTTCAGGGGTAAAGGGGGATAGGGTGGAGGTGTGGGACTTAAGTGGGGTGCTCTTTCCAAGGGCCGGTGTATACTCGATGGGCTGAATGGCCTCCTTCTGCACTGTAAATTGTATGATTAAGTAACTTGTTTATATTAGCACGGGTGCAAACCAGAAGGTGAGTGAGAGTCAGGTTGAGAGGAAAAAAAGACCTTTGGTTTAAAAACGAGTAAAGCTAACACCATTTTGATGACTGGGCAATATGGTTTGATAGAGGGAGGTATCGTTTCTGGTGGGGGTTCAGGTGACCAATGCAGTGTGAGTGAAACTATGATGCGACGTACGGAGATCATGAGTTACTCGGACAGCACCGAACTTGTGTGTCTTCACCAGAAATGCCTTTGACAGGCCCCGTGTTAACGATTCGCAAATTCTGACTCTTAACTCCGAGGTGACATTTTTGTTGCATATTTGTTTATACAATGTAAGGTAAAGTTGTCACAGTCCCAGATGACCATCGGCTGCTTTTCCCTTTTGAGGGGGGAGAGCTGAGCGGTGGTGATTTAACCCGAGGATCACCGCACCTCGGGCGAGGGGCAAGATCGAGAAGGCGGGGCCTTGATGAATAACGTCAGCCGGTACGGGTAGGCCAGCGTTTATTGCCCATCCCTAATTGCCCTTGGGAAAGGGGTGGTGAGCCGCCTTCGTGAACTGCAGCAGACCACGTGTTGTAGTCACACCCACAGACGGTGCTGGTCGGGAGGGACAAATAGTATTACTTCTTGGCCAAGTCGCATCCTCTTTTAAAATTATTTTTATTCTCATTTTCCACATTTTCATAAAATATACACCCAACGAAAGATAACCAGCAATAACAAATACAATAGCAATCCCCCAACCAACAACGCCTTTATCATACAAACCCAAACCTCCCCCCTACATCCCAAACACACAACTAGAAAGAAAATGAGAATCCACGGACATCCCATACATGGTAACCAATAAACCATACACTCACCCTCCCTGCTAACGTTCAATGGCATCCAATTCTTGAAAGTGCGCGATAAACAAGGCCCATGAATTGTGGAACCCTTCCATCCTCCCCCTCAGCTCAAACTTCACCTCCTCGAGCATTAAGAATTCCAGCCGGGTTCCCCCCCCCCCCCCCCCCCCCCCCCCCCGCCATGCCGAGGCACAGGGCGGAGAAGCTGACCTCCACCCCAGCAGGATCCGCCTTCGGGCAATCAGCGAGGCGAAGGCTAAGGCATCTGCCCCCCGCACCCTCCTCCAGCCCAGGCTAGCCCGACACCCCGATTATGACTTCATGGGGCCCTGTTTCGAACCCCACATGCACCACCCCCGAGGTCACCTTAAAGACCACCCTCCAATACCCCTCCAGCTTTGGGACCGAGTCGCATCCTTATTTGGTAATATTGAGTGATTGATGTCGTGTCCACCCATTGTGGGAACTAACTTGTCCCCCAGAAGAACATGGAAGTAAAATAGGTGGGGATGAGGGTGGGGGGGCACACATTTACCCTGCTTCATAATTTGACTTTTCAGTTGTCTGAAGGATGTATCTCCACTTCACCCACTGCCAACCCTGAGGCTGCAAATGGACCCAAACTCGGTCAATGTCACCGGCATTGGTTGAGACGTGGCTGTAGGAAATGCTAGTCTTCCGATGCCGGTTCAGGGATGGGTGGGAGTGGCCTGTTTCTGCTGGCAGGACTGATTGAAAGCCGGAGATGGAGTAATTCCGTTCTGAATATATTCAATGACTCATTTCCAGCAAATTACCGGGCGCACCTCAGTCCCTCATCATCCTGCCCCATAGGGAACCCGCCGGTTCTGCAGACTGACATTCTTCCCCCTGAACTTGGCTCTCCCTGACCTCCTTGGACTGGCTGCACTATCTGTGTGTATAACCTTCCCTACTCTGAGAGCCTTCATGCGCAAAGCGCTAATGGCGATTGAATTAATGCCTGTAAGGGTATTGCTGTGGTTAATATTTGTGCTGTCTCTCTCTCTCTCTCCCCGATCAGACTTCCTGAATGTGTGTGCTTAGAAGAAGGTGCATTAGTTGAGCCGCTGTGTGTCGCGCTTCATGCCTGTCAAAGAGGACGAGTGAAAGTGGGTCAGAAGGTTTTCATCTGTGGAGCAGGTAAGCGTGCTTTTGCTCACCTGATGTATCGCGATGTCAGTCGCTCGTCCTTTCTCCCGAAAAAGTTGTACGTGCTTCAACCTCACCTAAACAGACCCCTCCCCCCGCCCCCCGTGGCAGCACAGTGATGCAGTGGGTTAGCACTGCTGCCTCACGGTGCCGAGGACCCGGGTTCAATCCTGGCTCTGAGTCACTGTCCGTGTGGAGTTTGCACATTCTCCCCGTGTCTGCATGGGTCTCACTCCCACAACCCAAAGATGTGCAGGATAGGTGGATTGGCCACGCTAAATTGCCCCTTAATTAGAACAAAATTAATTGGGCACTCTGAATTTTATACAAAAAAAGAAATCCATTCCCCTCACAATTTTTATTGGAGTGCTCCACTCACAGGCACGATGGCACAGTGGTTAGCACCGTGACCTCACAGCGCCATGGTCCCGGGTTCAATTCCGGCCTCGGGTGACTGGCTGTGTGGAGTTTCCACTTTCTCCGCGTGTCTGCGTGGGTGCTCCGGTTTCCTCCCACAGTCCAAAGATGTGCAGGTTAGAGTGGACTGACCAAGCTAAAAGGTGGGTTACAGATATAGGGCTGGAGAGTGGTGCTGGATAGGGCGCACCTCGGAGTCGCTTGCCCCCAGCTTTGCATGGGCTGTGCAGCCACTCTTTGTGAGCTGAGTTCATTCCTGTCCAATTATATTGGCATTTCAGCCAATGATTCACACAGATTGGGTTACAGCCATGGCGATCTTTATATAGCTGCAAAGGAGACTGTGTGTGTGTGTGTCGGGACTTGTGGGAGGAAACCGTAGCTCCCGGAGGAAACCCACGCAGACACAGGCAGAACGTGCAGACTCCGCACAGACAGTGACCCAAGCCGGGAATCGAACCCGAGTCCCTGGCGCTGTGAAGCAACAGTGCTAGCCACTGTGCTACCGTGCCGATTTATCAGAGAGGAATGTTGCCACAACCTTGGGAGGGTGTGGAAAATAACGTCCCTGATTCAGCTGGGAGTTGCAGCTTCCAAAATGTGCAATCTCTGATCTGACTGACCGTGAGCAATGCCAGGGCAGCTGTAGTTTGGCAGTCCTTAGGAGAAGAGGGTAAAGTATCTCCTACACTGGCACTTGGCCACAGGCTTACTGTTGTTTCTGGCACTGGAACATATTGTTCTTTTGGAGCAGAGCCAATGCACAAGGGATGGGAGCCTATATGAACAGGGCAAACAATCGCCTTGGGCGGGATTCTCCGACTCTGGGGCTATGTCCGTGGCGTTTTACGTCAGAAAAAATGGCGTAAAACGGCCATCGATTCCCTGTTTTGCTGGGGGTTAGCATGCCGGCAGCATAGAGCAGCCGGCTCTAGCTGCCGATACGCCCGGAGAATTGCCGGGGGTCCGAGGCCACGCACGCGTACGGCGGTGGCCTGCAGCGGCTGCCCCTGTGCCGGAGATTCCTGCCCGTCGAATTTTCAGATGGGGCCACGGTAATGGGGGTCGACTTGTAGCTTGGCAGTGCTGCGGAAAAGCCCTTTTTAGGGGGGTTTATGTACAATGTGGACCCCTCGTTTTTGACTGTGGGGAGCTGGCACGGCAACAGAAGTAGTGGCAATTTGGAAAATTGGGGACTGATGTCGGACACGATCCCTTCGTGGATGTCGGGGGCTCTTGAACATCTTCAGTTTCTGCGCCTTAATTACTGCCTCTGTGGATCTCTTTGATCTTGCTAATGCCACACACAAACACACACGCACACATCCCTCCCACCCGGCCTACTCACTCTTCCAACTTCTTCCATCGGGCAGGAGATACAAAAGTCTGAGAACACACACAAACAGACTCAAAAACAGCTTCTTCCCCACTGTTACCAGACTCCTAAATGACCCTCTTATGGACTGACCTCATTAACACTACACCCCGTATGCTTCACCCGATGCCGGTGTTATGCAGTTACATTGTGGACCTTGTGTTGCCCTATTATGTATTTTCTTTCATTTCCTTTTCTTTTTATGTACTTAATGATCTGTTGAGTTACTCGCAGAAAAATGTTTTTAATTGTACCTCGGCACACGTAACAATAAACAAAATCCAATCCACACACACACACAGACACACACACACACACACACACACACACACAATTGTCCCTCTGCCCTACACTGGGTGATGCCCAGGTGTATTTTTGTTTTGAAGGATCTCAGGTCACAGGGAAACTAACTGGGTTGATCAGCCACGCATTATGGCTTTCCCCAGGCAGCGGGAGGTGTAGATGGAGTCAATGGATGGGAGGCAGGTTCATGTGATGGACTGGGCGGTGTTCACGACTCTCTGAAGCTTCTTGCGATCCTGGGCTGAGCAGTTGCCATACCAGGCTGTGATGCAGCCAGATAGGATTCATTCCCTTCGTCTTGGAGACCCTCACGAGTGCCGTTCCGTCTGGTCCCCTTTTGTGGAGACCAGTGCTGGACAGCGCTCCCCCGAGGTCTCCGAGGCGAAGGGGTGAATCCCAAAGCGTCAGGAATCTCGGGAATCTACACATTAGATTGAGACAAGCTGTCTCGCTCGAATATGCAAATTTGCCAAAACGTGATCCCGCCCACAATTGGTGGGATTTACATCTAAACGTCACGCGAAATCCAACGGGATGGATCTCGCGAGGCGTTGCGAGCCGGGTAGATCCTGGGAGCGGGGTCTCCCAGCTTTTATCGGCTGTGCTGCGCCGCGGCGAGCTGTGTTTTGGGCGCAGCGTGACCATTGGAATCGCACCCACAGAATCTATAATCCCCGATCATACTTCTGCTGTCAGCACTGATAGGCCAGCTCCCCAGAGTGGGAGCCCTCATTGCACAGGCTTCCGTTACAACTTATGATGCCTGTCTGCCCATTTGACCAGAGGTGATTCACACTATAGAGCAAGGCAGGAAATGGAAAATAGATTTGTCAAAGATCTTTGAAAAAAAAAGTAACGATGGGATAACTATTCACTCTTGTGCAGTGTCAGGGATGTTCACCATTACAATGTTTACAAGATTTATCAGTAAGGGTGCTTTGCATGTAGGTTGTGTATGCATATTATGTATGTGTACTGTGTATGTATATTGTGCCTATATATTTATGTATATTGCGTGTGTATATATATATATATAGTGCATGTATATTGTGTATGTATATCATTTATATAGATATATAGTGTATGTATATTGTGTGTGTATAAAGTGCATGTATACTGTGCATGTATATTGTGTATGTATATGTTAGGTGTATATGGTGTATGTACATATTGTGTGTGTGTGGAGACATATATAGTGCATGTATACTCTATGTATATTGTGCATGTATATAGTGTATGTATATTATGTATATAGTGTGTGTATACTGTATGTATATTGTGCATGTATAGTGTGTATGTATATTGTGCATGTATATTGTGCATGTATATTGTGTATGTTTATTGTGTATGTATATTATGTATATAGTACATGTATACTGTGTATGTATATTGTGCATGCATATGGTGTATATAGAGCAAGTATACTGTATGTATATATGTAGTAGATATGTATATATTGTGTATGTATATTGTGGATATAGTGCATGTATACTCTGTATATTGTGCATGTATACAGTATATATATTGTGCATATATATTGTGTATGTATATTGTGTATATTGTGTATGTGTATTGTGTATGTATACTGTGCATATATAGAACATAGAAGATAGAAAAATACAGCACAGAACAGGCCCTTCGGCCCACGATGTTGTGCCGAACCTTTGTCCTAGATTAATCATAGATTATCATTGAATTTACAGTGCAGAAGGAGGCCATTCGGCCCATTGCGTCTGCACCGGCTCTTGGAAAGAGCACCCTACCCAAAGTCAACACCTCCACCCAACACTAAGGGCAATTTTGGACACTAAGGGTAATTTATCATGGCCAGTCCACCTAACCTGCACATCTTTGGACTGTGGGAGGAAACCGGAGCACCCGGAGGAAACCCACGCAGACACGGGGAGGATGTGCAGACTCCGCACAGACAGTGACCCAAGCCGGAATCGAACCTGGGACCCTGGAGCTGTGAAGCAATTGTGCTATCCACAATGCTACCGTGCTGCCCTTAAGAACAAATAAATCTACACTATATAATTTTACCGTAATCCATGTACCTATCCAATAGCTGCTTGAAGGTCCCTAATGTTTCCGACTCAACTACTTCCACAGGCAGTGCATTCCATGCCCCCACTACTCTCTGGGTAAAGAACCTACCTCTGACATCCCCCCTATATCTTCCACCATTCACCTTAAATTTATGTCCCCTTGTAATGGTTTGTTCCACCCGGGGAAAAAGTCTCTGACTGTCTACTCTATCTATTCCCCTGATCATCTTATAAACCTCCATCAAGTCGCCCCTCATCCTTCTCCGTTCTAATGAGAAAAGGCCTAGCACCCTCAACCTTTCCTCGTAATACCTATTCTCCATTCCAGGCAACATCCTGGTAAATCTCCTTTGCACCTTTTCCAAAGCTTCCACATCCTTCCTAAAATGAGGCGACCAGAACTATACACAGCAATCCAAATGTGGCCTTACCAAAGTTTTGTACAGCTGCATCATCACCTCAGGGCTCTTAAATTCAATCCCTCTGTTAATGAACGCGAGCACACCATAGGCCTTCTTCACAGCTCTATCCACTTGAGTGGCAACTTTCAAAGATGTATGAACATAGACCCCAAGATCTCTCTGCTGCTCCACATTGCCAAGAACTCTACCGTTAACCCTGTATTCCGCATTCATATTTGTCCTTCCAAAATGGACAACCTCACACTTTTCAGGGTTAAACTCCATCTGCCACTTCTCAGCCCAGCTCTGCATCCTATCTATGTCTCTTTGCAGCCGACAACAGCCCTCCTCACTATCCACAACTCCACCAATCTTCGTATCGTCTGCAAATTTACTGACCCACCCTTCAACTCCCTCATCCAAGTCATTAATGAAAATCACAAACAGCAGAGGACCCAGAACTGATCCCTGCGGTATGCCACTGGTAACTGGGATCCAGGCTGAATATTTGCCATCCACCACCACTCTCTGACTTCTATCGGTTAGCTAGTTTGTTATCCAACTGGCCAAATTTCCCACTATCCCATGCCTCCTTACTTTCTGCAGAAGCCTACCATGGGGAACCTTATCAAATGCCTTACTAAAATCCATGTACACTACATCCACTGCTTTACCTTCATCCACATGCTTGGTCACCTCCTCAAAGAATTCAATAAGACATGTACGGCAAGACCTACCCCTCACAAATCCCTGCTGACTATCCCTAATCAAGCAGTGTCTTTCCAGATGCTCAGAAATCCTATCTTTCAGTACCCTTTCCATGACTTTGCCTACCACCGAAGTAAGACTAACTGGCCTGTAATTCCCAGGGTTATCCCTATTCCCTTTTTTGAACAGGGGCACGACATTCGCCACTCTCCAATCCCCTGGTACCACCCCTGTTGACAGTGAGGACGAAAAGATCATTGCCAACGGCTCTGCAATTTCATCTCTTGCTTCCCATAGAATCCTTGGATATATCCCGTCAGGCCCGGGGGACTTGTCTATCCTCAAGTTTTTCAAAATGCCCAACACATCTTCCTTCCTAACATTTCCTCGAGCTTACCAGTCTGTTTCACACTGTTCTCTCCAACAATATCGCCCCTCTCATTTGTAAATACAGAAGAAAAGTACTCGTTCAAGACCTCTCCTATCTCTTCAAACTCAATACACAATCTCCCGCTACTGTCCTTGATTGGACCTACCCTCGCTCTAGTCATTCTCATATTTCTCACATATTGTGTATATAGTGCATGTATACTGTGTATGTATATTGTGCATGTATACTGTGTATGTATATTGTGCATGTATGCTGTGTATATATATTGGTAAAGTATATTGTGCATACAGTGCACGTGTACTCTGTATGCATATTGTGCAGGTATACTGTATGTATATTGTGCATGTATACTGTGTACATGCTGTGTATATATATATTGGTAATCATAGAATTTACAGTGCAGAAGGAGGCCATTCGGCCCATCGAGTCTGCACCGCCTCTTGGAAAGAGCACCCCACCCAAGGTCCACACCTCCACCCTATCCCCATAACCCAGTAACCCGACCCAACACTAAGGGCAATTTTGGACACTAAGGGCAATTTATCATGGCCAATCCACCTAACCTGCACATCTTTGTACTGTGGGAGGAAACCGGAGCACCCGGAGGAAACCCACGCACACACGGGGAGGATGTGCAGACTCCGCACAGACGGTGACCCAAGCCGGAATTGAACCTGGGACCCTGGAGCTGTGAGGCATTTGTGCTATCCACAATGCTACCGTGCTGCCCCATGTAATGTAGTGCATATAGTGCAAGTGCACTCTGTATGCGTATTGTGCAGGTATACTGTGTATATATATATATATTGTGTATGTATGTATGTATATTGAGTGTATATTGTGTATATAGTATATAGTGTATATTGTGCAAGCATATGGTGTATCTATATTGCGCATATGTGTCTATTGTGTCTGTATATTGTGCATGTATACTCTATGTATATTGTGCATGTCTACTGTATTGTGTGTATATTGTGTATATAGTGCATGTATATTCTGTATGTATATTGTGCATGTATATGGTGTATATATTGTGCATGTGTACTGTGTATATATATTGTGCATAAATGTATATTGTGTATGTATATTGTGCATATATGTATGTTGTACACTGTGTGTGTATATAGTGCATGTATATTCTGTACGTATATTGTGTATGTATACTGTGTATGTATATTGAGTTGCTTTGACAAGTGTTTCCAGTGGGGGATCACTGTAAGATTTTGTAACCTGTGGTATTTTTGTTCATTAAGGGCCAATTGGACTGTTGACTCTACTTGTTTGCAAGGCCATTGGAGTGACTCTGATTGTAGTTTGTGGTAAGTCTTCATGCATATCTTTCTAAGTTATTCCTAGCCTGGGAGACATCCATTTCTTTGGTTTCCTTGGTGATGTTTGTGCAGTTTAACTGTGTTCTCTCCCACTGGACCTGGCAAGGGGTCAGCTGGAGCTTTGAGGTGTTTACTGACACCGTCCTGTTGCGATTTCTCTCACTCTTGAACAGTACAAACGATCGGGGCACTGTGTTGGAGCAACAATTTATTTTACTCGCCCCCAGGCAGATCCTGAAAAATGGACAGGTTAGTTACATGGGATCCCTGCCAACGCAATACATGAGTAGCGTAAACAACCCTACAGGCATGTGGTGTAGCTTGAGGAAGACTTAACCTGAAATTATGTTTAAACTAGATACAAATGTCTGCGTCTCACCCTCAGTACACTCCTTGCTGGGAGGATGAAATCTGCTTAGGTCCTGTTTTGCGTCAGCTTTTATCTTCACACATAACGAGCCCCATGGGGAGGTCGATAATGGTTTCCCCGTGGTCCGCATGTGGGTTATGACAGTAGGAGACCATTTTTCTCCAGATGGCATTTCACCTCCCAAAAAGCCTCAATGGGAAGTGGAAAAGATCCACTCTTGATTAGTTCATCTCGGATCGAGGAGCCCCCCCCGGCAAAGTGGCACACCAGCGTCTGAGCTACACTGGAACTGAAAGCACGCACACACACAGCAGCCTTACTGCCTGTTCACTTGGCCTCTCCTCTTTGCTTTGGTTAGAACTCATTGAGCAGCCTCCCCCCACAATAGCACGACCTGTGCAAGTGTGCTCCACCCACTGTGATTGGGTTGAGAGATGCCCGGATGAGGCCCAACACTTGTCAGCCAAACAGGTTTACCAGGTGCTTGACGGGCGACATTTGGCATTCAAATCTCTGAGGAACCGTGTCCTCACCTAGAACCGCTGAAAGGTTACGGCACAGAAAGAGGCCAGTCGCCCCATCGCGTCTCCGCCGGCCAAAAAAGAGAAAGTAAGAATCAGCTGCTCATTTTAATCCCGTTTTCCAGCACCTGGTCCACGGCCCGGCTGGTTCCAGCACTTTCGATGCAGATCCAGGTACGTTTTAAAGCATTTGAATATTTTAGCTTCAACCACTAACTTGGGCCATAAATTCCGGATTCCCACCGCTCTCTTGGCGAAAACGATGTCCCCATGTCCCCTCTAATACCCCCACCAATCACCTTAAATCCATGGCCCCTGGTAATTGATCCCTCAGCAAACCTTTCCTGTCTACCCTGTCTGGGCCCCTCATGTTTCATAGAATGTACAGTGCAGAAGGAGGCCATTCGGCCCATCGTGTCCGCACCGGCTCTTGGAAAGAGCACCCTACCCAAGCCTACACCCCCACCCTATCCCCATAACCCAGTAACCTCACCCAACACTGAGGGCAATTTTGGACACTAAGGGCAATTTATCATGGCCAATTCACCTAACCTGCACATCTTTGGACTGTGGGAGGAAACCGGAGCCCCCGGAGCAAACCCACGCAGACACAGGGAGGACGTGCAGACTCCGCACAGACAGTGACCCAAGCCTGGAATCGACCCGGGGACCGTGGAGCTGTGAAGCTATTGTGCTATCCACAATGCTACCGTGCTGCCCTGTGTTGTGCACTTCAGATATGTCACCGCTTAACCGCCTCTGTTCTACGGAAAGTGACCCCTGTCTATCCAACCCCTCCTCGTAGCTGCAATTATCAAGTACTGGCAACATTCCTGTAAATCTCCTCTGCAGCCTCTGCAGAGCAATGCTGCCCTTCCTGTAATGTGCTGACCAGAACCGTACACAAGATTCCAGCTGGGACCTTACCAGCGTTTTATACAGTCCCACCACTACATCCCTGTTTTTCTATTCAATAAAGGAATGCGCCCCATGTGCTTTCTTTACCACCTCACCCACCTGTCCTGCCACCTTATCTCCAGCCGGGACCTGTGGACATTGACTCCAAGATCTCGCACTTCCTCTCAATATCTAATAATATTATAACAATCTTTATTGTCACAAGTAGGCTTGCATTAACACTGCACTGAAGTTACTGTGAAAATCCCCTAGTCACCACACTCCGGCGCCTGTTCGGGTACACTGAGGAAGAATTCAGAATGTCCAATTCACCTAACAAGCACGTCTTTCGGGACTTGTGGGAGGAAACCGGAGCACCCGGAGGAAACCCACGCAGACACGGGGAGAACGTGCTGACTCCGCGCAGACAGTGACCCAAGCCGGGAGTCGAACCAGGGACCCTGGAGCTGTGAAGGAACAGTGCTAACCACTTTGCTACCGTGCCACCCAATGTCTTCCCATTTATCGAGTATTCTCTTGCTTTATTTGCCCCCCCTCAAATGCATTACCTCACACTCTTCCGGAATGGAATCCATTTACCACTTTCCAGCCCTCGCAAACCAAACCATTGATATCATGTTGGAGCCAGCAAACTCTCTTCAGCACCAACTCCATGCCCAATGTTTGTGTCATCTGCAAATTTCCCAATCATGCCTCCCACATTTCAGGAAAATCATTAATATAAACGACAACCAGCAAGGGCCCCAACACACTGAGCCGTGTGGAACGCCACATGGAATCCGCTTTCCATTCAGAAAAACACCCATCAACCGTTACCCTTTGTTTCCTGTCACTGAGCCAATTTTGGATCCAACCTTCCACCTTCCCCTGTATCCCGAGGGATTTCACTATTTTGACCATTCTGCCATATGGGAACTTGTCAAATGGCAACATGCACTGCAGTGTTTTTCAAACTTTTTTGCCTGGGGCCCATTTTTACCAATTGGCCATTCTTTGAGACCCACGCTGTCCGACCTTCTGGACGCACACCTGCTGACATTCAAAACCCACACCAGCCGACCTTCGGGACGCACACTGTCTAACCTTCGGGACCCACACCAGCCGACCTTCGGGACCCACACCGACCGACCTTCGGGACCCACACCGACCGACCTTCGAGACCCACACTGGCCGACCTTCGGGACGCACACCGGCTGACCTTCGGGACCCACACCGACCGACCTTCGGGACCCACACTGACCGACCTTCGGGACCCACACCGACCGACCTTCGAGACCCACACTGGCCGACCTTCTGTACCCACACCGGCCGACCTTCGGGACCCACACTGACCGGCCTTCGGGACCCACACCGACCGACCTTCGAGACCCACACTGGCCGACCTTCTGTACCCACACCTGCCAACCTTCGGGACCCACACCTGCCAACCTTCGGGACCCACACCGGCTGACCTTCGGGACCCACACCGGCCGACCTTCGGGAACAACACTGGCCGACCTTCGGGACCCACACCGGCCGACCTTCGGGACCCACACCGGCCGACCTTCGGGACCCACACCGGCCGACCTTCGGGAACCACACCGACCGACCTTCGGGAACCACACGGGCCGACCTTCGGGGCCCACACCGGCCGACCTTCGGGAACCACACCGGCCGACCTTCGAGACCCACACCGGCCGACCTTCGGGACCCACACCGACCGACCTTCGGGAACCACACGGGCCGACCTTCGGGACGCACACTGTCTGACCTTCGGGACCCACACCGGCCGACCTTCGGGACCCACACCGGCCGACCTTCGGGACCCACACCGACCGACCTTCGGGACGCACACCGGCCGACCTTCGGGACCCACACCGTCTGACCTTCGGGACCCACACCGTCCGACCTTAGGGACCCACACCGGCCGACCTTCTGGACCCACACCGGCCGACCTTCGGGACCCACACCGGCCGACCTTCGGGAACAACACTGGCCGACCTTCGGGACCCACACCGGCCGACCTTCGGGACCCACACCGGCCGACCTTCGGGACGCACACCGGCCGACCTTCGGGAACCACACCGACCGACCTTCGGGAACCACACGGGCCGACCTTCGGGGCCCACACCGGCCGACCTTCGGGAACCACACCGGCCGACCTTCGAGACCCACACCGGCCGACCTTCGGGACCCACACCGACCGACCTTCGGGAACCACACGGGCCGACCTTCGGGACGCACACTGTCTGACCTTCGGGACCCACACCGGCCGACCTTCGGGACCCACACCGGCCGACCTTCGGGACCCACACCGACCGACCTTCGGGACGCACACCGGCCGACCTTCGGGACCCACACCGTCTGACCTTCGGGACCCACACCGTCCGACCTTAGGGACCCACACCGGCCGACCTTCTGGACCCACACCGGCCGACCTTCGGGACCCACACCGGCCGACCTTCTGGACCCACACCGTCCGACCTTCGCGACACACACCGTCTGACCTTCGGGAGCCACACCGGCCGACCTTCGGGACCCACACCATCCGACCTTCGGGACCCAGACCTACCGACCTTCGGGACCCACACCGTCTGACCTTCGGGACCCACACCGTCCGACCTTAGGGACCCACACCGGCCGACCTTCTGGACCCACACCGGCCGACCTTCGGGACCCACACCGGCCGACCTTCTGGACCCACACCGTCCGACCTTCGCGACACACACCGTCTGACCTTCGGGACCCACACCGGCCGACCTTCGGGAGGCACACCGGCCGACCTTCGGGACCCACACCGGCCGACCTTAGGGACCCACACCGGCTGACCTTCGAGACTCACACCGGCCGACCTTCGGGAGCCACACCGACCGACCTTCGGGACGCACACTGTTGACCTTCGGGACCCACACAGACCGACCTTCGGGACGCACACTGTCTGACCTTCGGGACCCACACCGGCTGACCTTCGAGACTCACACCGGCCGACCTTCGGGAGCCACACCGACCGACCTTCGGGACGCACACCGGCCGACCTTCGGGAACCACACCGACCGACCTTCGGGAACCACACTGGCCGACCTTCGGGAAACACACTGTCTGACCTTCGGGACCCACACCGACCGACCTTCGGGAACCACACTGGCCGACCTTCGGGAAACACACTGTCTGACCTTCGGGACCCACACCGACCGACCTTCGGGACCCACACCGACCGACCTTCGGGAACCACACGGGCCGACCTTCGGGGCCCACACCGGCCGACCTTCGGGAACCACACCGGCCGACCTTCGAGACCCACACCGGCCGACCTTCGGGACCCACACCGACCGACCTTCGGGAACCACACGGGCCGACCTTCGGGACGCACACTGTCTGACCTTCGGGACCCACACCGGCCGACCTTCGGGACCCACACCGGCCGACCTTCGGGACCCACACCGACCGACCTTCGGGACGCACACCGGCCGACCTTCGGGACCCACACCGTCTGACCTTCGGGACCCACACCGTCCGACCTTAGGGACCCACACCGGCCGACCTTCTGGACCCACACCGGCCGACCTTCGGGACCCACACCGGCCGACCTTCTGGACCCACACCGTCCGACCTTCGCGACACACACCGTCTGACCTTCGGGAGCCACACCGGCCGACCTTCGGGACCCACACCATCCGACCTTCGGGACCCAGACCTACCGACCTTTGGGACCCACACCGTCTGACCTTCGGGACCCACACCGTCCGACCTTAGGGACCCACACCGGCCGACCTTCTGGACCCACACCGGCCGACCTTCGGGACCCACACCGGCCGACCTTCTGGACCCACACCGTCCGACCTTCGCGACACACACCGTCTGACCTTCGGGACCCACACCGGCCGACCTTCGGGAGGCACACCGGCCGACCTTCGGGACCCACACCGGCCGACCTTAGGGACCCACACCGGCTGACCTTCGAGACTCACACCGGCCGACCTTCGGGAGCCACACCGACCGACCTTCGGGACGCACACTGTTGACCTTCGGGACCCACACAGACCGACCTTCGGGACGCACACTGTCTGACCTTCGGGACCCACACCGGCTGACCTTCGAGACTCACACCGGCCGACCTTCGGGAGCCACACCGACCGACCTTCGGGACGCACACCGGCCGACCTTCGGGAACCACACCGACCGACCTTCGGGAACCACACTGGCCGACCTTCGGGAAACACACTGTCTGACCTTCGGGACCCACACCGACCGACCTTCGGGAACCACACTGGCCGACCTTCGGGAAACACACTGTCTGACCTTCGGGACCCACACCGACCGACCTTCGGGACCCACACCGACCGACCTTCGGGACCCACACCGACCAACCTTCGGGACCCACACCGGCCGACCTTCGAGACCCACACCGACCGACCTTCGGGACCCACACCGGCCGACCTTCGGGAACCACACCGACCGACCTTCGGGAACCACACTGGCCGACCTTCGGGAAACACACTGTCTGACCTTCGGGACCCACACCGACCGACCTTCGGGAACCACACTGGCCGACCTTCGGGAAACACACTGTCTGACCTTCGGGACCCACACCGACCGACCTTCGGGACCCACACCGACCGACCTTCGGGACCCACACCGACCGACCTTAGGGACCCACACCGGCCGACCTTCTGGACCCACACCGGCCGACCTTCGGGACCCACACCGGCCGACCTTCGGGAACAACACTGGCCGACCTTCGGGACCCACACCGGCCGACCTTCGGGACCCACACCGGCCGACCTTCGGGACCCACACCGGCCGACCTTCGGGAACCACACCGACCGACCTTCGGGAACCACACGGGCCGACCTTCGGGGCCCACACCGGCCGACCTTCGGGAACCACACCGGCCGACCTTCGAGACCCACACCGGCCGACCTTCGGGACCCACACCGACCGACCTTCGGGAACCACACGGGCCGACCTTCGGGACGCACACTGTCTGACCTTCGGGACCCACACCGGCCGACCTTCGGGACCCACACCGGCCGACCTTCGGGACCCACACCGACCGACCTTCGGGACGCACACCGGCCGACCTTCGGGACCCACACCGTCTGACCTTCGGGACCCACACCGTCCGACCTTAGGGACCCACACCGGCCGACCTTCTGGACCCACACCGGCCGACCTTCGGGACCCACACCGGCCGACCTTCTGGACCCACACCGTCCGACCTTCGCGACACACACCGTCTGACCTTCGGGAGCCACACCGGCCGACCTTCGGGACCCACACCATCCGACCTTCGGGACCCAGACCTACCGACCTTCGGGACCCACACCGTCTGACCTTCGGGACCCACACCGTCCGACCTTAGGGACCCACACCGGCCGACCTTCTGGACCCACACCGGCCGACCTTCGGGACCCACACCGGCCGACCTTCTGGACCCACACCGTCCGACCTTCGCGACACACACCGTCTGACCTTCGGGACCCACACCGGCCGACCTTCGGGAGGCACACCGGCCGACCTTCGGGACCCACACCGGCCGACCTTAGGGACCCACACCGGCTGACCTTCGAGACTCACACCGGCCGACCTTCGGGAGCCACACCGACCGACCTTCGGGACGCACACTGTTGACCTTCGGGACCCACACAGACCGACCTTCGGGACGCACACTGTCTGACCTTCGGGACCCACACCGGCTGACCTTCGAGACTCACACCGGCCGACCTTCGGGAGCCACACCGACCGACCTTCGGGACGCACACCGGCCGACCTTCGGGAACCACACCGACCGACCTTCGGGAACCACACTGGCCGACCTTCGGGAAACACACTGTCTGACCTTCGGGACCCACACCGACCGACCTTCGGGAACCACACTGGCGGACCTTCGGGAAACACACTGTCTGACCTTCGGGACCCACACCGACCGACCTTCGGGACCCACACCGACCGACCTTCGGGAACCACACGGGCCGACCTTCGGGGCCCACACCGGCCGACCTTCGGGAACCACACCGGCCGACCTTCGAGACCCACACCGGCCGACCTTCGGGACCCACACCGACCGACCTTCGGGAACCACACGGGCCGACCTTCGGGACGCACACTGTCTGACCTTCGGGACCCACACCGGCCGACCTTCGGGACCCACACCGGCCGACCTTCGGGACCCACACCGACCGACCTTCGGGACGCACACCGGCCGACCTTCGGGACCCACACCGTCTGACCTTCGGGACCCACACCGTCCGACCTTAGGGACCCACACCGGCCGACCTTCTGGACCCACACCGGCCGACCTTCGGGACCCACACCGGCCGACCTTCTGGACCCACACCGTCCGACCTTCGCGACACACACCGTCTGACCTTCGGGAGCCACACCGGCCGACCTTCGGGACCCACACCATCCGACCTTCGGGACCCAGACCTACCGACCTTCGGGACCCACACCGTCTGACCTTCGGGACCCACACCGTCCGACCTTAGGGACCCACACCGGCCGACCTTCTGGACCCACACCGGCCGACCTTCGGGACCCACACCGGCCGACCTTCTGGACCCACACCGTCCGACCTTCGCGACACACACCGTCTGACCTTCGGGACCCACACCGGCCGACCTTCGGGAGGCACACCGGCCGACCTTCGGGACCCACACCGGCCGACCTTAGGGACCCACACCGGCTGACCTTCGAGACTCACACCGGCCGACCTTCGGGAGCCACACCGACCGACCTTCGGGACGCACACTGTTGACCTTCGGGACCCACACAGACCGACCTTCGGGACGCACACTGTCTGACCTTCGGGACCCACACCGGCTGACCTTCGAGACTCACACCGGCCGACCTTCGGGAGCCACACCGACCGACCTTCGGGACGCACACCGGCCGACCTTCGGGAACCACACCGACCGACCTTCGGGAACCACACTGGCCGACCTTCGGGAAACACACTGTCTGACCTTCGGGACCCACACCGACCGACCTTCGGGAACCACACTGGCCGACCTTCGGGAAACACACTGTCTGACCTTCGGGACCCACACCGACCGACCTTCGGGACCCACACCGACCGACCTTCGGGACCCACACCGACCAACCTTCGGGACCCACACCGGCCGACCTTCGAGACCCACACCGACCGACCTTCGGGACCCACACCGGCCGACCTTCGGGAACCACACCGACCGACCTTCGGGAACCACACTGGCCGACCTTCGGGAAACACACTGTCTGACCTTCGGGACCCACACCGACCGACCTTCGGGAACCACACTGGCCGACCTTCGGGAAACACACTGTCTGACCTTCGGGACCCACACCGACCGACCTTCGGGACCCACACCGACCGACCTTCGGGACCCACACCGACCGACCTTCGGGACCCACACCGGCCGACCTTCGAGACCCACACCGACCGACCTTCGGGACCCACACCGGCCGACCTTCGGGACCCACACCGACCGACCTTCGGGACCCACACCGGCCGACCTTCGAGACCCACACCGACCGACCTTCGGGACCCACACCGGCCGACCTTCGGGACCCACACCGGCCGACCTTCGAGACCCACACCGACCGACCTTCGGGACCCACACCGGCCGACCTTCGGGACGCACACCGGCCGACCTTCGGGACCCACACCGGCCGACCTTCGGGACCCACACCGGCTGACCTTCGGGACCAACACCGGCCGACCTTCGAGACTCACACCGGCCGACCTTCGGGAGCCACACCGACCGACCTTCGGGACGCACACAGTTGACCTTCGGGACCCACACAGGCCGACCTTCGGGACGCACACTGTCTGACCTTCGGGACCCACACCGGCCGACCTTCGGGACGCACACTGTCTGACCTTCGGGACCCACACCGGCTGATCTTCGGGAACCACACTGGCCGACCTTCGGGACCCACACCGTCTGACCTTCGGGACCCACACTGTCTGACCTTCGGGACACACACCAAGAGACCTTCGGGACCCACACCGACCGACCTTCGGGAACCACACCGACCGACCTTCGGGAACCACACTGGCCGACCTTCGGGAACCACACTGGCCGACCTTCGGGAAACACACTGTCTGACCTTCGGGACCCACACCGGCTGACCTTCGCGACCCACACCGACCGACCTTCGAGACCCACACCGACCGACCTTCGGGACCCACAACGGCCGACCTTCGGGACGCACACCGGCTGACCTTCGGGACCCACACCGACCTTCCTTCGGGACCCACACCGACCGACCTTCGAGACCCACACTGTCTGACCTTCGGGATCCACACCGGTCGAAATTCGTGATCCACACCTGCCGTCCTTCTGTACCCACACCTGCCGACCTTCGGGACCCACACCGGCTGACCTTCGGGACCCACACCGGCTGACCTTCGGGACCCACACCGACCGACCTTCGGGACGCACACCGGCCGACCTTAGGGACCCACACCGGCCGACCTTCGAGACTCACACCGGCCGACCTTCGGGAACCACACTGGCCGACCTTCGGGACACACACCGGCGGACCTTCGGGACGCACACTGTCTGACCTTCGGGACCCACACCGGCTGACCTTTGGGACCTACACTGTCTGACCTTCGGGACCCACACCGGCCGACCTTCGGGACACACACCGGCGGACCTTCGGGACGCACACTGTCTGACCTTCGGGACCCACACCGGTCGACCTTCGGGACGCACACTGCCTGGCCTTCGGGACCCACACCACCTGACCTTCGGGAACCACATTGGCCGACCTTCGGGAAACACACTGTCTGACCTTCGGGACCCACACCGGCCGACCTTCGGGACGCACACCGGCTGACCTTCGGGACCCACACCGACCTTCCTTCGGGACCCACACCGACCGACCTTCGATGACCCACACTGGCCGACCTTCGAGACCCACACCGACCGAACTTCGGTACCCACACCGACCGACCTTCGGGACGCACACCGGCTGACCTTCGGGACCCACACCGACCTTCCTTCGGGACCCACACCGACCGACCTTCGATGACCCACACTGGCCGACCTTCGAGACCCACACTGTCTGACCTTCGGGATCCACACCGGTCGAAATTCGTGATCCACACCTGCCGTCCTTCTGTACCCACACCTGCCAACCTTCGGGACCCACACCTGCCAACCTTCGGGACCCACACCGGCCGACCTTCGGGACCCACACCGGCTGACCTTCGGGACCCACACCGGCTGACCTTCGGGACCCACACCGGCTGACCTTCGGGACCCACACCGACCGACCTTCGGGAACCACACCGGCCGATCTTCGGGACCCACACCGGCCGACCTTCGAGACCCACACCGACCGACCTTCGGGACCCACACCGACCGACCTTCGGGAACCACACCGACCGACCTTCGGGACCCACACCGGGCGACCTTCGGGAGGCACGCCGGCCGACCTTCGGGACCCACACCGGCCGACCTTAGGGACCCACGCCGGCCGACCTTCGAGACTCACACCGGCCGACCTTCGGGACGCACACTGTCGACCTTCGGGACCCACACAGGCCGACCTTCGGGACGCACACTGTCTGACCTTCGGGACCCACACCGGCTGATCTTCGGGAACCACACTGGCCGACCTTCGGGACCCACACCGACCGACCTTCAGGAACCACACAGGCCGACCTTCGGGAACCACACTGGCCGACCTTCGGGACCCACACAGACCGACCTTCAGGAACCACACTGGCCGACCTTCGGGACCCACACCGGCCGACCTTCGGGAACCACACTGTCTGACCTTCGGGGGACACACCGACCGACCTTCGGGAACCACACTGGCCGACCTTCGGGACCCACACCGACCGACCTTCGGGAACCACACTGACCGACCTTCGGGACCCACACCGGCCGACCTTCGGGAACCACACTGTCTGACCTTCGGGACACACACCGACCGACCTTCGGGAACCACACTGGCCGACGTTCGGGACCCACACCGGCCGACCTTAGGGACCCACACCGGCCGACCTTCGAGACTCACACCGGCCGATCTTCGGGAGCCACAACGACCGACCTTCGGGACCCACACTGTCGACCTTCGGGACCCACACAGGCCGATCTTCGGGAGCCACACCGACCGACCTTCGGGACCCACACCGACCGACCTTCGGGAACCACACTGGCCCACCTTCGGCACCCACACCGGCCGACCTTCGGGAACCACACTGGCCCACCTTCGGCACCCACACCGGCCGACCTTCGGGAACCACACTGGCCGACATTCGGGACCCACACCAGCCGACCTACGGGAACCACACTGTCCGACCTTAGGGACCCACACCGGCCGACTTTCGGGACGCACACTGTCTGACCTTCGAGACCCACACCGGCTGACCTTCGGGACCCACATTGTCTGACCTTCGGGACCCACACCGGCCGACCTTCGGGACGCACACTGTCTGACCTTCGGGACCCACACCGGCCGACCTTCGGGACGCACACTGTCTGACCTTCGGGACCCACACCGGCTGACCTTTGGGACCCACACCGCCTGACCTTCGGGACCCACACCAGCCGACCTTCGGTACCCACACCGGCCGACCTTCGGGAACCACACCGGCTGACCTTCGGGAACCACACCGACCGACCTTCGGGAAACACACTGTCTGACCTTCGGGACCCACACCGACCGACCTTCAGGACGCACACTGTCTGACCTTCGGGACCCACACCAGCCGACCTTCGGTACCCACACCGGCCGACCTTCGGGAACCACACTGGCCGACCTTCGGGACCCACACTGTCTGACCTTCGGGACCCACACCGGCTGACCTTCGGGACCCACACCGACCGACCTTCGAGACCCACACCGACCGACCTTCGGGACCCACACCGGCCGACCTTCGGGACGCACACCGGCTGACCTTCGGGACCCACACCGACCTTCCTTCGGGACCCACACCGACCGACCTTCGAGACCCACACTGTCTGACCTTCGGGATCCACACCGGTCGAAATTCGTGATCCACACCTGCCGTCCTTCTGTACCCACACCTGCCGACCTTCGGGACCCACACCGGCTGACCTTCGGGACCCACACCGGCTGACCTTCGGGACCCACACCGGCTGACCTTCGGGACCCACACCGACCGACCTTCGGGACGCACACCGGCCGACCTTAGGGACCCACACCGGCCGACCTTAGGGACCCACACCGGCCGACCTTAGGGACCCACACCGGCCGACCTTCGGGACGCACACTGGCCGACCTTCGGGACGCACACCGGTCGACCTTCGGGACGCACACTGCCTGACCTTCGGGACCCACACCACCTGACCTTCGGGACCCACACCGGCCGACCTTCGGTACCCACACTGGCCGACTTTCGGGACGCACACCGACCGACCTTCGGGAGCCACACCGACCGACCTTCGGGAAACACACTGTCTGACCTTCGGGACCCACACCGACCGAACTTCGGTACCCACACCGACCGACCTTCGGCACCCACACCGACCGACCTTCGGCACCCACACCGACCGACCTTCGAGACCCACACCGACCGACCTTCGGGACCCACACTGGCCGACCTTCGGGACGCACACCGGCTGACCTTCGGGACCCACAACGACCTTCCTTCGGGACCCACACCGACCGACCTTCGATGACCCACACTGGCCGACCTTCGAGACCCACACTGTCTGACCTTCGGGATCCACACCGTTCAAAATTCGTGATCCACACCTGCCGTCCTTCTGTACCCACACCTGCCAACCTTCGGGACCCACACCTGCCAACCTTCGGGACCCACACCGGCCGACCATCGGGACCCACACCGGCTGACCTTCGGGACCCACACCGGCTGACCTTCGGGACCCACACCGGCTGACCTTCGGGACCCACACCGACCGACCTTCGGGAACCACACCGGCCGATCTTCGGGACCCACACCGGCCGACCTTCGAGACCCACACCGACCGACCTTCGGGACCCACACCGACCGACCTTCGGGAACCACACCGACCGACCTTCGGGACCCACACCGGGCGACCTTCGGGACCCACACCGGCCGACCTTAGGGACCCACGCCGGCCGACCTTCGAGACTCACACCGGCCGACCTTCGGGACCCACACTGTCGACCTTCGGGACCCACACAGGCCGACTTTCGGGACGCACACTGTCTGACCTTCGGGACCCACACCGGCTGATCTTCGGGAACCACACTGGCCGACCTTCGGGACCCACACCGGCCGACCTTCGGGAACCACACTGTCTGACCTTCGGGACACACACCGACCGACCTTCGGGAACCACACTGGCCGACCTTCGGGACCCACACCGGCCGACCTTAGGGACCCACACCGTCCGACCTTCGAGACTAACACCGGCCGACCTTCGGGAGCCACAACGACCGACCTTCGGGACCCACACTGTCGACCTTCGGGACCCACACAGGCCGATCTTCGGGAGCCACACCGACCGACCTTCGGGACCCACACCGGCTGATCTTCGGGAACCACACTGGCCGACCTTCGGGACCCACATCGACCGACCTTCGGGAACCACACTGGCCGACCTTCGGCACCCACACCGGCCGACCTTCGGGAACCACACTGGCCGACATTCGGGACCCACACCAGCCGACCTACGGGAACCACACTGTCCGACCTTAGGGACCCACACCGGCCGACTTTCGGGACGCACACTGTCTGACCTTCGAGACCCACACCGGCTGACCTTCGGGACCCACATTGTCTGACCTTCGGGACCCACACCGGCCGACCTTCGGGACGCACACTGTCTGACCTTCGGGACCCACACCGGCTGACCTTTGGGACCCACACCGCCTGACCTTCGGGACCCACACCAGCCGACCTTCGGTACCCACACCAGCCGACCTTCGGGAACCACACCGGCCGACCTTCGGGAACCACACCGACCGACCTTCGGGAAACACACCGACCGACATTCGGGAAACACACTGTCTGACCTTCGGGACCCACACCGACCGACCTTCGGGACGCACACTGTCTGACCTTCGGGACCCACACCAGCCGACCTTCGGTACCCACACCGGCCGACCTTCGGGAACCACACCGACGGACATTCGGGAAACACACTGTCTGACCTTCGGGACCCACACCGGCCGACCTTCGGGAACCACACCGACCGACATTCGGGACGCACACTGTCTGACCTTCGGGACCCACATCGACCGAACTTCGGTACCCACACCGACCGACCTTCGGGACGCACACAGACCGACCTTCGGTACCCACACCGGCCGACCTTCGGGACCCACGCCGGCCGACCTTCGGGACCCACACCGGCTGACCTTCGGGACGCACACCGGCTGACCTTTGGGACCCACACCGGCCGACCTTCGGGACCCACACAGACCGACCTTCGGGACCCACACCGGCCGACATTTGGGACCCACGCCGGCCGACCTTCGAGACTCACACCGGCCGACCTTCGGGACCCACACTGTCGACCTTCGGGACCCACACAGGCTGACCTTCGGGACGCACACTGTCTGACCTTCGGGACCCACACCGGCTGATCTTCGGGAACCACACTGGCCGACCTTCGGGACCCACACCGGCCGACCTTCGGGAACCACACTGTCTGACCTTCGGGACACACACCGAGCGACCTTCGGGAACCACACTGGCCGACCTTCGGGACCCACACCGGCCGACCTTAGGGACCCACACCGGCCGACCTTCGAGACTAACACCGGCCGACCTTCGGGAGCCACAACGACCGACCTTCGGGACCCACACTGTCGACCTTCGGGACCCACACAGGCCGATCTTCGGGAGCCACACCGACCGACCTTCGGGACCCACACCGGCTGATCTTCGGGAACCACACTGGCCGACCTTCGGGACCCACATCGACCGACCTTCGGGAACCACACTGGCCGACCTTCGGCACCCACACCGGCCGACCTTCGGGAACCACACTGGCCGACATTCGGGACCCACACCAGCCGACCTACGGGAACCACACTGTCCGACCTTAGGGACCCACACCGGCCGACTTTCGGGACGCACACTGTCTGACCTTCGAGACCCACACCGGCTGACCTTCGGGACCCACATTGTCTGACCTTCGGGACCCACACCGGCCGACCTTCGGGACGCACACTGTCTGACCTTCGGGACCCACACCGGCTGACCTTTGGGACCCACACCGCCTGACCTTCGGGACCCACACCAGCCGACCTTCGGTACCCATACCGGCCGACCTTCGGGAACCACACCGGCCGACCTACGGGAACCACACCGACCGACCTTCGGGAAACACACTGTCTGACCTTCGGGACCCACACCGACCGACCTTCGGGACGCACACTGTCTGACCTTCGGGACCCACACCAGCCGACCTTCGGTACCCACACCGGCCGACCTTCGGGAACCACACCGACCGACATTCGGGAAACACACTGTCTGACCTTCGGGACCCACATCGACCGAACTTCGGTACCCACACCGACCGACCTTCGGGACGCACACAGACCGACCTTCGGTACCCACACCGGCCGACCTTCGGGACCCACGCTGGCCGACCTTCGGGACGCACACCGGCTGACCTTCGGGACCCACACCGACCGACCTTCGGGATCCACACCGACCGGTCTTCGGGACCCACACCGACCGACCTTCGAGACCCACACCGGCCGACCTTCGGGACGCACACTGTCTGACCTTCGGGATCCACACCGGTCGAAATTCGGGATCCACACCTGCCGACCTTCGGGAACCACACTGGCCGACCTTCGGGACCCACACCGGCCGACCTTCGAGACCCACGCCGACCGACCTTCGGGACCCACACCGGCCGACCTTCGGGAACCACACCGACCGACCTTCGGGAACCACACGGGCCGACCTTCGGGACCCACACCGACCGACCTTAGGGACCCACACCGGCGGACCTTCGAGACTTACACCGGCCGACCTTCGGGAGCCACACAGGCCGACCTTCGGGACCCACACCGGCTGATCTTCGGGAACCACACATGGCCGACCTTCGGGACCCACACCGACCGACCTTCGGGAACCACTCTGGCCGACCTTCGGGAACCACACTGTCTGACCTTCGGGACGCACACCGACCGACCTTCGGGACGCACACTGTCTGACCTTCGGGACCCACAATGCCTGGCCTTCGGGACCCACACCGGCCGACCTTCGGGACCCACACCGGCCGACCTTCGGGGCCCACAACGGCCGACCTTCGGGACCCACAACGGCCGACCTTCGGGACGCACACTGTCTGACCTTCGGGAACCACACTGGCCGACCTTCGGGACCCACACCGACCGAACTTCGAGACCCACACCGACCGACCTTCGTGACCCACAAGGGCCGACCTTCGGGACCCACACCGGCCGACCTTCGGGAACCACACCGACCAACCTTCGGGACCCACACCGGCTGACCCTCGGGACCCACACCGGCCGACATTCGGGACTCACACCGGCCGACATTCGGGACCCACACCGACCAACCTTCGGGACCCACACCGGCCGACCTTCGGTACCCACACCGGCCGACCTTCGGGAACCACACCGACCTACCTTCGGGAAACACACTGTCTGACCTTCGGGACACACACCGACCGACCTTCGGGACGCACACTGTCTGACCTTCGGGACCCACACCAGCCGACCTTCGGTACCATCACCGGCCGACCTTCGGGACCCACGCTGGCCGACCTTCGGGACCCACACCGGCTGACCTTCGGGACGCACACCGGCTGACCTTCGGGACCCACACCGACCGAACTTCGGTACCCACACCGACCGACCTTCGGTACCCACACCGGCCGACCTTCGGGACCCACGCTGGCCGACCTTCGGGACCCACACCGGCTGACCTTCGGGACGCACACCGGCTGACCTTCGGGACCCACACCGACCGACCATCGGGACCCACGCTGGCCGACCTTCGGGACCCACACCGGCTGACCTTCGGGACGCGCACCGGCTGACCTTCGGGACCCACACCGACCGACCTTCGGGATCCACACCGACCGGTCTTCAGGACCCACACCGACCGACCTTCGGGACGCACAATGTCTGACCTTCGGGATACACACCGGTCGAAATTCGGGATCCACACCTGCCGACCTTCGGGACCCACACCGACCGAACTTCGGTACCCACACCGACCGACCTTCGGCACCCACACCGACCGACCTTCGAGACCCACACCGACCGACCTTCGGGACCCACACCGGCCGACCTTCGGGACGCACACCGGCTGACCTTCGGGACCCACACCGACCTTCCTTCGGGACCCACACCGACCGTCCTTCGATGACCCACACTGGCCGACCTTCGAGACCCACACTGTCTGACCTTCGGGATCCACACCAGTCGAAATTCGTGATCCACACCTGCCGTCCTTCTGTACCCACACCTGCCAACCTTCGGGACCCACACCTGCCAACCTTCGGGACGCGCACCGGCTGACCTTCGGGACCCACACCGACCGACCTTCGGGAACCACACCGACCGGTCTTCAGGACCCACACCGACCGACCTTCGGGACGCACAATGTCTGACCTTCGGGATACACACCGGTCGAAATTCGGGATCCACACCTGCCGACCTTCGGGACCCACACCGACAGAACTTCGGTACCCACACCGACCGACCTTCGGCACCCACACCGACCGACCTTCGAGACCCACACCGACCGACCTTCGGGACCCACACCGGCCGACCTTCGGGACGCACACCGGCTGACCTTCGGGACCCACACCGACCTTCCTTCGGGACCCACACCGACCGTCCTTCGATGACCCACACTGGCCGACCTTCGAGACCCACACTGTCTGACCTTCGGGATCCACACCAGTCGAAATTCGTGATCCACACCTGCCGTCCTTCTGTACCCACACCTGCCAACCTTCGGGACCCACACCTGCCAACCTTCGGGACCCACACCGGCCGACCTTCGGGACCCACACCGGCTGACCTTCGGGACCCACACAGGCTGACCTTCGGGACCCACACCGGCTGACCTTCGGGACCCACACCGACCGACCTTCGGGAACCACACCGGCCGACCTTCGGGACCCACAACGGCCGACCTTCGGGACGCACACTGTCTGACCTTCGGGAACCACACTGGCCGACCTTAGGGACCCACACCGACCGAACTTCGAGACCCACACCGACCGACCTTCGTGACCCACAAGGGCCGACCTTCGGGACCCACACCGGCCGACCTTCGGGAACCACACCGACCACCCTTCGGGACCCACACCGGCTGACCCTCGGGACCCACACCGGCCGACATTCGGGACTCACACCGGCCGACATTCGGGACCCACACCGACCAACCTTCGGGACCCACACCGGCCGACCTTCGGTACCCACACCGGCCGACCTTCGGGAACCACACCGACCTACCTTCGGGAAACACACTGTCTGACCTTCGGGACCCACACCGACCGACCTTCGGGACGCACACTGTCTGACCTTCGGGACCCACACCAGCCGACCTTCGGTACCATCACCGGCCGACCTTCGGGACCCACACCGGCTGACCTTCGGGACGCACACCGGCTGACCTTCGGGACCCACACCGACCGAACTTCGGTACCCACACCGACCGACCTTCGGTACCCACACCGGCCGACCTTCGGGACCCACGCTGGCCGACCTTCGGGACCCACACCGGCTGACCTTCGGGACGCACACCGGCTGACCTTCGGGACCCACACCGACCGACCTTCGGGACCCACGCTGGCCGACCTTCGGGACCCACACCGGCTGACCTTCGGGACGCGCACCGGTTGACCTTCGGGACCCACACCGACCGACCTTCGGGATCCACACCGACCGGTCTTCAGGACCCACACCGACCGACCTTCGGGACGCACAATGTCTGACCTTCGGGATACACACCGGTCGAAATTCGGGATCCACACCTGCCGACCTTCGGGACCCACACCGACCGAACTTCGGTACCCACACCGACCGACCTTCGGCACCCACACCGACCGACCTTCGAGACCCACACCGACCGACCTTCGGGACCCACACCGGCCGACCTTCGGGACGCACACCGGCTGACCTTCGGGACCCACACCGACTTTCCTTCGGGACCCACACCGACCGTCCTTCGATGACCCACACTGGCCGACCTTCGAGACCCACACTGTCTGACCTTCGGGATCCACACCAGTCGAAATTCGTGATCCACACCTGCCGTCCTTCTGTACCCACACCTGCCAACCTTCGGGACCCACACCTGCCAACCTTCGGGACGCGCACCGGCTGACCTTCGGGACCCACACCGACCGACCTTCGGGATCCACACCGACCGGTCTTCAGGACCCACACCGACCGACCTTCGGGACGCACAATGTCTGACCTTCGGGATACACACCGGTCGAAATTCGGGATCCACACCTGCCGACCTTCGGGACCCACACCGACCGAACTTCGGTACCCACACCGACCGACCTTCGGCACCCACACCGACCGACCTTCGAGACCCACACCGACCGACCTTCGGGACCCACACCGGCCGACCTTCGGGACGCACACCGGCTGACCTTCGGGACCCACACCGACCTTCCTTCGGGACCCACACCGACCGTCCTTCGATGACCCATACTGGCCGACCTTCGAGGCCCACACTGTCTGACCTTCGGGATCCACACCAGTCGAAATTCGTGATCCACACCTGCCGTCCTTCTGTACCCACACCTGCCAACCTTCGGGACCCACACCTGCCAACCTTCGGGACCCACACCGGCCGACCTTCGGGACCCACACCGGCTGACCTTCGGGACCCACACCGGCTGACCTTCGGGACCCACAACGGCTGACCTTCGGGACCCACACCGACCGACCTTCGGGAACCACACCGGCCGATCTTCGGGACCCACACCGGCCGACCTTCGAGACCCACACCGACCGACCTTCGGGACCCACACCGACCGACCTTCGGGAACCACACCGACCGACCTTCGGGACCCACACCGGGCGACCTTCGGGAGGCAGACCGGCCGACCTTCGGGACCCACACCGGCCGACCTTAGGGACCCACGCCGGCCGACCTTCGAGACTCACACCGGCCGACCTTCGGGACGCACACTGTCGACCTTCGGGACCCACACAGGCCGACCTTCGGGACGCACACTGTCTGACCTTCGGGACCCACACCGGCTGATCTTCGGGAACCACACTGGCCGACCTTCGGGACCCACACCGACCGACCTTCAGGAACCACACTGGCCGACCTTCGGGACCCACACCGGCCGACCTTCGGGAACCACACTGTCTGACCTTCGGGACACACACCGACAGACCTTCGGGAACCACACTGGCCGACCTTCGGGACCCACACCGACCAACCTTCGGGAACCACACTGACCGACCTTCGGGACCCACACCGGCCGACCTTCGGGAACCACACTGTCTGACCTTCGGGACACACACCGACCGACCTTCGGGAACCACACTGGCCGACCTTCGGGACCCACACCGGCCGACCTTAGGGACCCACACCGGCCGACCTTCGAGACTCACACCGGCCGACCTTCGGGAGCCACAACGACCGACCTTCGGGACCCACACTGTCGACCTTCGGGACCCACACAGGCCGATCTTCGGGAGCCACACCGACCGACCTTCGGGACCCACACCGGCTGATCTTCGGGAACCACACTGGCCGACCTTCGGGACCCACATCGACCGACCTTCGGGAACCACACTGGCCGACCTTCGGCACCCACACCGGCCGACCTTCGGGAACCACACTGGCCGACATTCGGGACCCACACCAGCCGACCTATGGGAACCACACTGTCCGACCTTAGGGACCCACACCGGCCGACTTTCGGTACGCACACTGTCTGACCTTCGAGACCCACACCGGCTGACCTTCGGGACCCACATTGTCTGACCTTCGGGACCCACACCGGCCGACCTTCGGGACGCACACTGTCTGACCTTCGGGACCCACACCGGCTGACCTTTGGGACCCACACCGCCTGACCTTCGGGACCCACACCAGCCGACCTTCGGTACCCACACCGGCCGACCTTCGGGAACCACACCGGCCGACCTTCGGGAACCACACCGACCGACCTTCGGGAAACACACTGTCTGACCTTCGGGACCCACACCGACCGACCTTCGGGACGCACACTGTCTGACCTTCGGGACCCACACCAGCCGACCTTCGGTACCCACACCGGCCGACCTTCGGGAACCACACTGGCCGACCTTCGGGACCCACACTGTCTGACCTTCGGGACCCACACCGGCTGACCTTCGGGACCCACACCGACCGACCTTCGAGACCCACACCGACCGACCTTCGGGACCCACACCGGCCGACCTTCGGGACGCACACCGGCTGACCTTCGGGACCCACACCGACCTTCCTTCGGGACCCACTCCGACCGACCTTCGAGATCCACACTGTCTGACCTTCGGGATCCACACCGGTCGGAATTCGTGATCCACACCTGCCGTCCTTCTGTACCCACACCTGCCGACCTTCGGGACCCACACCGGCTGACCTTCGGGACCCACACCGGCTGACCTTCGGGACCCACACCGGCTGACCTTCGGGACCCACACCGGCTGACCTTCGGGACCCACACCGACCGACCTTCGGGACGCACACCGGCCGACCTTAGGGACCCACACCGGCCGACCTTAGGGACCCACACCGGCCGACCTTCGAGACTCACACCGGCCGACCTTCGGGACGCACACTGTCTGACCTTCGGGACCCACACCAGCCGACCTTCGGTACCCACACCGGCCGACCTTCGGGACACACGCTGGCCGACCTTCGGGACCCACACCGGCTGACCTTCAAGACCCACACTGTCTGACCTTCGGGATCCACACCAGTCGAAATTCGTGATCCACACCTGCCGTCCTTCTGTACCCACACCTGCCAACCTTCGGGACCCACACCTGCCAACCTTCGGGACGCGCACCGGCCGACCTTCGGGACCCACACCGACCGACCTTCGGGATCCACACCGACCGGTCTTCAGGACCCACACCGACCGACCTTCGGGACGCACAATGTCTGACCTTCGGGATACACACCGGTCGAAATTCGGGATCCACACCTGCCGACCTTCGGGACCCACACCGACCGAACTTCGGTACCCACACCGACCGACCTTCGGCACCCACACCGACCGACCTTCGAGACCCACACCGACCGACCTTCGGGACCCACACCGGCCGACCTTCGGGACGCACACCGGCTGACCTTCGGGACCCACACCGACCTTCCTTCGGGACCCACACCGACCGTCCTTCGATGACCCACACTGGCCGACCTTCGAGACCTACACTGTCTGACCTTCGGGATCCACACCAGTCGAAATTCGTGATCCACACCTGCCGTCCTTCTGTACCCACACCTGCCAACCTTCGGGACCCACACCTGCCAACCTTCGGGACCCACACCGGCCGACCTTCGGGACCCACACCGGCCGACCTTCGGGACCCACACCGGCTGACCTTCGGGACCCACACCGGCTGACCTTCGGGACCCACACCGGCTGACCTTCGGGACCCACACCGACCGACCTTCGGGAACCACACCGGCCGATCTTCGGGACCCACACCGGCCGACCTTCGAGACCCACACCGACCGACCTTCGGGACCCACACCGACCGACCTTCGGGAACCACACCGACCGACCTTCGGCACCCACACCGACCGACCTTCGAGACCCACACCGACCGACCTTCGGGACCCACACCGACCGACCTTCGGGACCCACACCGACCGACCTTCGGGAACCACACCGACCGACCTTCGGGACCCACACCGGGCGACCTTCGGGAGGCACACCGGCCGACCTTCGGGACCCACACCGACCGACCTTCGGGACCCACACCGACCGACCTTCGGGAACCACACCGACCGACCTTCGGGACTCACACCGGCCGACCTTCGGGACGCACACTGTCGACCTTCGGGACCCACACAGGCCGACCTTCAGGAACCACACTGGCCGACCTTCGGGACCCACACCGGCCGACCTTCGGGAACCACACTGTCTGACCTTCGGGACACACACCGACCGACCTTCGGGACCCACACCGGCCGACCTTCGGGAACCACACTGTCTGACCTTCGGGACACACACCGACCGACCTTCGGGAACCACACTGGCCGACCTTCGGGACCCACACCGACCGACCTTCGGGAACCACACTGACCGACCTTCGGGACCCACACCGGCCGACCTTCGGGAACCACACTGTCTGACCTTCGGGACACACACCGACCGACCTTCGGGAACCACACTGGCCGACCTTCGGGACCCACACCGGCCGACCTTAGGGACCCACACCGGCCGACCTTCGAGACTCACACCGGCCGACCTTCGGGAGCCACAACGACCGACCTTCGGGACCCACACTGTCGACCTTCGGGACCCACACAGGCCGATCTTCGGGAGCCACACCGACCGACCTTCGGGACCCACACCGGCTGATCTTCGGGAACCACACTGGCCGACCTTCGGGACCCACATCGACCGACCTTCGGGAACCACACTGGCCGACCTTCGGCACCCACACCGGCCGACCTTCGGGAACCACACTGGCTGACATTCGGGACTCACACCAGCCGACCTACGGGAACCACACTGTCCGACCTTAGGGACCCACACCGGCCGACTTTCGGTACGCACACTGTCTGACCTTCGAGACCCACACCGGCTGACCTTCGGGACCCACATTGTCTGACCTTCGGGACCCACACCGGCCGACCTTCGGGACGCACACTGTCTGACCTTCGGGACCCACACCGGCTGACCTTTGGGACCCACACCGCCTGACCTTCGGGACCCACACCAGCCGACCTTCGGTACCCACACCGGCCGACCTTCGGGAACCACACCGGCCGACCTTCGGGAACCACACCGACCGACCTTCGGGAAACACACTGTCTGACCTTCGGGACCCACACCGACCGACCTTCGGGACGCACACTGTCTGACCTTCGGGAACCACACCAGCCGACCTTCGGTACCCACACCGGCCGACCTTCGGGAACCACACTGGCCGACCTTCGGGACCCACACTGTCTGACCTTCGGGACCCACACCGGCTGACCTTCGGGACCCACACCGACCGACCTTCGAGACCCACACCGACCGACCTTCGGGACCCACACCGGCCGACCTTCGGGACGCACACCGGCTGACCTTCGGGACCCACACCGACCTTCCTTCGGGACCCACACCGACCGACCTTCGAGACCCACACCGGCTGACCTTCGGGACCCACACCGGCTGACCTTCGGGACCCACACCGACCGACCTTCGGGACGCACACCGGCCGACCTTAGGGACCCACATCGGCCGACCTTAGGGACCCACACCGGCCGACCTTCGAGACTCACACCGGCCGACCTTCGGGACGCACACTGTCTGACCTTCGGGACCCACACCAGCCGACCTTCGGTACCCACACCGGCCGACCTTCGGGACCCACGCTGGCCGACCTTCGGGACCCACACCGGCTGACCTTCGGGACGCACACCGGCTGACCTTCGGGACCCACACCGACCGAACTTCGGTACCCACACCGACCGACCTTCGGTACCCACACCGGCCGACCTTCGGGACCCACGCTGGCCGACCTTCGGGACCCACACCGGCTGACCTTCGGGACGCACACCGGCTGACCTTCGGGACCCACACCGACCGACCTTCGGGACCCACGCTGGCCGACCTTCGGGACCCACACCGGCTGACCTTCGGGACGCGCACCGGCTGACCTTCGGGACCTACACCGACCGACCTTCGGGATCCACACCGACCGGTCTTCGGGACCCACACCGACCGACCTTCGGGACGCACAATGTCTGACCTTCGGGATACACACCGGTCGAAATTCGGGATCCACACCTGCCGACCTTCGGGACCCACACCGACCGAACTTCGGTACCCACACCGACCGACCTTCGGCACCCACACCGACCGACCTTCGAGACCCACACCGACCGACCTTCGGGACCCACACCGGCCGACCTTCGGGACGCACACCGGCTGACCTTCGGGACCCACACCGACCTTCCTTCGGGACCCACACCGACCGACCTTCGATGACCCACACTGGCCGACCTTCGAGGCCCACACTGTCTGACCTTCGGGATCCACACCGGTCGAAATTCGTGATCCACACCTGCCGTCCTTCTGTACCCACACCTGCCAACCTTCGGGACCCACACCTGCCAACCTTCGGGACCCACACCGGCCGACCTTCGGGACCCACACCGGCTGACCTTCGGGACCCACACCGGCTGACCTTCGGGACCCACACCGGCTGACCTTCGGGACCCACACCGACCGACCTTCGGGAACCACACCGGCCGATCTTCGGGACCCACACCGGCTGATCTTCGGGAACCACACTGGCCGACCTTCGGGACCCACATCGACCGACCTTCGGGAACCACACTGGCCGACCTTCGGCACCCACACCGGCCGACCTTCGGGAACCACACTGGCCGACATTCGGGACCCACACCAGCCGACCTACGGGAACCACACTGTCCGACCTTAGGGACCCACACCGGCCGACTTTCGGGACGCACACTGTCTGACCTTCGAGACCCACACCGGCTGACCTTCGGGACCCACATTGTCTGACCTTCGGGACCCACACCGGCCGACCTTCGGGACGCACACTGTCTGACCTTCGGGACCCACACCGGCTGACCTTTGGGACCCACACCGCCTGACCTTCGGACCCACACCAGCCGACCTTCGGTACCCACACCGGCCGACCTTCGGGAACCACACCGGCCGACCTTCGGGAACCACACCGACCGACCTTCGGGAAACACACTGTCTGACCTTCGGGACCCACACCGACCGACCTTCGGGACGCACACTGTCTGACCTTCGGGACCCACACCAGCCGACCTTCGGTACCCACACCGGCCGACCTTCGGGAACCACACTGGCCGACCTTCGGGACCCACACTGTCTGACCTTCGGGACCCACACCGGCTGACCTTCGGGACCCACACCGACCGACCTTCGAGACCCACACCGACCGACCTTCGGGACCCACACCGGCCGACCTTCGGGACGCACACCGGCTGACCTTCGGGACCCACACCGACCTTCCTTCGGGACCCACACCGACCGACCTTCGAGACCCACACTGTCTGACCTTCGGGATCCACACCGGTCGAAATTCGTGATCCACACCTGCCGTCCTTCTGTACCCACACCTGCCGACCTTCGGGACCCACACCGGCTGACCTTCGGGACCCACACCGGCTGACCTTCGGGACCCACACCGGCTGACCTTCGGGACCCACACCGACCGACCTTCGGGACGCACACCGGCCGACCTTAGGGACCCACACCGGCCGACCTTAGGGACCCACACCGGCCGACCTTCGAGACTCACACCGGCCGACCTTCGGGACGCACACTGTCTGACCTTCGGGACCCACACCAGCCGACCTTCGGTACCCACACCGGCCGACCTTCGGGACCCACGCTGGCCGACCTTCGGGACCCACACCGGCTGACCTTCGGGACGCACACCGGCTGACCTTCGGGACCCACACCGACCGAACTTCGGTACCCACACCGACCGACCTTCGGTACCCACACCGGCCGACCTTCGGGACCCACGCTGGCCGACCTTCGGGACCCACACCGGCTGACCTTCGGGACGCACACCGGCTGACCTTCGGGACCCACACCGACCGACCTTCGGGACCCACGCTGGCCGACCTTCGGGACCCACACCGACCGACCTTCGGTACCCACACCGGCCGACCTTCGGGACCCACGCTGGCCGACCTTCGGGACGCGCACCGGCTGACCTTCGGGACCCACACCGACCGACCTTCGGGATCCACACCGACCGGTCTTCGGGACCCACACCGACCGACCTTCGGGACGCACAATGTCTGACCTTCGGGATACACACCGGTCGAAATTCGGGATCCACACCTGCCGACCTTCTGGACCCACACCGACCGAACTTCGGTACCCACACCGACCGACCTTCGGCACCCACACCGACCGACCTTCGAGACCCACACCGACCGACCTTCGGGACCCACACCGGCCGACCTTCGGGACGCACACCGGCTGACCTTCGGGACCCACACCGACCTTCCTTCGGGACCCACACCGACCGACCTTCGATGGCCCACACTGGCCGACCTTCGAGAACCACACTGTCTGACCTTCGGGATCCACACCGGTCGAAATTCGTGATCCACACCTGCCGTCCTTCTGTACCCACACCTGCCAACCTTCGGGACCCACACCTGCCAACCTTCGGGACCCACACCGGCCGACCTTCGGGACCCACACCGGCTGACCTTCGGGACCCACACCGGCTGACCTTCGGGACCCACACCGGCTGACCTTCGGGACCCACACCGACCGACCTTCGGGAACCACACCGGCCGATCTTCGGGACCCACACCGGCCGACCTTCGAGACCCACACCGACCGACCTTCGGGACCCACACCGACCGACCTTCGGGAACCACACCGACCGACCTTCGGGACCCACACCGGGCGACCTTCGGGAGGCACACCGGCCGACCTTCGGGACCCACACCGGCCGACCTTAGGGACCCACGCCGGCCGACCTTAGGGACCCACGCCGGCCGACCTTCGAGACTCACACCGGCCGACCTTCGGGACGCACACTGTCGACCTTCGGGACCCACACAGGCCGACCTTCGGGACGCACACTGTCTGACCTTCGGGACCCACACCGGCTGATCTTCGGGAACCACACTGGCCGACCTTCGGGACCCACACCGGCCGACCTTCGGGAACCACACTGGCCGACCTTCGGGACCCACACCGGCCGACCTTCGGGAACCACACTGTCTGACCTTCGGGACACACACCGACCGACCTTCGGGAACCACACTGGCCGACCTTCGGGACCCACACCGACCGACCTTCGGGAACCACACTGACCGACCTTCGGGACCCACACCGGCCGACCTTCGGGAACCACACTGTCTGACCTTCGGGACACACACCGACCGACCTTCGGGAACCACACTGGCCGACCTTCGGGACCCACACCGGCCGACCTTAGGGACCCACACCGGCCGACCTTCGAGACTCACACCGGCCGACCTTCGGGAGCCACAACGACCGACCTTCGGGACCCACACTGTCGACCTTCGGGACCCACACAGGCCGATCTTCGGGAGCCACACCGACCGACCTTCGGGACCCAAACCGGCTGATGTTCGGGAACCACACTGGCCGACCTTCGGGACCCACATCGACCGACCTTCGGGAACCACACTGGCCGACCTTCGGCACCCACACCGGCCGACCTTCGGGAACCACACTGGCCGACATTCGGGACCCACACCGGCCGGCTTTCGGGACGCACACTGTCTGACCTTCGAGACCCACACCGGCTGACCTTCGGGACCCACATTGTCTGACCTTCGGGACCCACACCGGCCGACCTTCGGGACGCACACTGTCTGACCTTCGGGACCCACACCGGCTGACCTTTGGGACCCACACCGCCTGACCTTCGGGACCCACACCAGCCGACCTTCGGTACCCACACCGGCCGACCTTCGGGAACCACACCGGCCGACCTTCGGGAACCACACCGACCGACCTTCGGGAAACACACTGTCTGACCTTCGGGACCCACACCGACCGACCTTCGGGACGCACACTGTCTGACCTTCGGGACGCACGCCGGCTGACCTTCGGGACCCACACCGGTCGAAATTCGTGATCCACACCTGCCGTCCTTCTGTACCCACACCTGCCAACCTTCGGGACCCACACCTGCCAACCTTCGGGACCCACACCGGCCGACCTTCGGGACCCTCACCGGCTGACCTTCGGGACCCACACCGGCTGACCTTCGGGACCCACACCGGCCGACCTTCGGGACCCACACCGGCCGACCTTCGGGACCCACACCGGCCGATCTTCGGGACCCACACCGGCCGACCTTCGAGACCCACACCGACCGACCTTCGGGACCCACACCGACCGACCTTCGGGAACCACACCGACCGACCTTCGGGACCCACACCGGGCGACCTTCGGGAGGCACACCGGCCGACCTTCGGGACCCACACCGACCTTCCTTCGGGACCCATACCGTCCGACCTTCGGGACCCACACCGGCTGACCTTCGGGACCCACACCGGCTGACCTTCGGGACCCACACCGGCTGACCTTCGGGACCCACACCGACCGACCTTCGGGACGCACACCGGCCGACCTTAGGGACCCACACCGGCCGACCTTAGGGACCCACACCGGCCGACCTTCGAGACTCACACCAACAGACCTTCGGGAACCACACTGGCCGACCTTCGGGACACACACCGGTCGACCTTCGGGACGCACACCGACCGACCTTCGGGACCCACACCACCTGACCTTCGGGACCCACACCGGCCGACCTTCGGTACCCACACTGGCCGACCTTCGGGACGCACACCGACCGACCGTCGGGAGCCACACCGACCGACCTTCGGGAACCACACTGGCCGACCTTCGGGACCCACACTGTCTGACCTTCGGGACCCACACCGACCGAACTTCGGTACCCACACCGACCGACCTTCGGCACCCACACCGACCGACCTTCGAGACCCACACCGACCGACCTTCGGGACCAACACCGGCCGACCTTCGGGACGCACACCGGCTGACCTTCGGGACGCACACCGGCTGACCTTCGGGACCCACACCGACCTTCCTTCGGGACCCACACCGACCGACCTTCGATGACCCACACTGGCCGACCTTCGAGACCCACACTGTCTGACCTTCGGGATCCACACCGTTCGAAATTCGTGATCCACACCTGCCGTCCTTCTGTACCCACACCTGCCAACCTTCGGGACCCACACCTGCCAACCTTCGGGACCCACACCGGCCGACCTTCGGGACCCACACCGGCTGACCTTCGGGACCCACACCGGCTGACCTTCGGGACCCACACCGGCTGACCTTCGGGACCCACACCGACCGACCTTCGGGAACCACACCGGCCGATCTTCGGGACCCACACCGGCCGACCTTCGAGACCCACACCGACCGACCTTCGGGACCCACACCGACCGACCTTCGGGAACCACACCGACCGACCTTCGGGACCCACACCGGGCGACCTTCGGGACCCACACCGGCCGACTTTAGGGACCCACGCCGGCCGACCTTCGAGACTCACACCGGCCGACCTTCGGGACCCACACTGTCGACCTTCGGGACCCACACAGGCCGACCTTCGGGACGCACACTGTCTGACCTTCGGGACCCACACCGGCTGATCTTCGGGAACCACACTGGCCGACCTTCGGGACCCACACCGGCCGACCTTCGGGAACCACACTGTCTGACCTTCGGGACACACACCGACCGACCTTCGGGAACCACACTGGCCGACCTTCGGGACCCACACCGGCCGACCTTAGGGACCCACACCGGCCGACCTTCGAGACTAACACCGGCCGACCTTCGGGAGCCAAAACGACCGACCTTCGGGACCCACACTGTCGACCTTCGGGACCCACACAGGCCGATCTTCGGGAGCCACACCGACCGACCTTCGGGACCCACACCGGCTGATCTTCGGGAACCACACTGGCCGACCTTCGGGACCCACATCGACCGACCTTCGGGAACCACACTGGCCGACCTTCGGCACCCACACCGGCCGACCTTCGGGAACCACACTGGCCGACATTCGGGACCCACACCAGCCGACCTACGGGAACCACACTGTCCGACCTTAGGGACCCACACCGGCCGACTTTCGGGACGCACACTGTCTGACCTTCGAGACCCACACCGGCTGACCTTCGGGACCCACATTGTCTGACCTTCGGGACCCACACCGGCCGACCTTCGGGACGCACACTGTCTGACCTTCGGGACCCACACCGGCTGACCTTTGGGACCCACACCGCCTGACCTTCGGGACCCACACCAGCCGACCTTCGGTACCCACACCGGCCGACCTTCGGGAACCACACCGGCCGACCTTCGGGAACCACACCGACCGACCTTCGGGAAACACACTGTCTGACCTTCGGGACCCACACCGACCGACCTTCGGGACGCACACTGTCTGACCTTCGGGACCCACACCAGCCGACCTTCGGTACCCACACCGGCCGACCTTCGGGAACCACACCGACCGACATTCGGGAAACACACTGTCTGACCTTCGGGACCCACATCGACCGAACTTCGGTACCCACACCGACCGACCTTCGGGACGCACACTGTCTGACCTTTGGTACCCACACCGACCGACCTTCGGTACCCACACCGGCCGACCTTCGGGACCCACGCTGGCCGACCTTCGGGACCCACACCGGCTGACCTTCGAGACGCACACCGGCTGACCTTCGGGACCCACACCGACCGACCTTCGGGATCCACACCGACCGGTCTTCGGGACCCACACCGACCGACCTTTGAGACCCACACCGGCCGACCTTCGGGACGCACAATGTCTGACCTTCGGGATACACACCGGTCGAAATTCGGGATCCACACCTGCCGACCTTCGGGACCCACACCGGCCGACCTTCGGGACCCACACCGACCGACTTTCGGGAACCACACCGGCCGACCTTCGGGACCCACACCGGCCGACCTTCGAGACCCACACCGACCGACCTTCGGGACCCACACCGGCCGACTTTCGGGAACCACACCGACCGACCTTCGGGAACCACACGGGCCGACCTTCGGGACCCACACCGACCGACCTTAGGGACCCACGCCGGCGGACCTTCGAGACTTACACCGGCCGACCTTCGGGAGCCACACAGGCCGACCTTCGGGACGCACACCGGCTGATCTTCGGGAACCACACATGGCCGACCTTCGGGACCCACACCGACCGACCTTCGGGAACCACACTGTCTGACCTTCGGGACACACACCGACCGACCTTCGGGACGCACACTGTCTGATCTTCGGGACCCACAATGTCTGGCCTTCGGGACCCACACCGACCGACCTTCGGGACCCACACCGACCGACCTTCGGGAACCACACTGGCCGAGCTTCGGGACCCACACGGGCCGACCTTCGGGACCCACACCGGCCGACCTTCGGGACCCACACCGGCCGACCTTCGGGGCCCACAACGGCCGACCTTCGGGACCCACAACGGCCGACCTTCGGGACGCACACTGTCTGACCTTCGGGAACCACACTGGCCGACCTTAGGGACCCACACCGACCGAACTTCGAGACCCACACCGACCGACCTTCGTGACCCACAAGGGCCGACCTTCGGGACCCACACCGGCCGACCTTCGGGAACCACACCGACCAACCTTCGGGACCCACACCGGCTGACCCTCGGGACCCACACCGGCCGACATTCGGGACTCACACCGGCCGACATTCGGGACCCACACCGACCAACCTTCGGGACCCACACCGGCCGACCTTCGGTACCCACACCGGCCGACCTTCGGGAACCACACCGACCTACCTTCGGGAAACACACTGTCTGACCTTCGGGACCCACACCGACCGACCTTCGGGACGCACACTGTCTGACCTTCGGGACCCACACCAGCCGACCTTCGGTACCCACACAGGCCGACCTTCGGGACCCACGCTGGCCGACCTTCGGGACCCACACCGGCTGACCTTCGGGACGCACACCGGCTGACCTTCGGGACCCACACCGACCGAACTTCGGTACCCACACCGACCGACCTTCGGTACCCACACCGGCCGACCTTCGGGACGCACACCGGCTGACCTTCGGGACCCACACCGACCTTCCTTCGGGACCCACACCGACCGACCTTCGATGACCCACACTGGCCGACCTTCGAGACCCACACTGTCTGACCTTCGGGATCCACACCGGTCGAAATTCGTGATCCACACCTGCCGTCCTTCTGTACCCACACCTGCCAACCTTCGGGACCCACACCTGCCAACCTTCGGGACCCACACCGGCCGACCTTCGGGACCCACACCGGCTGACCTTCGGCACCCACACCGGCTGACCTTCGGGACCCACACCGGCCGACCTTCGGGACCCACACCGGCTGACCTTCGGGACCCACACCGGCCGATCTTCGGGACCCACACCGGCCGACCTTCGAGACCCACACCGACCGACCTTCGGGACCCACACCGACCGACCTTCGGGAACCACACCGACCGACCTTCGGGACCCACACCGGGCGACCTTCGGGAGGCACACCGGCCGACCTTCGGGACCCACACCGACCGACCTTAGGGACCCACGCCGGCCGACCTTCGAGACTCACACCGGCCGACCTTCGGGACGCACACTGTCGACCTTCGGGACCCACACAGGCCGACCTTCGGGACGCACACTGTCTGACCTTCGGGACCCACACCGGCTGATCTTCGGGAACCACACTGGCCGACCTTCGGGACCCACACCGACCGACCTTCAGGAACCACACTGGCCGACCTTCGGGACCCACACCGGCCGACCTTCGGGAACCACACTGTCTGACCTTCGGGAACCACACTGGCCGACCTTCGGGACCCACACCGGCCGACCTTCGGGAACCACACTGTCTGACCTTCGGGACACACACCGACCGACCTTCGGGAACCACACTGGCCGACCTTCGGGACACACACCGACCGACCTTCGGGAACCACACTGGCCGACCTTCGGGACCCACACCGGCCGACCTTCGGGACCCACACCGGCCGACCTTAGGGACCCACACCGGCCGACCTTCGAGACTCACACCGGCCGACCTTCGGGAGCCACAACGACCGACCTTCGGGACCCACACTGTCGACCTTCGGGACCCACACAGGCCGATCTTCGGGAGCCACACCGACCGACCTTCGGGACCCACACCGGCTGATCTTCGGGAACCACACTGGCCGACCTTCGGGACCCACATCGACCGACCTTCGGGAACCACACTGGCCGACCTTCGGCACCCACACCGGCCGACCTTCGGGAACCACACTGGCCGACATTTGGGACCCACACCAGCCGACCTACGGGAACCACGCTGGCCGACCTTCGGGACCCACACCGGCTGACCTTCGGGACGCACACCGGCTGACCTTCGGGACCCACACCGACCGAACTTCAGTACCCACACCGACCGACCTTCGGTACCCACACCGGCCGACCTTCGGGACGCACACCGGCTGACCTTCGGGACCCACACCGACCTTCCTTCGGGACCCACACCGACCGACCTTCGATGACCCACACTGGCCGACCTTCGAGACCCACACTGTCTGACCTTCGGGATCCACAACGGTCGAAATTCGTGATCCACACCTGCCGTCCTTCTGTACCCACACCTGCCAACCTTCGGGACCCACACCGGCCGACCTTCGGGACCCACACCGGCTGACCTTCGGGACCCACACCGGCTGACTTTCGGGACCCACACCGGCCGACCTTCGGGACCCACACCGGCTGACCTTCGGGACCCACACCGGCCGATCTTCGGGACCCACACCGGCCGACCTTCGAGACCCACACCGACCGACCTTCGGGACCCACACCGACCGACCTTCGGGAACCACACCGACCGACCTTCGGGACCCACATCGGGCGACCTTCGGGAGGCACACCGGCCGACCTTCGGGACCCACACTGACCGACCTTAGGGACCCACGCCGGCCGACCTTCGAGACTCACACCGGCCGACCTTCGGGACGCACACTGTCGACCTTCGGGACCCACACAGGCCGACCTTCGGGACGCACACTGTCTGACCTTCGGGACCCACACCGGCTGATCTTCGGGAACCACACTGGCCGACCTTCGGGACCCACACCGACCGACCTTCAGGAACCACACTGGCCGACCTTCGGGACCCACACCGGCCGACCTTCGGGAACCACACTGTCCGACCTTCGGGACACACACCGACCGACCTTCGGGAACCACACTGGCCGACCTTCGGGACCCACACCGACCGACCTTCGGGAACCACACTGACCGACCTTCGGGACCCACACCGGCCGACCTTCGGGAACCACACTGTCTGACCTTCGGGACACACACCGACCGACCTTCGGGAACCACACTGGCCGACCTTCGGGACCCACACCGGCCGACCTTAGGGACCCACACCGGCCGACCTTCGAGACTCACACCGGCCGACCTTCGGGAGCCACAACGACCGACCTTCGGGACCCACACTGTCGACCTTCGGGACCCACACAGGCCGATCTTCGGGAGCCACACCGACCGACCTTCGGGACCCACACAGGCCGATCTTCGGGAGCCACACCGACCGACCTTCGGGACCCACACCGGCTGATCTTCGGGAACCACACTGGCCGACCTTCGGGACCCACATCGACCGACCTTCGGGAACCACACTGGCCGACCTTCGGCACCCACACCGGCCGACCTTCGGGAACCACACTGGCCGACATTCGGGACCCACACCAGCCGACCTACGGGAACCACACTGGCCGACCTTAGGGAACAACACCGGCCGACTTTCGGGACGCACACTGTCTGACCTTCGAGACCCACACCGGCTGACCTTCGGGACCCACATTGTCTGACCTTCGGGACCCACACCGGCCGACCTTCGGGACGCACACTGTCTGACCTTCGGGACCCACACCGGCTGACCTTTGGGACCCACACCGCCTGACCTTCGGGACCCACACCAGCCGACCTTCGGTACCCACACCGGCCGACCTTCGGGAACCACACCGGCCGACCTTCGGGAACCACACCGACCGACCTTCGGGAAACACTGTCTGACCTTCGGGACCCACACCGACCGACCTTCGGGACGCACACTGTCTGACCTTCGGGACCCACACCAGCCGACCTTCGGTACCCACACCGGCCGACCTTCGGGAACCACACTGGCCGACCTTCGGGAAACACACTGTCTGACCTTCGGGACCCACACCGGCTGACCTTCGGGACCCACACCGACCGACCTTCGAGACCCACACCGACCGACCTTCGGGACCCACACCGGCCGACCTTCGGGACGCACTCCGGCTGACCTTCGGGACCCACACCGACCTTCCTTCGGGACCCACACCGACCGACCTTCGAGACCCACACTGTCTGACCTTCGGGATCCACACCGGTCGAAATTCGTGATCCACACCTGCCGTCCTTCTGTACCCACACCTGCCGACCTTCGGGACCCACACCGGCTGACCTTCGGGACCCACACCGGCTGACCTTAGGGACCCACACCGGCTGACCTTCGGGACCCACACCGACCGACCTTCGGGACGCACACCGGCCGACCTTAGGGACCCACACCGGCCGACCTTAGGGACCCACACCGGCCGACCTTCGAGACCCACACCGACCGACCTTCGGGACGCACACTGCCTGACCTTCGGGACCCACACCGGCCGACCTTCGGGACGCACACTGCCTGACCTTCGGGACCCACACCGGCTGACCTTTGGGACCCACACCGGCCGACCTTCGGGACGCACACTGCCTGACCTTCGGGACCCACACCACCTGACCTTCGGGACCCACACCAGCCGACCTTCGGGAAACACTGTCTGACCTTCGGAACCCACACCGACCGACCTTCGGGACGCACACTGTCTGACCTTCGGGACCCACACCAGCCGACCTTCGGTACCCACACCGGCCGACCTTCGGGAACCACACTGGCCGACCTTCGGGAAACACACTGTCTGACCTTCGGGACCCACACCGGCTGACCTTCGGGACCCACACCGACCGACCTTCGAGACCCACACCGACCGACCTTCGGGACCCACACCGGCCGACCTTCGGGACGCACTCCGGCTGACCTTCGGGACCCACACCGACCTTCCTTCGGGACCCACACCGACCGACCTTCGAGACCCACACTGTCTGACCTTCGGGATCCACACCGGTCGAAATTCGTGATCCACACCTGCCGTCCTTCTGTACCCACACCTGCCGACCTTCGGGACCCACACCGGCTGACCTTCGGGACCCACACCGGCTGACCTTAGGGACCCACACCGGCTGACCTTCGGGACCCACACCGACCGACCTTCGGGACGCACACCGGCCGACCTTAGGGACCCACACCGGCCGACCTTAGGGACCCACACCGGCCGACCTTCGAGACCCACACCGACCGACCTTCGGGACGCACACTGCCTGACCTTCGGGACCCACACCGGCTGACCTTTGGGACCCACACCGGCCGACCTTCGGGACGCACACTGCCTGACCTTCGGGACCCACACCGGCTGACCTTTGGGACCCACACCGGCCGACCTTCGGGACGCACACTGCCTGACCTTCGGGACCCACACCACCTGACCTTCGGGACCCACACCAGCCGACCTTCGGTACCCACACTGGCCGACCTTCGGGATGCACACCGACCGACCTTCGGGAGCCACACCGACCGACCTTCGGGAACCACACTGGCCGACCTTCGGGAAACACACTGTCTGACCTTCGGGACCCACACCGACCGAACTTCGGTACCCACACCGACCGACCTTCGGCACCCACACCGACCGACCTTCGAGACCCACACCGACCGGCCTTCGGGACCCACACCGGCCGACCTTCGGGACGCACACCGGCTGACCTTCGGGACCCACACCGACCTTCCTTCGGGACCCACACCGACCGACCTTCGATGACCCACACTGGCCGACCTTCGAGACCCACACTGTCTGACCTTCGGGATCCACACCGGTCGAAATTCGTGATCCACACCTGCCGTCCTTCTGTACCCACACCTGCCAACCTTCGGGACCCACACCTGCCAACCTTCGGGACCCACACCGGCCGACCTTCGGGACCCACACCGGCTGACCTTCGGGACCCACACCGGCTGACCTTCGGGACCCACACCGGCTGACCTTCGGGACCCACACCGGCTGACCTTCGGGACCCACACCGACCGACCTTCGGGAACCACACCGGCCGATCTTCGGGACCCACACCGGCCGACCTTCGAGACCCACACCGACCGACCTTCGGGACCCACACCGACCGACCTTCGGGACCCACACCGACCGACCTTCGGGACCCACACCGGGCGACCTTCGGGACCCACACCGGCCGACCTTAGGGACCCACGCCGGCCGACCTTCGAGACTCACACCGGCCGACCTTCGGGACCCACACAGGCCGACCTTCGGGACGCACACTGTCTGACCTTCGGGACCCACACCGGCTGATCTTCGGGAACCACACTGGCCGACCTTCGGGACCCACACCGGCCGACCTTCGGGAACCACACTGTCTGACCTTCGGGACACACACCGACCGACCTTCGGGAACCACACTGGCCGACCTTCGGCACCCACACCGGCCGACCTTCGGCACCCACACCGGCCGACCTTCGGGAACCACACTGGCCGACATTCGGGACCCACACCAGCCGACCTACGGGAACCACACTGTCCGACCTTAGGGACCCACACCGGCCGACTTTCGGGACGCACACTGTCTGACCTTCGAGACCCACACCGGCTGACCTTCGGGACCCACATTGTCTGACCTTCGGGACCCACACCGGCCGACCTTCGGGACGCACACTGTCTGACCTTCGGGACCCACACCGGCTGACCTTTGGGACCCACACCGCCTGACCTTCGGGACCCACACCAGCCGACCTTCGGTACCCACACCGGCCGACCTTCGGGAACCACACCGGCCGACCTTCGGGAACCACACCGACCGACCTTCGGGAAACACACTGTCTGACCTTCGGGACCCACACCGACCGACCTTCGGGACGCACACTGTCTGACCTTCGGGACCCACACCAGCCGACCTTCGGTACCCACACCGGCCGACCTTCGGGAACCACACCGACCGACATTCGGGAAACACACTGTCTGACCTTCGGGACCCACATCGACCGAACTTCGGTACCCACACCGACCGACCTTCGGGACGCACACTGTCTGACCTTCGGTACCCACACCGACCGACCTTCGGTACCCACACCGGCCGACCTTCGGGACCCACGCTGGCCGACCTTCGGGACCCACACCGGCTGACCTTCGGGACGCACACCGGCTGACCTTCGGGACCCACACCGACCGACCTTCGGGATCCACACCGACCGGTCTTCGGGACCCACACCGACCGACCTTCGAGACCCACACCGGCCGACCTTCGGGACGCACACTGTCTGACCTTCGGGATCCACACCGGTCGAAATTCGGGATCCACACCTGCCGACCTTCGGGACCCACACCGGCCGACCTTCGGGACCCACACCGACCGACCTTCGGGAACCACACTGGCCGACCTTCGGGACCCACACCGGCCGACCTTCGAGACCCACACCGACCGACCTTCGGGACCCACACGGGCCGACCTTCGGGACCCACACCGACCGACCTTAGGGACCCACACCGGCGGACCTTCGAGACTTACACCGGCCGACCTTCGGGAGCCACACAGGCCGACCTTCGGGACGCACACTGTCTGACCTTCGGGACCCACACCGACCGACCTTCGGGAACCACACTGTCTGACCTTCGGGACACACACCGACCGACCTTCGGGACGCACACTGTCTGACCTTCGGGACCCACAATGTCTGGCCTTCGGGACCCACACCGGCCGACCTTCGGGACCCACACCGACCGACCTTCGGGAACCACACCGACCGATCTTCGAGACCCACAGGGGCCGACCTTCGGGACCCACACCGGCCGACCTTCGGGACCCACACCGGCCGACCTTCGGGGCCCACAATGGCCGACCTTCGGGACCCACAACGGCCGACCTTCGGGACGCACACTGTCTGACCTTCGGGAACCACACTGGCCGACCTTAGGGACCCACACCGACCGAACTTCGAGACCCACACCGACCGACCTTCGTGACCCACAAGGGCCGACCTTCGGGACCCACACCGGCCGACCTTCGGGAACCACACCGACCAACCTTCGGGACCCACACCGGCTGACCCTCGGGACCCACACCGGCCGACATTCGGGACTCACACCGGCCGACATTCGGGACCCACACCGACCAACCTTCGGTACCCACCGGCCGACCTTCGGGAACCACACCGACCTACCTTCGGGAAACACACTGTCTGACCTTCGGGACCCACACCGACCGACCTTCGGGACGCACACTGTCTGACCTTCGGGACCCACACCAGCCGACCTTCGGTACCCACACCGGCCGACCTTCGGGACCCACGCTGGCCGACCTTCGGGACCCACACCGGCTGACCTTCGGGACGCACACCGGCTGACCTTCGGGACCCACACCGACCGAACTTCGGTACCCACACCGACCGACCTTCGGTACCCACACCGGCCGACCTTCGGGACCCACGCTGGCCGACCTTCGGGACCCACACCGGCTGACCTTCGGGACGCACACCGGCTGACCTTCGGGACCCACACCGACCGACCTTCGGGACCCACGCTGGCCGACCTTCGGGACCCACACCGGCTGACCTTCGGGACGCGCACCGGCTGACCTTCGGGACCCACACCGACCGACCTTCGGGACCCACACCGGCTGACCTTCGGGACGCGCACCGGCTGACCTTCGGGACCCACACCGACCGACCTTCGGGACCCACACCGACCGACCTTCGGGACGCTCAATGTCTGACCTTCGGGATACACACCGGTCGAAATTCGGGATCCACACCTGCCGACCTTCGGGACCCACACCGGCCGACCTTCGGGACCCACACCGACCGACCTTCGGGACGCACACTGTCTGACCTTCGGGATACACACCGGTCGAAATTCGGGATCCACACCTGCCGACCTTCGGGACCCACACCGGCCGACCTTCGAGACCCACACCGACCGACCTTCGGGTCCCACACCGGCCGACCTTCGGGAAGCACACCGACCGACCTTCGGGAACCACACGGGCCGACCTTCGGGACCCACACCGGCCGACCTTCGGGACCCACACCGACCGACCTTCGGGACCCACACCGGCCGACCTTAGGGACCCACACCGGCCGACCTTCGGGACCCACACTGGCCGACCTTAGGGACCCACACCGACCGACCTTCGGGAACCACACTGACTGATCTTCGGGACCCACACCGGCCGACCTTCGGGAACCACACTGTCTGACCTTCGGGACACACACCGACCGACCTTCGGGAACCACACAGGCCGACCTTCGGGACCCACACCGACCGACCTTCGGGAACCACACTGACCGATCTTCGGGACCCACACCGGCCGACCTTCGGGAACCACACTGTCTGACCTTCGGGACACACACCGACCGACCTTCGGGAACCACACTGGCCGACCTTCGGGACCCACACCGGCCGACCTTAGGGACCCACACCGGCCGACCTTCGAGACTCACACCGGCCGACCTTCGGGAGCCACAACGACCGACCTTCGGGACCCACACTGTCGACCTTCGGGACCCACACAGGCCGATCTTCGGGAGCCACACCGACCGACCTTCGGGACCCACACCGGCTGATCTTCGGGAACCACACTTGCCGACCTTCGGGACCCACATCGACCGACCTTCGGGAACCACACTGGCCGACCTTCGGCACCCACACCGGCCGACCTTCGGGAACCACACTGGCCGACATTTGGGACCCACACCAGCCGACCTACGGGAACCACGCTGGCCGACCTTCGGGACCCACACCGGCTGACCTTCGGGACGCACACCGGCTGACCTTCGGGACCCACACCGACCGAACTTCGGTACCCACACCGACCGACCTTCGGTACCCACACCGGCCGACCTTCGGGACGCACACCGGCTGACCTTCGGGACCCACACCGACCTTCCTTCGGGACCCACACCGACCGACCTTCGATGACCCACACTGGCCGACCTTCGAGACCCACACTGTCTGACCTTCGGGATCCACAACGGTCGAAATTCGTGATCCACACCTGCCGTCCTTCTGTACCCACACCTGCCAACCTTCGGGACCCACACCGGCCGACCTTCGGGACCCACACCGGCTGACCTTCGGGACCCACACCGGCTGACTTTCGGGACCCACACCGGCCGACCTTCGGGACCCACACCGGCTGACCTTCGGGACCCACACCGGCCGATCTTCGGGACCCACACCGGCCGACCTTCGAGACCCACACCGACCGACCTTCGGGACCCACACCGACCGACCTTCGGGAACCACACCGACCGACCTTCGGGACCCACATCGGGCGACCTTCGGGAGGCACACCGGCCGACCTTCGGGACCCACACTGACCGACCTTAGGGACCCACGCCGGCCGACCTTCGAGACTCACACCGGCCGACCTTCGGGACGCACACTGTCGACCTTCGGGACCCACACAGGCCGACCTTCGGGACGCACACTGTCTGACCTTCGGGACCCACACCGGCTGATCTTCGGGAACCACACTGGCCGACCTTCGGGACCCACACCGACCGACCTTCAGGAACCACACTGGCCGACCTTCGGGACCCACACCGGCCGACCTTCGGGAACCACACTGTCTGACCTTCGGGACACACACCGACCGACCTTCGGGAACCACACTGGCCGACCTTCGGGACCCACACCGACCGACCTTCGGGAACCACACTGACCGACCTTCGGGACCCACACCGGCCGACCTTCGGGAACCACACTGTCTGACCTTCGGGACACACACCGACCGACCTTCGGGAACCACACTGGCCGACCTTCGGGACCCACACCGGCCGACCTTAGGGACCCACACCGGCCGACCTTCGAGACTCACACCGGCCGACCTTCGGGAGCCACAACGACCGACCTTCGGGACCCACACTGTCGACCTTCGGGACCCACACAGGCCGATCTTCGGGAGCCACACCGACCGACCTTCGGGACCCACACCGGCTGATCTTCGGGAACCACACTGGCCGACCTTCGGGACCCACATCGACCGACCTTCGGGAACCACACTGGCCGACCTTCGGCACCCACACCAGCCGACCTTCGGGAACCACACTGGCCGACATTCGGGACCCACACCAGCCGACCTACGGGAACCACACTGGCCGACCTTAGGGAACAACACCGGCCGACTTTCGGGACGCACACTGTCTGACCTTCGAGACCCACACCGGCTGACCTTCGGGACCCACATTGTCTGCTCTTCGGGACCCACACCGGCCGACCTTCGGGACGCACACTGTCTGACCTTCGGGACCCACACCGGCTGACCTTTGGGACCCACACCGCCTGACCTTCGGGACCCACACCAGCCGACCTTCGGTACCCACACCGGCCGACCTTCGGGAACCACACCGGCCGACCTTCGGGAACCACACCGACCGACCTTCGGGAAACACTGTCTGACCTTCGGGACCCACACCGACCGACCTTCGGGACGCACACTGTCTGACCTTCGGGACCCACACCAGCCGACCTTCGGTACCCACACCGGCCAACCTTCGGGAACCACACTGGCCGACCTTCGGGAAACACACTGTCTGACCTTCGGGACCCACACCGGCTGACCTTCGGGACCCACACCGACCGACCTTCGAGACCCACACCGACCGACCTTCGGGACCCACACCGGCCGACCTTCGGGACGCACTCCGGCTGACCTTCGGGACCCACACCGACCTTCCTTCGGGACCCACACCGACCGACCTTCGAGACCCACACTGTCTGACCTTCGGGATCCACACCGGTCGAAATTCGTGATCCACACCTGCCGTCCTTCTGTACCCACACCTGCCGACCTTCGGGACCCACACCGGCTGACCTTCGGGACCCACACCGGCTGACCTTAGGGACCCACACCGGCTGACCTTCGGGACCCACACCGACCGACCTTCGGGACGCACACCGGCCGACCTTAGGGACCCACACCGGCCGACCTTAGGGACCCACACCGGCCGACCTTCGAGACCCACACCGACCGACCTTCGGGACGCACACTGCCTGACCTTCGGGACCCACACCGGCTGACCTTTGGGACCCACACCGGCCGACCTTCGGGACGCACACTGCCTGACCTTCAGGACCCACACCGGCTGACCTTTGGGACCCACACCGGCCGACCTTCGGGACGCACACTGCCTGACCTTCGGGACCCACACCACCTGACCTTCGGGACCCACACCAGCCGACCTTCGGTACCCACACTGGCCGACCTTCGGGACGCACACCGACCGACCTTCGGGAGCCACACCGACCGACCTTCGGGAACCACACTGGCCGACCTTCGGGAAACACACTGTCTGACCTTCGGGACCCACACCGACCGAACTTCGGTACCCACACCGACCGACCTTCGGCACCCACACCGACCGACCTTCGAGACCCACACCGACCGGCCTTCGGGACCCACACCGGCCGACCTTCGGGACGCACACCGGCTGACCTTCGGGACCCACACCGACCTTCCTTCGGGACCCACACCGACCGACCTTCGATGACCCACACTGGCCGACCTTCGAGACCCACACTGTCTGACCTTCGGGATCCACACCGGTCGAAATTCGTGATCCACACCTGCCGTCCTTCTGTACCCACACCTGCCAACCTTCGGGACCCACACCTGCCAACCTTCGGGACCCACACCGGCCGACCTTCGGGACCCACACCGGCTGACCTTCGGGACCCACACCGGCTGACCTTCGGGACCCACACCGGCTGACCTTCGGGACCCACACCGGCTGACCTTCGGGACCCACACCGACCGACCTTCGGGAACCACACCGGCCGATCTTCGGGACCCACACCGGCCGACCTTCGAGACCCACACCGACCGACCTTCGGGACCCACACCGACCGACCTTCGGGACCCACACCGACCGACCTTCGGGACCCACACCGGGCGACCTTCGGGACCCACACCGGCCGACCTTAGGGACCCACGCCGGCCGACCTTCGAGACTCACACCGGCCGACCTTCGGGACCCACACTGTCGACCTTCGGGACCCACACAGGCCGACCTTCGGGACGCACACTGTCTGACCTTCGGGACCCACACCGGCTGATCTTCGGGAACCACACTGGCCGACCTTCGGGACCCACACCGGCCGACCTTCGGGAACCACACTGTCTGACCTTCGGGACACACACCGACCGACCTTCGGGAACCACACTGGCCGACATTCGGGACCCACACCGGCCGACCTTAGGGACCCACACCGGCCGACCTTCGAGACTAACACCGGCCGACCTTCGGGAGCCACAACGACCGACCTTCGGGACCCACACTGTTCACCTTCGGGAACCACACTGGCCGACCTTCGGCACCCACACCGGCCGACCTTCGGCACCCACACCGGCCGACCTTCGGGAACCACACTGGCCGACATTCGGGACCCACACCAGCCGACCTACGGGAACCACACTGTCCGACCTTAGGGACCCACACCGGCCGACTTTCGGGACGCACACTGTCTGACCTTCGAGACCCACACCGGCTGACCTTCGGGACCCACATTGTCTGACCTTCGGGACCCACACCGGCCGACCTTCGGGACGCACACTGTCTGACCTTCGGGACCCACACCGGCTGACCTTTGGGACCCACACCGCCTGACCTTCGGGACCCACACCAGCCGACCTTCGGTACCCACACCGGCCGACCTTCGGGAACCACACCGGCCGACCTTCGGGAACCACACCGACCGACCTTCGGGAAACACACTGTCTGACCTTCGGGACCCACACCGACCGACCTTCGGGACGCACACTGTCTGACCTTCGGGACCCACACCAGCCGACCTTCGGTACCCACACCGGCCGACCTTCGGGAACCACACCGACCGACATTCGGGAAACACACTGTCTGACCTTCGGGACCCACATCGACCGAACTTCGGTACCCACACCGACCGACCTTCGGGACGCACACTGTCTGACCTTCGGTACCCACACCGACCGACCTTCGGTACCCACACCGGCCGACCTTCGGGACCCACGCTGGCCGACCTTCGGGACCCACACCGGCTGACCTTCGGGACGCACACCGGCTGACCTTCGGGACCCACACCGACCGACCTTCGGGATCCACACCGACCGGTCTTCGTGACCCACACCGACCGACCTTCGAGACCCACACCGGCCGACCTTCGGGACGCACACTGTCTGACCTTCGGGATCCACACCGGTCGAAATTCGGGATCCACACCTGCCGACCTTCGGGACCCACACCGGCCGACCTTCGGGACCCACACCGACCGACCTTCGGGAACCACACTGGCCGACCTTCGGGACCCACACCGGCCGACCTTCGAGACCCACACCGACCGACCTTCGGGACCCACACGGGCCGACCTTCGGGACCCACACCGACCGACCTTAGGGACCCACACCGGCGGACCTTCGAGACTTACACCGGCCGACCTTCGGGAGCCACACAGGCCGACCTTCGGGACGCACACTGTCTGACCTTCGGGACCCACACCGACCGACCTTCGGGAACCACACTGTCTGACCTTCGGGACACACACCGACCGACCTTCGGGACGCACACTGTCTGACCTTCGGGACCCACAATGTCTGGCCTTCGGGACCCACACCGGCCGACCTTCGGGACCCACACCGACCGACCTTCGGGAACCACACCGACCGATCTTCGAGACCCACAGGGGCCGACCTTCGGGACCCACACCGGCCGACCTTCGGGACCCACACCGGCCGACCTTCGGGGCCCACAACGGCCGACCTTCGGGACCCACAACGGCCGACCTTCGGGACGCACACTGTCTGACCTTCGGGAACCACACTGGCCGACCTTAGGGACCCACACCGACCGAACTTCGAGACCCACACCGACCGACCTTCGTGACCCACAAGGGCCGACCTTCGGGACCCACACCGGCCGACCTTCGGGAACCACACCGACCAACCTTCGGGACCCACACCGGCTGACCCTCGGGACCCACACCGGCCGACATTCGGGACTCACACCGGCCGACATTCGGGACCCACACCGACCAACCTTCGGTACCCACCGGCCGACCTTCGGGAACCACACCGACCTACCTTCGGGAAACACACTGTCTGACCTTCGGGACCCACACCGACCGACCTTCGGGACGCACACTGTCTGACCTTCGGGACCCACACCAGCCGACCTTCGGTACCCACACCGGCCGACCTTCGGGACCCACGCTGGCCGACCTTCGGGACCCACACCGGCTGACCTTCGGGACGCACACCGGCTGACCTTCGGGACCCACACCGACCGAACTTCGGTACCCACACCGACCGACCTTCGGTACCCACACCGGCCGACCATCGGGACCCACGCTGGCCGACCTTCGGGACCCACACCGGCTGACCTTCGGGACGCACACCGGCTGACCTTCGGGACCCACACCGACCGACCTTCGGGACCCACGCTGGCCGACCTTCGGGACCCACACCGGCTGACCTTCGGGACGCGCACCGGCTGACCTTCGGGACCCACACCGACCGACCTTCGGGACCCACACCGGCTGACCTTCGGGACGCGCACCGGCTGACCTTCGGGACCCACACCGACCGACCTTCGGGACCCACACCGACCGACCTTCGGGACGCTCAATGTCTGACCTTCGGGATACACACCGGTCGAAATTCGGGATCCACACCTGCCGACCTTCGGGACCCACACCGACCGACCTTCGTGACCCACAAGGGCCGACCTTCGGGACCCACACCGGCCGACCTTCGGGAACCACACCGACCAACCTTCGGGACCCACACCGGCTGACCCTCGGGACCCACACCGGCCGACATTCGGGACTCACACCGGCCGACATTCGGGACCCACACCGACCAACCTTCGGTACCCACCGGCCGACCTTCGGGAACCACACCGACCTACCTTCGGGAAACACACTGTCTGACCTTCGGGAACCACACCGACCTACCTTCGGGACGCACACTGTCTGACCTTCGGGACCCACACCGACCGACCTTCGGGACGCACACTGTCTGACCTTCGGGACCCACGCTGGCCGACCTTCGGGACCCACACCGGCTGACCTTCGGGACGCACACCGGCTGACCTTCGGGACCCACACCGACCGAACTTCGGTACCCACACCGACCGACCTTCGGTACCCACACCGGCCGACCTTCGGGACCCACGCTGGCCGACCTTCGGGACCCACACCGGCTGACCTTCGGGACGCACACCGGCTGACCTTCGGGACCCACACCGACCGACCTTCGGGACCCACGCTGGCCGACCTTCGGGACCCACACCGGCTGACCTTCGGGACGCGCACCGGCTGACCTTCGGGACCCACACCGACCGACCTTCGGGACCCACACCGGCTGACCTTCGGGACGCGCACCGGCTGACCTTCGGGACCCACACCGACCGACCTTCGGGACCCACACCGACCGACCTTCGGGACGCTCAATGTCTGACCTTCGGGATACACACCGGTCGAAATTCGGGATCCACACCTGCCGACCTTCGGGACCCACACCGGCCGACCTTCGGGACCCACACCGACCGACCTTCGGGACGCACACTGTCTGACCTTCGGGATACACACCGGTCGAAATTCGGGATCCACACCTGCCGACCTTCGGGACCCACACCGGCCGACCTTCGAGACCCACACCGACCGACCTTCGGGTCCCACACCGGCCGACCTTCGGGACGCACACCGACCGACCTTCGGGAACCACACGGGCCGACCTTCGGGACCCACACCGGCCGACCTTCGGGACCCACACCGACCGACCTTCGGGACCCACACCGGCCGACCTTAGGGACCCACACCGGCCGACCTTCGGGACCCACACTGGCCGACCTTAGGGACCCACACCGACCGAACTTCGAGACCCACACCGACCGACCTTCGGGACCCACACCGGCCGACCTTCGGGACCCACACCGGCCGACCTTCGGGACCCACACCGGCCGACCTTCGGGACCCACACCGGCCGACCTTCGGGACCCACACCGGCCGACCTTCGGGACTCACACCGGCCGACATTCGGGACCCACACCGGCCGACCTTCGGGACCCACACCGGCCGACCCTCGGGACCCACACCGGCCGACCTTCGGGACCCACAATGGCCGACCTTCGGGACCCACACCTGCCGACCTTCGGGACCCACACCGGCCGACCTTCGGGACCCACACCGGCCGACCTTCGGGACCCACACCGGCCGACCCTCGGGACCCACACCGGCCGACATTCGGGACCCACAATGGCCGGCCTTCGGGACCCACACCGGCCGACCTTCGGGACCCACACCGGCCGACCTTCGGGACCCACACCGGCCGACCTTCGGGACCCACACCGGCCGACCTTCGGGACTCACACCGGCCGACCTTCGGTACTCACACCGGCCGACATTCGGGACCCACACCGGCCGACCTTCGGGACCCACACCGGCCGACCTTCGGGACTCACACCGGCCGACATTCGGGACCCACACCGGCCGACCTTCGGGACCCATACCGGCCGACCTTCGGGACCCACACCGGCCGACCTTCGGGAGCCACACCGTCCGACTTTCGGGAGCCACACCGACCGACCTTCGGGACCCACACCGACTGAGCTTCGGGACCCACACCGACCGACCTTTGGGACCCACACCGGCCGACCTTCGGGAGCCACACCGTCTGACTTTCGGGAGCCACACCGGCCGACCTTCGGGACCCACACCGGCCGACCTTCGGTCCGCACACTGTCTGACCTTTGGAAGCCACACCGACCGACCTTCGGCACCCACACTGTCGACCTTCGGGGCCCACACAGGCCGACCTTCGGGACGCACACTGTCTGACCTTCGGGACCCACACCGGCTGATCTTCGGGACCCACAACGTCCGACCTTCGGGAACCACACTGGCCGACCTTCGGGACCAACACTGGCCGACCTTCGGGAACCACACTGTCTGACCTTCGGGACCCACACCGATCGACCTTCGGGAACCACACTGGCCGACCTTCGGGACCCACACCGGCTGATCTTCGGGAACCACACTGGCCGACCTTCGGTAACCACACTGTCTGACCTTGGGGACACACACCGGCCGACCTTCGGGACGCACACTGTCTGACCTTCGGGACCCACACCGGCTGACCTTTGGGACCCACACCGCCTGACCTTCGGGACCCACACCTGCCGACCTTCGGTACCCACACCGGCCGACCTTCGGGAACCACACCGGCCGACCTTCGGGACCCACACCGACCGACCTTCAGGAACCACACCGGCCGACCTTCGGTACCCACACCGGCCGACCTTCGGAACACACACCGACCGACCTTCGGTACCTACAGCGGCCTACCTTCGGGACCCACACCGACCGACCTTCGGGACCCACACCGGCTGACCTTCGAGACCCACACCGTCCGACCTTAGGATCCACACTGGCCGCCCTTCGAGACCCACACTGGCAGACGTTCGGGACCCACACCGTCCGACCTTCGCGACCCACAGCGTCTGACCTTCGGGACACACACCGGCCGATCTTCGGGACCCACACCGACCGACCTTCGTGACCCACAATGTCTGACCTTCGGGACCCACACCGGCCGACCTTCGGGACGCACACTGTCTGACCTTCGGGCCCCACACCGGCCGACCTTCGGGACGCACACTGTCGGACCTTCGGGACCCACACCGGCCGACCTTCGGGACCCACACCGACCGACCTTCTGGACCCACACTGTCTGACCTTCGGGACCCACACCGGCCGACCTTCGGGACCCACACCGGCCGACCTTCGGGACCCACACCGGCCGACCTTCGTGACCCACGCCGGCCGACCTTCGGGAACTACACCGGCCGACATTCGGGAACCACGCCGACCGACCTTCGGGAACCATACCGGCCGACCTTCGGGACCCACACCGGCCGACCTTCGGGAACCACGCCGGCCGACCTTCGGGAACCACGCCGGCCGACCTACGGGACCCACACCGGCCGACCTTCGGGAACCACACAGGCCGACCTTCGGGACCCACACTGGCCGACCTTCGGGAACCACACCGGCCGACCTTCGGGACCCACACCGACCGACCTTCGGGAACCACACAGGCCGACCTTCGGGACCCACACCGGCCGAACTTCGGGACCTCCGGGACCCACACCGGGCGACCTTCGGGACCCACACCGGCCGACCTTTGGGACTCACACCGACCGACCTTCGGGACCCACACCGGCCGACCTTCGGGACACACACCGACCGACCTTCGGCACCCACACCGACCGACCTTCGGGACCCACACTGGCCGACCTTCGGGACCCACACCGACCGACCTTCGGGTCCCACACCGCCCGACCTTCGGGACCCACACCGACCGACCTTCGGTACCCACACCGGCCGACCTTCGGAACACACACCGACCGACCTTCGGTACCTACAGCGGCCGACCTTCGGGACGCACACCATCTGACCTTCGGGAACCACACCGGCCGACCTTCGGGACCCACACCGACCGACCTTCGGGACCCACACCGGCTGACCTTCGAGACCCACACTGGCAGACGTTCGGGACCCACACCGTCCGACCTTCGCGACCCACAGCGTCCGACCTTCGCGACCCACACCGTCCGACCTTCAGAACCCACACCATCTGACCTTCGGGACACACAACGGCCGATCTTCGGGACCCACACCGACCGACCTTCGTGACCCACACCGGCCGACCTTCGGGACGCACACTGTCTGACCTTCGGGCCGCACACCGGCCGACCTTCGGGACGCACACTGTCGGACCTTCGGGACCCACACCGGCCGACCTTCGGGACGCACACCGACCGACCTTCTGGACCCACACTGTCTGATCTTCGGGACCCACACCGGCCGACCTTCGGGACCCACACCGGCCGACCTTCGGGACCCACACCGGCCGACCTTCGGGACCCACACCGGCCGACCTTCGGCACCCACACCGACCGACCTTCGGCGGCCACACTGTCGACCTTCGGGAACCACACCGCCCGACCTTCGGGACCCACACCGGCCGACCTTCGGGAGCCACACTGTCGACCTTCGGGAACCACACCGCCCGACCTTCGGGACCCACACCGGCCGACCTTCGGCACCCACACCGACCGACCTTCGGGAACCACACTGGCCGACCTTCGGGACTCACACCGGCCGACCTTGGGGACCCACACCGGCCGACCTTCGGGACCCACACCGGCCGACCTTCGGGCCCCACACCGACCGACCTTCGGGAACCACACTGGCCGACCTACAGGACCAACACCGGCCGACCTTCGGGAACCACACCGACCGACCTTCGGGAACCACACCAACCGACCTTCAGGAACCACACTGGCCGACCTTCGGGACGCACACATCGACCGACCTTCGGGAACCACACTGGCCGACCTTCGGGACCCACACTGGCCGACCTTCGGGACCAACACCGGCTGACCTTCGAGACCCACACTGTCTGACCTTCGGGACCCACACCGGCCGACCTTCGGGACCCACCCAGCCGACCTTCGGGACGCACACTGTCTGACCTTCGGGACCCACACCGGCCGACCTTCTGGACCCACACCGTCCGACCTTCGGGACGCACACTATCTGACGTTCGGGACCCACACCGGCTGATCTTCGGGAACCACACTGGCCGACCTTCGGGACCCGCACCGGCCGACTTTCGGCACCCACACCGGCCGAACTTCGGGACCCACACCGGCCGACCTTCGGGACCCACACCGACCGACCTTCGGGACCCACACCGGCCGACCTTCGGGACCCACACCGGCCGACCTTTGGGACCCACACCGACCGACCTTCGGGGACCACACCGAACGACCTTCGGGACCCACACCGGCCGACCTTCGGGACGCACACTGTCTGACCTTCGGGCCCCACACCGGCCGACCTTCGGGACGCACACTGTCGGACCTTCGGGACCCACACCGGCCGACCTTCGGGACCCACACCGACCGACCTTCTGGACCCACCGTGTCTGACCTTCGGGACCCACACCGGCCGACCTTCGGGACGCACACCGGCCGACCTTCGGGAACCACACCGGCTGACCTTCGGGACCCACACAGGCCGACCTTCGAGACCCACACCGTCCGACCTTCGCGACCCACACCGACCGACCCTCGGGACCGACACCGGCCGACCTTCGGCACCCACACCGGCCGAACTTCGGGACCCACACCAGCCGACCTACGGGACCCACACCGACCGACCTTCGGGACCCACACCGGCCGACCTTCGGGACCCACACCGGCTGACCTTTGGGACCCACACCGACCGACCTTCGGGGACCACACCGACCGACCTTCGGGACCCACACCGGCCGACCTTCGGGACGCACACTGTCTGACCTTCGGGCCCCACACCGGCCGACCTTCGGGACGCACACTGTCGGACCTTCGGGACCCACACCGGCCGACCTTCGGGACCCACACCGACCGACCTTCTGGACCCACCCTGTCTGACCTTCGGGACCCACACCGGCCGACCTTCGGGACGCACACCGGCCGACCTTCGGGAACCACACCGGCTGACCTTCGGGACCCACACCGGCCGACCTTCGGGACGCACACCGGCCGACCTTCAGGAACCACACCGTCTGACCTTCGCGACCCACACCGTCCGACCTTCGCGACCCACACCGGCCGACCTTCGGGACGCACACCGGCCGACCTTCGGGAACCACAACGTCTGACCTACGGGACCCACACCGGCCGACCTTCGGGACCCACACCGGCCGACCTTCGGGACGCACACCGGCCGACCTTCGGGAACCACACCGGCCGACCTTCGGGACCCACACCGGCCGACCTTCGGTATCCATACCGGCCGACCTTCGGGACCCACACCGACCGACCTTCGGGACCCACAACGTCTGACCTACGGGACCCACACCGGCCGACCTTCGGGACACACACCTACCGACCTTCGGTACCCACACCGGCCGACCTTCGGGACCCACACTGTCCGACCTTCCGGACCCACATCGACCGACCTCCGGGACCCACACCGGGCGACCTTCGGGACCCACACCGGCCGACCTTCGGGACCCACACCGGCCGACCTTCGGGACCCACACCGGGCGACCTTCGGGACCCACACCGGCCGACCTTCGGGACCCACACCGGCCGACCTTCGGGACCCACACCGGCCGACCTTCGGGACCCACACAGACTGACCTTCGAGACACTCACAGGCCGACCTTCGGGAACCACACCGGCTGACCTTCGGGACCCACACAGGCCGACCTTCGAGACCCACACCGTCTGACCTTCGCGACCCACACCGTCCGACCTTTGCGACCCACACCGTCCGACCTTCGCGACCCACACCATCTGACCTTCGGGACCCACACCGGCCGACATTCGGGACCCACACCGTCCGACCTTAGGATCCACACCGGCCGACCTTCGAGACCCACACTGGCAGACCTTCGCGACCTACACCATCTGACCTTCGGGACCCACACCGGCCGACATTCGGGACCCTAACCGTCCGACCTTAGGATCCACACCGTCCGACGTTCGCGACCCACAGCGTCCGACCTTCGCGACCCACAGCGTCCGACTTTCAGGACCCACACCATCTGACCTTCGGCACCCACACCGTCCGACCTTCGGGACCCACAATGTCTGACCTTCGGGACCCACACCGACCGACCTTCAGGACCCACACCGACCGACCTTCGGGACCCACAATGTCTGACCTTCGGGACCCACACCGACCGACCTTCAGGACCCACACCGGTCGACCTTCGGGGGGACGCACAGTGTCTGACCTTCGGGACCCACACCGGCCGACCTTCGGGACGCACACTGTCTGACATTCGGGACCCACACCGGCCGACCTTCAGGACCCACACCGACCGATCTTCGGGACCCACACTGTCTGACCTTCGGGACCCACACCGTCCGACCTTCGGGACGCACACTGTCTGACCTTCGGGACCCACACCGGCTGATCTTCGGGAACCACACTGGCCGACCTTCGGGACCCACACCGTCGACCTTCGGGACCTACACCGGCCGACCTTCGGGACCCACACCGACCGACCTTCGGGACCCACACCGACCGACCTTCGGGAACCACACCGACCGACCTTCGGGACCCACACCGGCGGACCTTCGAGACGCACTCTGTCTGACCTTCGGGACCGACACCGCCTGACCTTTCGGACCCACACCGCCTGACCTCCGGGACCCACACCGGGCGACCTTCGGGACCCACACCGGGCGACCTTCGGGACCCACACCGGCCGACCTTCGGGACCCACACCGGCCGACCTTTGGAACCCACAAAGACCGACCTTCGAGACCCACACAGGCCGACCTTCGGGAACCACACCGGCCGACCTTCGGGACCCACATCGGCCGACCTTCGGGACCCACACCGGCCGACCTTCGGGACCCTCACCGGCCGACCTTCGGGACCCACACCGGCCGACCTTCGAGACCCACACCGTCTGACCTTCGCGACCCACACCGTCCGACCTTCGCGACCCACACCGTCCGACCTTCGTGACCCACACCATCTGACCTTCGGGACCCACACCGGCCGACATTCGGGACCCACACCGTCCGACCTTAGGATCCACACCGGCCGACCTTCGAGACCCACACTGGCAGACCTTCGGGACCCAAACCTTCCGAGACCCACAGCGTCCGACATTCGCGACCCACACCGTCCGACTTTCAGGACCCACACCATCTGACCTTCGGGACACACACCGACCGACCTTCGCGACCCACACCATCTGACCTTCGGGACCCACACCGACCGACCTTCGGGACCCACAATGTCTGACCTTCGGGACCCACACCGACCGACCTTCAGGACCCACACCGACCGACCTTCGGGACCCACAATGTCTGACCTTCGGGACCCACACCGGCCGACCTTCAGGACCCACACCGACCGACCTTCGGGACCCACAATGTCTGACCTTCGGGACCCACACCGGCTGATCTTCGGGACCCACACCGGCCGACCTTCGGGACCCACACAGACTGACCTTCGAGACACTCACAGGCCGACCTTCGGGAACCACACCGGCTGACCTTCGGGACCCACACAGGCCGACCTTCGAGACCCACACCGTCTGACCTTCGCGACCCACACCGTCCGACCTTTGCGACCCACACCGTCCGACCTTCGCGACCCACACCATCTGACCTTCGGGACCCACACCGGCCGACATTCGGGACCCACACCGTCCGACCTTAGGATCCACACCGGCCGACCTTCGAGACCCACACTGGCAGACCTTCGCGACCTACACCATCTGACCTTCGGGACCCACACCGGCCGACATTCGGGACCCTAACCGTCCGACCTTAGGATCCACACCGTCCGACGTTCGCGACCCACAGCGTCCGACCTTCGCGACCCACAGCGTCCGACTTTCAGGACCCACACCATCTGACCTTCGGCACCCACACCGTCCGACCTTCGGGACCCACAATGTCTGACCTTCGGGACCCACACCGACCGACCTTCAGGACCCACACCGACCGACCTTCGGGACCCACAATGTCTGACCTTCGGGACCCACACCGACCGACCTTCAGGACCCACACCGGTCGACCTTCGGGGGGACGCACAGTGTCTGACCTTCGGGACCCACACCGGCCGACCTTCGGGACGCACACTGTCTGACATTCGGGACCCACACCGGCCGACCTTCAGGACCCACACCGACCGATCTTCGGGACCCACACTGTCTGACCTTCGGGACCCACACCGTCCGACCTTCGGGACGCACACTGTCTGACCTTCGGGACCCACACCGGCTGATCTTCGGGAACCACACTGGCCGACCTTCGGGACCCACACCGTCGACCTTCGGGACCTACACCGGCCGACCTTCGGGACCCACACCGACCGACCTTCGGGACCCACACCGACCGACCTTCGGGAACCACACCGACCGACCTTCGGGACCCACACCGGCGGACCTTCGAGACGCACTCTGTCTGACCTTCGGGACCGACACCGCCTGACCTTTCGGACCCACACCGCCTGACCTCCGGGACCCACACCAGGCGACCTTCGGGACCCACACCGGCCGACCTTCGGGACCCACACCGGCCGACCTTTGGAACCCACAAAGACCGACCTTCGAGACCCACACAGGCCGACCTTCGGGAACCACACCGGCCGACCTTCGGGACCCACATCGGCCGACCTTCGGGACCCACACCGGCCGACCTTCGGGACCCTCACCGGCCGACCTTCGGGACCCACACCGGCCGACCTTCGAGACCCACACCGTCTGACCTTCGCGACCCACACCGTCCGACCTTCGCGACCCACACCGTCCGACCTTCGCGACCCACACCATCTGACCTTCGGGACCCACACCGGCCGACATTCGGGACCCACACCGTCCGACCTTAGGATCCACACCGGTCGACCTTCGAGACCCACACTGGCAGACCTTCGGGACCCAAACCGTCCGAGACCCACAGCGTCCGACATTCGCGACCCACACCGTCCGACTTTCAGGACCCACACCATCTGACCTTCGGGACACACACCGACCGACCTTCGCGACCCACACCATCTGACCTTCGGGACCCACACCGACCGACCTTCGGGACCCACAATGTCTGACCTTCGGGACCCACACCGACCGACCTTCAGGACCCACACCGACCGACCTTCGGGACCCACAATGTCTGACCTTCGGGACCCACACCGGCCGACCTTCAGGACCCACACCGACCGACCTTCGGGACCCACAATGTCTGACCTTCGGGACCCACACCGGCTGATCTTCGGGAACCACACTGGCCGACCTTCGGGACCCACACCGGCTGACCTTCGTGACCCACACCGTCCGACCTTCGGGACGCACACTGTCTGACCTTCGGGACCCACTCCGGCTGATCTTCGGGAACCACACCGGGCGACCTTCGGGACCCACACCGGGCGACCTTCGGGACCCACACCGGCCGACCTTCGGGACCCACAACGTCTGACCTACGGGACCCACACCGGCCGACCTTCGGGACACACACCTACCGACCTTCGGTACCCACACCGGCCGACCTTCGGGACCCACACCGACCGACCTTCGGGACCCACACCTTCTGACCTTCGGGACCCACACTGTCCGACCTTCGGGACCCACATCGACCGACCTCCGGGACCCACACCGGGCGACCTTCGGGACCCACACAGGCCGACCTTCGAGACCCACACCGTCTGACCATCGCGACCCACACCGTCCGACCTTCGCGACCCACACCGTCCGACCTTCGCGACCCACTCCATCTGACCTTCGGGACCCACACCGGCCGACATTCGGGACCCACCCCGTCCGACCTTAGGATCCACACCGGCCGACCTTCGAGACCCACACTGGCAGACCTTCGGGACCCACAGCGTCCGACCTTCGCGACCCACAGCGTCCGACTTTCAGGACCCACACCATCTGACCTTCGGGACCCACACCGTCCGACCTTCGGGACCCACAATGTCTGACCTTCGGGACCCACACCGACCGACCTTCGGGACCCACACCGACCGACCTTCGGGACCCACAATGTCTGACATTCGGGACCCACACCGACCGACCTTCAGGACCCACACCGGCCGACCTTCGGGGGGACGCACAGTGTCTGACCTTCGGGACCCACACCGGCCGACCTTCGGGACGCACACTGTCTGACCTTCGGGACCCACACCGGCCGACCTTCAGGACCCACACCGACCGATCTTCGGGACCCACACTGTCTGGCCTTCGAGACCCACACCGTCCGACCTTCGGGACGCACACTGTCTGACCTTCGGGACCCACACCGGCTGATCCTCGGGAACCACACTGGCCGACCTTCGGGACCCACACCGGCCGACCTTCGGGACCCACACCGGCCGACCTTCGGGACCCACACCGGCCGACCGTCGGGACCCACACAGACCGACCTTCGGGACCCACACCATCCGACCTTCGGGACCCACACCGGCCGACCTTCGGGACCCACACCGGCCGACCTTCGGGACCCATACCGACCGACTTTCGTGACCCACACCGACCGACCTTCGGGAACCACACTGGCCGACCTTCGGGACCCACACCGGCCGACCTTCGGGACCCACACCGTCCGACCTTCGGGACCCACACCGGCCGACCTTCGAGACCCACACCGACCGACCTTCGGGACCCACACCGACCGACCTTCGGGAACCACACTGGCCGACCTTCGGGACCCACACTTGCTGATCTTCGGGAACCACACCGACCGACCTTCGGGACCCACACCGGCCGACCTTCGGGAACCACACTGACCTTCGGGACACACACCGACCGACCTTCGGTACCCACACGGGCCGACCTTCGGGACGCACACTGTCTGAACTTCGAGACCCACACCGGCTGACCTTCGGGACCCACACTGTCTGACCTTCGGGACCCACACCGGCGGACCTTCGAGACGCACACTGTCTGACCTTCGGGACCCACACCGGCCGACCTTCGGGACCCACACCGGCCGACCTTCGGGACCCACACCGGCCGACCTTCGGGACCCACACCGGCCGACCTTCGGGACGCACACTGTCTGACCTTCGGGACCCACATCGACCGACCTTCGGGAACCACACTGGCCGACCTTCGGGACCCACACCGTCCGACCTTCGGGACCCACACCGGCCGACCTTCGGGACCCACACCGTCCGACCTTCGGGACCCACACCGGCCGACCTTCGGGACCCACACCGGCCGACCTTCGGGACCCACACCGGCCGACCTTCGGGACCCACACCGACCGACCTTCGGGACCCACACCGACCGACCTTCCGGAACCACACTGGCCGACCTTCGGGACCCACACTTGCTGATCTTCGGGAACCACACCGACCGACCTTCGGGACCCACACCGGCCGACCTTCGGGAACCACACTGTCTGACCTTCGCGACACACACCGACCGACCTTCGGTACCCACACGTGCCGACCTTCGGGACGCACACTGTCTGAACTTCGAGACCCACACCGGCTGACCTTCGGGACCCACACTGTCTGACCTTCGGGACACACACCGGCGGACCTTCGAGACGCACACTGCCTGACCTTCGGGACCCACACCGGCTGACCTTCGGGACGCACAATGTCTGACCTTTGGGACGCACAATGTCTGACCTTCGGGACCCACATCGACCGACCTTCGGGAACCACACTGGCCGACCTTCGCGACCCACACCGTCCGACCTTCAGGACTCACACCATCTGACCTACGGGACCCACAGCGGCCGACCTTCGGGACCCTCACCGAACGACCTTCGGGACCCACAATGTCTGACCTTCGTGACCTATATCGACCGACCTTCAGGACCCACACTGGCCGACCTTCGGGACGCACACTCGCCGAACTTCGGGACGCACACTGTCTGACCTTCGGGACCCACACCGGCCGACCTTCGGGACCCACACCGACCGACCTTCGGGAACCACACTGTCTGACCTTCGGGACACACACCGACCGACCTTCGGTACCCACACGGGCCGACCTTCGGGACGCACACTGTCTGAACTTCGAGACCCACACCGGCTGACCTTCGGGACCCACACCGGCTGACCTTCGGGACGCACACTGTCTGACCTTTGGGACCCACATCGACCGACCTTCGGGAACCACACTGGCCGACCTTCGCGACCCACACCGTCCGACCTTCAGGACCCACACCATCTGACCTTCGGTACCCACAGCGGCCGACCTTCGGGACCCTCACCGAACGACCTTCAGGACCCACAATGTCTGACCTTCGGAGACCCACATCGAACGACCTTCAGGACCCACACTGGCCGACCTTCGGGACGCACACTGTCTGACCTTCAGAACCCACACCGGCCGACCATCGGGACCCACACCGTCCGACCTTCGCGACCCACACCGTCCGACTTTCAGGACCCACACCATCTGACCTTCGGGACCCACACCGTCCGACCTTCGGGACCCACAATTTCTGACCTTCGGGACCCACACCAACCGACCTTCAGGACCCACACCGACCGACCTTCGGGACCCACAAAGTCTGACCTTCGGGACCCACACCGACCGACCTTCAGGACCCACACCGGCCGACCTTCGGGACGCACAGTGTCTGACCTTCGGGACCCACACCGGCCGACCTTCGGGACGCACACTGTCTGACCTTCGGGACCCACACCGGCCGACCTTCAGGACCCACACCGACCGATCTTCGGGACCCACACTGTCTGACCTTCGGGACCCACACTGGCCGACCTTCGGGACCCACACCGGCTGACCTTCGGGACCCACACCGTCGACCTTCGGGACCCACACCGGCCGACCTTCGGGACCCACACCGACCGACCTTCGGTAACCACAACGACCGACCTTCGGTACCCACACGGGCCGACCTTCGGGACGCATACCGGCTGACCTTCGGGACCCACACCGGCGGACTTTCGAGACGCACACTGTCTGACCTTCGGGACCCACACTGTCTGACCTTCGGGACCGACACCGGCTGACCTTTGGGACCCACACCGCCTGACCTCCGGGACCCACACCGGGCGACCTTCGGGACCCACACCGGGCGACCTTGGGGACACACACCGGCCGACCTTCGGGACCCACACCGGCCGACTTTCGGGACCCACACAGACCGACCTTCGAGACCCACACAGGCCGACCTTCGGGACCCACACCGGCCGACCTTCGAGACCCACACCGTCTGACCATTGGGACCCACACCGGCCGCCCTGCGGGACCCACACAGGCCGACCTTCGAGACCCACACCGTCTGACCTTTGCGACCCACACCGTCCGACCTTCGCGACCCACACCGTCCGACCTTCGCGACCCACACCATCTGACCTTCGGGACCCACACCGGCCGACATTCGGGACCCACACCGTCCGACCTTAGGATCCACACCGGCCGACCTTCGAGACCCACACTGGCAGACCTTCGGGACCCAAACCGTCCGACGTTCGCGACCCACAGCGACCGACCTTCGCGACCCACACCGTCCGACTTTCAGGACCCACACCATCTGACTTTCGGGACACACACCGACCAACCTTCGCGACCCACACCATCTGACCTTCGGTGCCCACACCGACCGACCTTCGGGACCAACAATGTCTGACCTTAGGGACCCACACCGACCGACCTTCAGGACCCACACCGACCGACCTTCGGGACCCACAATGTCTGACCTTCGGGACCCACACCGGCCGACCTTCGGGACGCACACTGTCTGACCTTCGGGACCCACACCGACCGACCTTCGGGAACAACACCGGCCGACCTTCGGGACCCACACCGGCCGACCTTCGGGACCCACACTGTCCGACCTTCGGGACCCACATCGACCGACCTCCGGGACCCACACCGGGCGACCTTTGGGACCCACACCGGGTGACCTTCGGGACCCACACCGGCCGATCTTCGGGACCCACACCGGCCGACCTTCGGGACCCACACAGACCGACCTTCGAGACCCACACAGGCCGACCTTCGAGACCCACACCGTCTGACCTTCGCGACCCACACCGTCTGACCTTCGCGACCCACACCGTCCGACCTTCGCGACCCACACCGTCTGACCTTCGCGACCCACACCTTCTGACCTTCGGGACCCACACCGTCCCACATTCGGGACCCACACTGGCCGACCTTAGGATCCACACCGGCCGACCTTCGAGACCCACACTGGCAGACCTTCGGGACCCACACCGTCTGACGTTCGCGACCCACAGCGTCCGACCTTCGCGACCCACAGCGTCCGACTTTCAGGACCTACACCATCTGACCTTCGGGACCCACACCGTCCGACCTTCGGGACCCACAATGTCTGACCTTCGGGACCCACACCGACCGACCTTCAGGACCAACACCGACCGACCTTCGGGACCCACAATGTCTGACCTTCGGGACCCACGCCGGCCGACCTTCAGGACCCACACCGACCGACCTTCAGGACCCACACCGGCCGACCTTCGGGGGGCGCACTGTCTGACCTTCGGGACCCTCACCGGCCGACCTACGGGACCCACACTGTCTGACCTTCGGGACCCACAATGTCTGACCTTCGGGACACACGCCGGCCGACCTTCAGGCCCCAAACCGACCAACCTTCAGGACCCACACCGGCCGACCTTCGGGGGGCGCACTGTCTGACCTTCGGGACCCACACCGGCCGACCTTCAGGACCCACACCGACCGATCTTCGGGACCCACACCGACCGACCTTCGGTACCCACACCGGCCGACCTTCGGTACCCACACCGGCCGACCTTCGGGAACCACACCGACCGACCTTCGGGACCCACACCGTCTGACCTTCGGGACCCACACTGTCCGACCTTCGGGACCCACATCGACCGACCTCCGGGACCCACACCGGGCGACCTTTGGGACCCACACCGGGCGACCTTCGGGACCCACACCGGCCGATCTTCGGGACCCACACCGGCCGACCTTCGGAACCCACACCGTCTGACCTTCGCGACCCACACCGTCTGACCTTCGCGACCCACACCGTCCGACCTTCGCGACCCACACCGTCCGACCTTCGCGACCCACACCTTCTGACCTTCGGAACCCACACCGGCCGACATTCGGGACCCACACCGTCCGACCTTAGGATCAACACCGGCCGACCTTCGAGACCCACACTGGCAGACCTTCGGGACCCACACCGTCCGACGTTCGCGACCCACAGCGTCCGACCTTCGCGACCCACAGCGTCCGACTTTCAGGACCCACACCATCTGACCTTCGGGACCCACACCGTCCGACCTTCGGGACCCACAATGTCTGACCTTCGGGACCCACACCGACCGACCTTCAGGACCCACACCGACCGACCTTCGGGACCCACAATGTCTGACCTTCGGGACCCACACCGACCGACCTTCAGGACCCACACCGGCCGACCTTCGGGGGGCGCACAGTGTCTGACCTTCGGGACCCACACCGGCCGACCTTCGGGACGCACACTGTCTGACCTTCGGGAGCCACACCGGCCGACCTTCAGGACCCACACCGACCGATCTTCGGGACCCACACTGTCTGACCTTCGGGACCCACACTGTCTGACCTTCGGGACCCACACCGTCCGACCTTCGGGACGCACACTGTCTGACCTTCGGGACCCACACCGGCTGACCTTCGGGACCCACACCGTCCGACCTTCGGGACGCACACTGTCTGACCTTCGGGACCCACACCGGCTGATCTTCGGGAACCACACTGGCCGACCTTCGGGACCCACACCGGCCGACCTTCGGGACCCACACCGTCGACCTTCGGGACCCACACCGGCCGACCTTCGGGACCCACACCGACCGACCTTCGGGACCCACACCGACCGACCTTCGGGAACCACACCGACCGACCTTCGGTACCCACACGCGCCGACCTTCGGGACGCACACCGGCTGACCTTCGGGACCCACACTGTCTGACCTCCGGGACCCACACCGGGCGACCTTCGGGACCCACACCGGGCGACCTTCGGGACCCACATCGGCCGACCTTCGGGACCCACAAAGACCGACCTTCGGGACCCACACCGGCCGACCTTCGGGACCCACACCGGCCGACCTTCGGGACCCACAAAGACCGACCTTCGGGACCCACACAGGCCGACCTTCGGGACCCACAAAGACCGACCTTCGGGACCCACACCGGCCGACCTTCGGGACCCACACCGGCCGACCTTCGGGACCCACACCGGCCGACCTTCGGGCCCCACACCGACCGACGTTCGGGACCCTCACCGGCCGACCTTCGGGACCCACACCGGCCGACCTTCGAGACCCACACCGTCTGACCATTGGGACCCACACCGGCCGACCTTCGGGACCCACACAGGCCGACCTTGGAGACCCACACCGTCTGACCTTCGCGACCCACACCGTCCGACCTTCGCGACCCACACCGTCCGACCTTCGCGACCCACACCATCTGACCTTCGGGACCCACACCGGCCGACATTCGGGACCCACACCGTCCGACCTTAGGATCCACACCGGCCGACCTTCGAGACCCACACTGGCAGACCTTCGCGACCCACAGCGTCCGACCTTCGCGACCCACACCGTCCGACTTTCAGGACCCACACCGACCGATCTTCGGGACCCACACTGTCTGACCTTCGGGACCCACACCGGCCGACCTTCAGGACCCACACCGACCGATCTTCAGGACCCACACCGGCCGACCGTCAGGACCCACACAGACCGACCTTCGGGACCCACACCATCCGACCTTCGGGACCCACACCGGCCGACCTTCGGGACCCATACCGACCGACTTTCGTGACCCACACCGACCGACCTTCGGGAACCACACTGGCCGACCTTCGGGACCCACACCGGCCGACCTTCAGGACCCACACCGTCCGACCTTCGGGACCCACACCGGCCGACCTTCGAGACCCACACCGACCGACCTTCGGGACCCACACCGACCGACCTTCGGGAACCACACCGACCGACCTTCGGGACCCACACCGGCCGGCCTTCGGGAACCACACCGTCTGACCTTCGGGACACACACCGACCGACCTTCGGTACCCACACGGGCCGACCTTCGGGACGCACACTGTCTGAACTTCGAGACCCACACCGGCTGACCTTCGGGACCCACACTGTCTGACCTTCGGGACCCACACCGGCGGATCTTCGAGACGCACACTGTCTGACCTTCGGGACACACACCGGCTGACCTTCGGGACGCACACTGTCTGACCTTCGGGACCCACATCGACCGAACTTCGGGAACCACACTGGCCGACCTTCGCGACCCACACCGTCCGACCTTTGGGACCCACAGCGTCCGACCTTCGGGACCCACAGCGGCCGACCTTCGGGACCCACAGCGGCCGACCTTCGGGACCCGCACCGGCCGACCTTCGGGACCCACACCGACTGACCTTCGGGACCCACACCGACCGACCTTCGGTACCCACACGGGCCGACCTTCGGGACGCACACTGTCTGAAATTCGAGACTCACACCGGCTGACCTTCGGGACCCACACTGCCTGACCTTCGGGACCCACACCGGCTGACCTTCGGGACGCACACCGTCTGACCTTCGGGACCCACATCGACCGAACTTCGGAAACCACACTGGCCGACCTTCGTGACCCATATCGACCGACCTTCGGGACCCACAATGTCTGACCTTCGTGACCCATATCGACCGACCTTCCGGACCCACACTGGCCGAACTTCGGGACGCACACCGGCCGACCTTCGGGACCCACACCGACCGACCTTCGGGAACCACACTGTCTGACCTTCGGGACACACACCGACCGACCTTCGGTACCCACACGGGCCGACCTTCGGGACGCACACTGTCTGAACTTCGAGACCCACACCGGCTGACCTTCGGGACCCATACTGTCTGACCTTCGGGACCCACACCGGCTGAGCTTCGGGACGCACACTGTCTGACCTTCGGGACCCACATCGACCGACCTTCGGGAACCACACTGGCCGACCTTCGCGACCCACACCGTCCGACCTTCAGGACCCACACCATCTGACCTTCGGTACCCACAGCGGCCGACCTTCGGGACCCACACCGACCGACCTTCAGGACCCACACCGGCCGACCTTCGGGACGCACAGTGTCTGACCTTCGGGACCCACACCGGCCGACCTTCGGGACGCACACTGTCTGACCTTCGGGACCCACACCGGCCGACCTTCAGGACCCACACCGACCGATCTTCGGGACCCACACTGTCTGACCTTCGGGACCCACACTGGCCGACCTTCGGGACCCACACCGGCTGACCTTCGGGACCCACACCGTCGACCTTCGGGACCCACACCGGCCGACCTTCGGGACCCACACCGACCGACCTTCGGTAACCACACCGACCGACCTTCGGTACCCACACGGGCCGACCTTCGGGACGCATACCGGCTGACCTTCGGGACCCACACCGGCGGACCTTCGAGACGCACACTGTCTGACCTTCGGGACCCACACTGTCTGACCTTCGGGACCGACACCGGCTGACCTTTGGGACCCACACCGCCTGACCTCCGGGACCCACACCGGGCGACCTTCGGGACCCACACCGGGCGACCTTCGGGACACACACCGGCCGACCTTCGGGACCCACACCGGCCGACTTTCGGGACCCACACAGACCGACCTTCGAGACCCACACAGGCCGACCTTCGGGACCCACACCGGCCGACCTTCGAGACCCACACCGTCTGACCATTGGGACCCACACCGGCCGCCCTGCGGGACCCACACAGGCCGACCTTCGAGACCCACACCGTCTGACCTTTGCGACCCACACCGTCCGACCTTCGCGACCCACACCGTCCGACCTTCGCGACCCACACCATCTGACCTTCGGGACCCACACCGGCCGACATTCGGGACCCACACCGTCCGACCTTAGGATCCACACCGGCCGACCTTCGAGACCCACACTGGCAGACCTTCGGGACCCAAACCGTCCGACGTTCGCGACCCACAGCGTCCGACCTTCGCGACCCACACCGTCCGACTTTCAGGACCCACACCATCTGACTTTCGGGACACACACCGACCAACCTTCGCGACCCACACCATCTGACCTTCGGTGCCCACACCGACCGACCTTCGGGACCAACAATGTCTGACCTTAGGGACCCACACCGACCGACCTTCAGGACCCACACCGACCGACCTTCGGGACCCACAATGTCTGACCTTCGGGACCCACACCGGCCGACCTTCGGGACGCACACTGTCTGACCTTCGGGACCCACACCGACCGACCTTCGGGAACCACACCGGCCGACCTTCGGGACCCACACCGGCCGACCTTCGGGACCCACACTGTCCGACCTTCGGGACCCACATCGACCGACCTCCGGGACCCACACCGGGCGACCTTTGGGACCCACACCGGGTGACCTTCGGGACCCACACCGGCCGATCTTCGGGACCCACACCGGCCGACCTTCGGGACCCACACAGACCGACCTTCGAGACCCACACAGGCCGACATTCGAGACCCACACCGTCTGACCTTCGCGACCCACACCGTCTGACCTTCGCGACCCACACCGTCCGACCTTCGCGACCCACACCGTCTGACCTTCGCGACCCACACCTTCTGACCTTCGGGACCCACACCGTCCCACATTCGGGACCCACACCGGCCGACCTTAGGATCCACACCGGCCGACCTTCGAGACCCACACTGGCAGACATTCGGGACCCACACCGTCTGACGTTCGCGACCCACAGCTTCCGACCTTCGCGACCCACAGCGTCCGACTTTCAGGACCTACACCATCTGACCTTCGGGACCCACACCGTCCGACCTTCGGGACCCACAATGTCTGACCTTCGGGACCCACACCGACCGACCTTCAGGACCAACACCGACCGACCTTCGGGACCCACAATGTCTGACCTTCGGGACCCACGCCGGCCGACCTTCAGGACCCACACCGACCGACCTTCAGGACCCACACCGGCCGACCTTCGGGGGGCGCACTGTCTGACCTTCGGGACCCTCACCGGCCGACCTTCGGGACCCACACTGTCTGACCTTCGGGACCCACAATGTCTGACCTTCGGGACCCACGCCGGCCGACCTTCAGGCCCCAAACCGACCAACCTTCAGGACCCACACCGGCCGACCTTCGGGGGGCGCACTGTCTGACCTTCGGGACCCACACCGGCCGACCTTCAGGACCCACACCGACCGATCTTCGGGACCCACACCGACCGACCTTTGGGACCCACACCGGGCGACCTTCGGGACCCACACCGGCCGATCTTCGGGACCCACACCGGCCGACCTTCGGGACCCACACCGTCTGACCTTCGCGACCCACACCGTCTGACCTTCGCGACCCACACCGTCCGACCTTCGCGACCCACACCGTCCGACCTTCGCGACCCACACCTTCTGACCTTCGGAACCCACACCGGCCGACATTCGGGACCCACACCGTCCGACCTTAGGATCAACACCGGCCGACCTTCGAGACCCACACTGGCAGACCTTCGGGACCCACACCGTCCGACGTTCGCGACCCACAGCGTCCGACCTTCGCGACCCACAGCGTCCGACTTTCAGGACCCACACCATCTGACCTTCGGGACCCACACCGTCCGACCTTCGGGACCCACAATGTCTGACCTTCGGGACCCACACCGACCGACCTTCAGGACCCACACCGACCGACCTTCGGGACCCACAATGTCTGACCTTCGGGACCCACACCGACCGACCTTCAGGACCCACACCGGCCGACCTTCGGGGGGCGCACAGTGTCTGACCTTCGGGACCCACACCGGCCGACCTTCGGGACGCACACTGTCTGACCTTCGGGACCCACACCGGCCGACCTTCAGGACCCACACCGACCGATCTTCGGGACCCACACTGTCTGACCTTCGGGACCCACACCGTCCGACCTTCGGGACGCACACTGTCTGACCTTCGGGACGCACAGTGTCTGACCTTCGGGACCCACACCGGCCGACCTTCGGGACGCACACTGTCTGACCTTCGGGACCCACACCGGCCGACCTTCAGGACCCACACCGACCGATCTTCGGGACCCACACTGTCTGACCTTCGGGACCCACACTGGCCGACCTTCGGGACCCACACCGGCTGACCTTCGGGACCCACACCGTCGACCTTCGGGACCCACACCGGCCGACCTTCGGGACCCACACCGACCGACCTTCGGTAACCACACCGACCGACCTTCGGTACCCACACGGGCCGACCTTCGGGACGCATACCGGCTGACCTTCGGGACCCACACCGGCGGACCTTCGAGACGCACACTGTCTGACCTTCGGGACCCACACTGTCTGACCTTCGGGACCGACACCGGCTGACCTTTGGGACCCACACCGCCTGACCTCCGGGACCCACACCGGGCGACCTTCGGGACCCACACCGGGCGACCTTCGGGACACACACCGGCCGACCTTCGGGACCCACACCGGCCGACTTTCGGGACCCACACAGACCGACCTTCGAGACCCACACAGGCCGACCTTCGGGACCCACACCGGCCGACCTTCGAGACCCACACCGTCTGACCATTGGGACCCACACCGGCCGCCCTGCGGGACCCACACAGGCCGACCTTCGAGACCCACACCGTCTGACCTTTGCGACCCACACCGTCCGACCTTCGCGACCCACACCGTCCGACCTTCGCGACCCACACCATCTGACCTTCGGGACCCACACCGGCCGACATTCGGGACCCACACCGTCCGACCTTAGGATCCACACCGGCCGACCTTCGAGACCCACACTGGCAGACCTTCGGGACCCAAACCGTCCGACGTTCGCGACCCACAGCGTCCGACCTTCGCGACCCACACCGTCCGACTTTCAGGACCCACACCATCTGACTTTCGGGACACACACCGACCAACCTTCGCGACCCACACCATCTGACCTTCGGTGCCCACACAGACCGACCTTCGGGACCAACAATGTCTGACCTTAGGGACCCACACCGACCGACCTTCAGGACCCACACCGACCGACCTTCGGGACCCACAATGTCTGACCTTCGGGACCCACACCGGCCGACCTTCGGGACGCACACTGTCTGACCTTCGGGACCCACACCGACCGACCTTCGGGAACCACACCGGCCGACCTTCGGGACCCACACCGGCCGACCTTCGGGACCCACACTGTCCGACCTTCGGGACCCACATCGACCGACCTCCGGGACCCACACCGGGCGACCTTTGGGACCCACACCGGGTGACCTTCGGGACCCACACCGGCCGATCTTCGGGACCCACACCGGCCGACCTTCGGGACCCACACAGACCGACCTTCGAGACCCACACAGGCCGACATTCGAGACCCACACCGTCTGACCTTCGCGACCCACACCGTCTGACCTTCGCGACCCACACCGTCCGACCTTCGCGACCCACACCGTCTGACCTTCGCGACCCACACCTTCTGACCTTCGGGACCCACACCGTCCCACATTCGGGACCCACACCGGCCGACCTTAGGATCCACACCGGCCGACCTTCGAGACCCACACTGGCAGACATTCGGGACCCACACCGTCTGACGTTCGCGACCCACAGCTTCCGACCTTCGCGACCCACAGCGTCCGACTTTCAGGACCTACACCATCTGACCTTCGGGACCCACACCGTCCGACCTTCGGGACCCACAATGTCTGACCTTCGGGACCCACACCGACCGACCTTCAGGACCAACACCGACCGACCTTCGGGACCCACAATGTCTGACCTTCGGGACCCACGCCGGCCGACCTTCAGGACCCACACTGACCGACCTTCAGGACCCACACCGGCCGACCTTCGGGGGGCGCACTGTCTGACCTTCGGGACCCTCACCGGCCGACCTTCGGGACCCACACTGTCTGACCTTCGGGACCCACAATGTCTGACCTTCGGGACCCACGCCGGCCGACCTTCAGGCCCCAAACCGACCAACCTTCAGGACCCACACCGGCCGACCTTCGGGGGGCGCACTGTCTGACCTTCGGGACCCACACCGGCCGACCTTCAGGACCCACACCGACCGATCTTCGGGACCCACACCGACCGACCTTTGGGACCCACACCGGGCGACCTTCGGGACCCACACCGGCCGATCTTCGGGACCCACACCGGCCGACCTTCGGGACCCACACCGTCTGACCTTCGCGACCCACACCGTCTGACCTTCGCGACCCACACCGTCCGACCTTCGCGACCCACACCGTCCGACCTTCGCGACCCACACCTTCTGACCTTCGGAACCCACACCGGCCGACATTCGGGACCCACACCGTCCGACCTTAGGATCAACACCGGCCGACCTTCGAGACCCACACTGGCAGACCTTCGGGACCCACACCGTCCGACGTTCGCGACCCACAGCGTCCGACCTTCGCGACCCACAGCGTCCGACTTTCAGGACCCACACCATCTGACCTTCGGGACCCACACCGTCCGACCTTCGGGACCCACAATGTCTGACCTTCGGGACCCACACCGACCGACCTTCAGGACCCACACCGACCGACCTTCGGGACCCACAATGTCTGACCTTCGGGACCCACACCGACCGACCTTCAGGACCCACACCGGCCGACCTTCGGGGGGCGCACAGTGTCTGACCTTCGGGACCCACACCGGCCGACCTTCGGGACGCACACTGTCTGACCTTCGGGACCCACACCGGCCGACCTTCAGGACCCACACCGACCGATCTTCGGGACCCACACTGTCTGACCTTCGGGACCCACACCGTCCGACCTTCGGGACGCACACTGTCTGACCTTCGGGACCCACACCGGCTGACCTTCGGGACCCACACCGTCCGACCTTCGGGACGCACACTGTCTGACCTTCGGGACCCACACCGGCTGATCTTCGGGAACCACACTGGCCGACCTTCGGGACCCACACCGGCCGACCTTCGGGACCCACACCGTCGACCTTCGGGACCCACACCGGCCGACCTTCGGGACCCACACCGACCGACCTTCGGGACCCACACCGACCGACCTTCGGGAACCACACCGACCGACCTTCGGTACCCACACGCGCCGACCTTCGGGACGCACACCGGCTGACCTTCGGGACCCACACTGTCTGACCTCCGGGACCCACACCGGGCGACCTTCGGGACCCACACCGGGCGACCTTCGGGACCCACATCGGCCGACCTTCGGGACCCACAAAGACCGACCTTCGGGACCCACACCGGCCGACCTTCGGGACCCACACCGGCCGACCTTCGGGACCCACAAAGACCGACCTTCGGGACCCACACAGGCCGACCTTCGGGACCCACAAAGACCGACCTTCGGGACCCACACCGGCCGACCTTCGGGACCCACACCGGCCGACCTTCGGGACCCACACCGGCCGACCTTCGGGCCCCACACCGACCGACGTTCGGGACCCTCAACGGCCGACCTTCGGGACCCACACCGGCCGACCTTCGAGACCCACACCGTCTGACCATTGGGACCCACACCGGCCGACCTTCGGGACCCACACAGGCCGACCTTCGAGACCCACACCGTCTGACCTTCGCGACCCACACCGTCCGACCTTCGCGACCCACACCGTCCGACCTTCGCGACCCACACCATCTGACCTTCGGGACCCACACCGGCCGACATTCGGGACCCACACCGTCCGACCTTAGGATCCACACCGGCCGACCTTCGAGACCCACACTGGCAGACCTTCGCGACCCACAGCGTCCGACCTTCGCGACCCACACCGTCCGACTTTCAGGACCCACACCGACCGATCTTCGGGACCCACACTGTCTGACCTTCGGGACCCACACCGGCCGACCTTCAGGACCCACACCGACCGATCTTCAGGACCCACACCGGCCGACCGTCAGGACCCACACAGACCGACCTTCGGGACCCACACCATCCGACCTTCGGGACCCACACCGGCCGACCTTCGGGACCCATACCGACCGACTTTCGTGACCCACACCGACCGACCTTCGGGAACCACACTGGCCGACCTTCGGGACCCACACCGGCCGACCTTCGGGACCCACACCGTCCGACCTTCGGGACCCACACCGGCCGACCTTCGAGACCCACACCGACCGACCTTCGGGACCCACACCACCCGACCTTCGGGAACCACACCGACCGACCTTCGGGACCCACACCGGCCGGCCTTCGGGAACCACACCGTCTGACCTTCGGGACACACACCGACCGACCTTCGGTACCCACACGGGCCGACCTTCGGGACGCACACTGTCTGAACTTCGAGACCCACACCGGCTGACCTTCGGGACCCACACCGTCTGACCTTCGGGACCCACACCGGCGGACCTTCGAGACGCACACTGTCTGACCTTCGGGACACACACCGGCTGACCTTCGGGACGCACACTGTCTGACCTTCGGGACCCACATCGACCGAACTTCGGGAACCACACTGGCCGACCTTCGCGACCCACACCGTCCGACCTTCGGGACCCACACCGGCCGACCTTCGGGACCCACACCGTCCGACCTTCGGGACCCACAGCGGCCGACCTTCGGGACCCACAGCGGCCGACCTTCGGGACCCACACCGGCCGACCTTCGGGACCCGCACCGGCCGACCTTCGGGACCCACACCGACTGACCTTCGGGACCCACACCGACCGACCTTCGGTACCCACACCGGCCGACCTTCGCGACCCACACCGGCCGACCTTCGGGACCCACACAGGCCGACCTTCGGGACCCACACTGTCTGACCTTCGGGACACACACCGGCGGACCTTCGAGACGCACACTGCCTGACCTTCGGGACCCACACCGGCTGACCTTCGGGACGCACACCGTCTGACCTTCGGGACCCACATCGACCGAACTTCGGAAACCACACTGGCCGACCTTCGTGACCCATATCGACCGACCTTCGGGACCCACAATGTCTGACCTTCGTGACCCATATTGACCGACCTTCAGGACCCACACTGGCCGAACTTCGGGACGCACACCGGCCGAACTTCGGGACCCACACCGACCGACCTTCGGGAACCACACTGTCTGACCTTCGGGACACACACCGACCGACCTTCGGTACCCACACGGGCCGACCTTCGGGACGCACACTGTCTGAACTTCGAGACCCACACCGGCTGACCTTCGGGACCCATACTGTCTGACCTTCGGGACCCACACCGGCTGAGCTTCGGGACGCACACTGTCTGACCTTCGGGACCCACATCGACCGACCTTCGGGAACCACACTGGCCGACCTTCGTGACCCACACCGTCCGACCTTCAGGACCCACACCATCTGACCTTCGGTACCCACAGCGGCCGACCTTCGGGACCCTCACCGAAGGACCTTCAGGACCCACAATGTCTGACCTTCGGGACCCTCATAGAACGACCTTCAGGACCCACACTGGCCGACCTTCGGGACGCACACTGTCTGACCTTCGGGACCCACACTGGCCGACCTTCGGGACGCACACTGTCTGACCTTCAGAACCCACACCGGCCGACCATCGGGACCCACACCGTCCGACCTTCGCGACCCACACCGTCCGACTTTCAGGACCCACACCATCTGACCTTCGGGACCCACACCGTCCGACCTTCGGGACCCACAAAGTCTGACCTTCGGGACCCACACCGACCGACCTTCAGGACCCACACCGGCCGACCTTCGGGACGCACAGTGTCTGACCTTCGGGACCCACACCGGCCGACCTTCGGGACGCACACTGTCTGACCTTCGGGACCCACACCGGCCGACCTTCAGGACCCACACCGACCGATCTTCGGGACCCACAATGTCTGACCTTCGGGACCCACACCGTCCGACCTTCGGGACGCACACTGTCTGACCTTCGGGACCCACACCGGCTGATCTTCGGGAACCACACTGGCCGACCTTCGGGACCCACACCGGCCGACCTTTGGGACCCACACTGTCTGACCTTCGGGACCGACACCGGCTGACCTTTGGGACCCACACCGCCTGACCTTCGGGACCCACACCGGGCGACCTTCGGGACCCACACCGGCCGACCTTCGGGAACCACACCGACCGACCTTCGGGACCCTCACCGGCCGACCTTTGGGACCCACACCGGCCGACCTTTGAGACCCACACCGTCTGACCATTGGGACCCACACCGGCCGCCCTTCGGGACCCACACAGGCCGACCTTCGAGACCCACACCGACCGACCTTCAGGACCCACACCGGCCGACCTTCGGGACGCACAGTGTCTGACCTTCGGGACCCACACCGGCCGACCTTCGGGACGCACACTGTCTGACCTTCGGGACCCACACCGGCCGACCTTCAGGACCCACACCGACCGATCTTCGGGACCCACACTGTCTGACCTTCGGGACCCACACCGTCCGACCTTCGGGACGCACACTGTCTGACCTTCGGGACCCACACCGGCTGATCTTCGGGAACCACACTGGCCGACCTTCGGGACCCACACCGGCCGACCTTTGGGACCCACACTGTCTGACCTTCGGGACCGACACCGCCTGACCTTCGGGACCCACACCGGGCGACCTTCGGGACCCACACCGGCCGACCTTCGGGAACCACACCGACCGACCTTCGGGACCCTCACCGGCCGACCTTCGGGACCCACACCGGCCGACCTTCGAGACCCACACCATCTGACCATTGGGACCCACACCGGCCGCCCTTCGGGACCCACACAGGCCGACCTTCGAGACCCACACCGGCCGATTCGGGACGCACACCGGCCGACCTTCGGGACGCACACTGACTGACCTTCGGGACCCACACCGGCCGACCTTCGGGACGCACACTGTCTGACCTTCGGGACCCACACCGGCCGACCTTCGGGACCCACACCGACCGATCTTCGGGACCCACACCGGCCGACCTTCGGGACCCACACCGGCCGACCTTCGGGACGCACACTGTCTGACCTTCGAGACCCACACCGGCTGACCTTCGGGACCCACACTGTCTGACCTTCGGGACCCACACCGGCCGTCCTTCGGGACGCACACTGTCTGACCTTCGGGACCCACACCGGCCGACCTTCGGGACGCACACTGTCTGACCATCGGGACCCACACCGGCTGACCTTTGGGACCCACACCGCCTGACCTTCGGGACCCACACCGGCCGACCTTCGGTACCCACACTGACTGACCTTCGGGAGCCACACCATCCGACCTTCGGGAGTCACACCGACCGACCTTCGGGACCCACACCGACCGACCTTCGGGACCCACACCGGCCGACCTTCGGGACACACGCCGACCGACCTTCGGTAACCACACCGGCCGACCTTCGGGACACACACCTACCGACCTTCGGTACCCACATCGGCCGACCTTCGGGACGCACACTGTCTGACCTTCGGAACCCACACCGGCCGACCTTCGGGACCCACACCGGCCGACCTTCGGGACCCACACAGACCGACCTTCAAGACCCACACTGGCCGACCTTCGGGAACCACACTGGCCGACCTTCGGGACCCACACCGACAGACCTTCGGGAACCACACTGGCCGACCTTCGGGAACCACACCGGCCGACCTTCGGGACCCACACCGACCGACCTTCGGGACCGACACCGGCCGACCTTCAAGACCCACACCGTCTGACCATTGGGACCCACACCCGCCGACCTTCGAGACCCACACTGGCAGACCTTCGAGACCCAAACCGTCCGACCTTCGCGACCCACAGCGTCCGACCTTCGCGAACCACCGTCCGACCTTCGGGACCCACACCGGCCGACCTTCAGGACCCACACCGTCCGACCTTCAGGACCCACACCGGCCGACCTTTAGGACCCACAACGTCCGACCTTCGGGACCCACACCGGCCGACCTTCGTGACCCACACCGGCCGACCTTCGGGACCCACACCGGCCGACCTTTGGGACCCACACCTACCGACCTTCGGGAACGACACCGGCCGACCTTAGGGACCCACACTGGCCGACCTTCGGGACCCACACTGGCCGACCTTCGGGACCCACACCGGCCGACCTTCGGGACCCACACCGACCGACCTTCGGGAACCACATTGGCCGACCTTCGGGACCCACACCGGCCGACCTTCGGGACCCACACCGACCGACCTTTGGGACCCACACCAACCGACCTTCGGGAACGACACCGGCCGACCTTAGGGACCCACACCGGCCGACCTTCGGGAGGCACACCGACCGACCTTCGGGAACCACACCGGCCGACCTTCGGGAACCACACCGGCCGACCTTCTGGACCCACACTGGCCGACCTTCAGGACCCACACCGGCCGACCTTCGGGACACACACCAGCCGACCTTCGGGACCCACACCGTTCAACCTTCGGGACCCACACCGGCCGACCTTCGGGACACACCAGCCGACCTTCGGGACCCACACCGTTCAACCTTCGGGACCCACATTGGCCGACCTTCGGGACCCACACTGGCCGACCTTCGGGACCCACACCGACCGACCTTCGGGAACCACACCGGCCGACCTTCGGGAACCACACTGGCCGACCTTCGGGACCCACACCGACCGACCTTCGGGAACCACACAGGCCGACCTTCGGTACCCACACTGGCCGATCTTCGGGACCCACACCGGCCGACCTTCGGGAAGAACACCGACCGACCTTCGGGAACCAAATTGGCCGACCTTCGGGACCCACACGGACCGACCTTCGGGAACCACACCGGCCGACCTTCGCGACCCACACTGGCCGACCTTCGGGACCCATACCGACCGACCTTCGGGAACCACACCGGCCGACCTTCGGGACCCACACCGGCCGACCTTTCGATCCACACTGGCCGACCTTCGAGACCCACACTGGCAGACCTTGGGACCCACACCGTCCGACCTTCGCGACCCACGGCGTCCGACCTTCGCGACCCACACCGTCCGACCTTCAGGACCCACACCATCTGACCTTCGGGACACACCGGCTGATCTTCGGGACCCATACCGACCGACCTTCGGGACCCACAATGCCTGACCTTCGGGACCCACACCGACCGACCTTCGGGACGCACACTGTCTGACCTTCGGGACCCACACCGTCCGACCTTCGGGACCCACACCGGCCGACCTTCGGGACCCACACCGGCCGACGTTCGGGACCCACACCGGCCGACCTTCGGGACCCACACCGGCCGACCTTCGGGACCCACACCGGCCGACCTTCGGGGACCACACCGACCGACCTTCGGGACCCACACCGGCCGACCTTCGGGACCCACACCGGCCGACCTTCGGGACCCACACTGGCCGACCTTCGGGACCCACACCGGCCGACCTTCGGGACCCACACCGGCCGACCTTCGGGACCCACACTGACCGACCTTCGGGAACCACACCGGCCGACCTTCGGGAACCACACCGGCCGACCTTCGCGACCCACACCGGCCGACCTTCGGGACCCACACAGGCCGACCTTCGAGAACCACACCGTCTGACCTTCGGGACCCACACCGTCCGACCTTCGCGACCCACACCGTCTGACCTTCGGGACCCACACCGGCCGACATTCGGGACCCACACCGTCCGAACTTAGGATCCACACCGGCCGACCTTCGAGACCCACACCGTCCGAACTTAGGATCCACACCGGCCGACATTCGGGACCCACACCGTCCGAACTTAGGATCCACACCGGCCGACCTTCGAGACCCACACCGTCCGAACTTAGGATCCACACCGGCCGACATTCGGGACCCACACCGACCGACCTTCGGGAACCACACTGTCTGACCTTCGGGACACACACCGACCGACCTTCGGTACCCACACGGGCCGACCTTCGGGACGCACACTGTCTGAACTTCGAGACCCCCACCGGCTGACCTTCGGGACCCATACTGTCTGACCTTCGGGACCCACACCGGCTGAGCTTCGGGACGCACACTGTCTGACCTTCGGGACCCACATCGACCGACCTTCGGGAACCACACTGGCCGACCTTCGTGACCCACACCGTCCGACCTTCAGGACCCACACCATCTGACCTTCGGTACCCACAGCGGCCGACCTTCGGGACCCTCACCGAAGGACCTTCAGGACCCACAATGTCTGACCTTCGGGACCCTCATAGAACGACCTTCAGGACCCACACTGGCCGACCTTCGGGACGCACACTGTCTGACCTTCGGGACCCACACTGGCCGACCTTCGGGACGCACACTGTCTGACCTTCAGAACCCACACCGGCCGACCATCGGGACCCACACCGTCCGACCTTCGCGACCCACACCGTCCGACTTTCAGGACCCACACCATCTGACCTTCGGGACCCACACCGTCCGACCTTCGGGACCCACAATGTCTGACCTTCGGGACCCACACCGACCGACCTTCAGGACCCACACCGACCGACCTTCGGGACCCACAAAGTCTGACCTTCGGGACCCACACCGACCGACCTTCAGGACCCACACCGGCCGACCTTCGGGACGCACAGTGTCTGACCTTCGGGACCCACACCGGCCGACCTTCGGGACGCACACTGTCTGACCTTCGGGACCCACACCGGCCGACCTTCAGGACCCACACCGACCGATCTTCGGGACCCACAATGTCTGACCTTCGGGACCCACACCGTCCGACCTTCGGGACGCACACTGTCTGACCTTCGGGACCCACACCGGCTGATCTTCGGGAACCACACTGGCCGACCTTCGGGACCCACACCGGCCGACCTTTGGGACCCACACTGTCTGACCTTCGGGACCGACACCGGCTGACCTTTGGGACCCACACCGCCTGACCTTCGGGACCCACACCGGGCGACCTTCGGGACCCACACCGGCCGACCTTCGGGAACCACACCGACCGACCTTCGGGACCCTCACCGGCCGACCTTTGGGACCCACACCGGCCGACCTTTGAGACCCACACCGTCTGACCATTGGGACCCACACCGGCCGCCCTTCGGGACCCACACAGGCCGACCTTCGAGACCCACACCGACCGACCTTCAGGACCCACACCGGCCGACCTTCGGGACGCACAGTGTCTGACCTTCGGGACCCACACCGGCCGACCTTCGGGACGCACACTGTCTGACCTTCGGGACCCACACCGGCCGACCTTCAGGACCCACACCGACCGATCTTCGGGACCCACACTGTCTGACCTTCGGGACCCACACCGTCCGACCTTCGGGACGCACACTGTCTGACCTTCGGGACCCACACCGGCTGATCTTCGGGAACCACACTGGCCGACCTTCGGGACCCACACCGGCCGACCTTTGGGACCCACACTGTCTGACCTTCGGGACCGACACCGCCTGACCTTCGGGACCCACACCGGGCGACCTTCGGGACCCACACCGGCCGACCTTCGGGAACCACACCGACCGACCTTCGGGACCCTCACCGGCCGACCTTCGGGACCCACACCGGCCGACCTTCGAGACCCACACCATCTGACCATTGGGACCCACACCGGCCGCCCTTCGGGACCCACACAGGCCGACCTTCGAGACCCACACCGGCCGATTCGGGACGCACACCGGCCGACCTTCGGGACGCACACTGTCTGACCTTCGGGACCCACACCGGCCGACCTTCGGGACGCACACTGTCTGACCTTCGGGACCCACACCGGCCGACCTTCGGGACCCACACCGACCGATCTTCGGGACCCACACCGGCCGACCTTCGGGACCCACACCGGCCGACCTTCGGGACGCACACTGTCTGACCTTCGAGACCCACACCGGCTGACCTTCGGGACCCACACTGTCTGACCTTCGGGACCCACACCGGCCGTCCTTCGGGACGCACACTGTCTGACCTTCGGGACCCACACCGGCCGACCTTCGGGACGCACACTGTCTGACCATCGGGACCCACACCGGCTGACCTTTGGGACCCACACCGCCTGACCTTCGGGACCCACACCGGCCGACCTTCGGTACCCACACTGACTGACCTTCGGGAGCCACACCATCCGACCTTCGGGAGTCACACCGACCGACCTTCGGGACCCACACCGACCGACCTTCGGGACCCACACCGGCCGACCTTCGGGACACACGCCGACCGACCTTCGGTAACCACACCGGCCGACCTTCGGGACACACACCTACCGACCTTCGGTACCCACATCGGCCGACCTTCGGGACGCACACTGTCTGACCTTCGGAACCCACACCGGCCGACCTTCGGGACCCACACCGGCCGACCTTCGGGACCCACACAGACCGACCTTCGAGACCCACACTGGCCGACCTTCGGGAACCACACTGGCCGACCTTCGGGACCCACACCGACAGACCTTCGGGAACCACACTGGCCGACCTTCGGGAACCACACCGGCCGACCTTCGGGACCCACACCGACCGACCTTCGGGACCGACACCGGCCGACCTTCAAGACCCACACCGTCTGACCATTGGGACCCACACCCGCCGACCTTCGAGACCCACACTGGCAGACCTTCGAGACCCAAACCGTCCGACCTTCGCGACCCACAGCGTCCGACCTTCGCGAACCACCGTCCGACCTTCGGGACCCACACCGGCCGACCTTCAGGACCCACACCGTCCGACCTTCAGGACCCACACCGGCCGACCTTTAGGACCCACAACGTCCGACCTTCGGGACCCACACCGGCCGACCTTCGTGACCCACACCGGCCGACCTTCGGGACCCACACCGGCCGACCTTTGGGACCCACACCTACCGACCTTCGGGAACGACACCGGCCGAACTTAGGGACCCACACTGGCCGACCTTCGGGACCCACACTGGCCGACCTTCGGGACCCACACCGGCCGACCTTCGGGACCCACACCGACCGACCTTCGGGAACCACATTGGCCGACCTTCGGGACCCACACCGGCCGACCTTCGGGACCCACACCGACCGACCTTTGGGACCCACACCAACCGACCTTCGGGAACGACACCGGCCGACCTTAGGGACCCACACCGGCCGACCTTCGGGAGGCACACCGACCGACCTTCGGGAACCACACCGGCCGACCTTCGGGAACCACACCGGCCGACCTTCTGGACCCACACTGGCCGACCTTCAGGACCCACACCGGCCGACCTTCGGGACACACACCAGCCGACCTTCGGGACCCACACCGTTCAACCTTCGGGACCCACACCGGCCGACCTTCGGGACACACCAGCCGACCTTCGGGACCCACACCGTTCAACCTTCGGGACCCACATTGGCCGACCTTCGGGACCCACACTGGCCGACCTTCGGGACCCACACCGACCGACCTTCGGGAACCACACCGGCCGACCTTCGGGAACCACACTGGCCGACCTTCGGGACCCACACCGACCGACCTTCGGGAACCACACAGGCCGACCTTCGGTACCCACACTGGCCGATCTTCGGGACCCACACCGGCCGACCTTCGGGAAGAACACCGACCGACCTTCGGGAACCAAATTGGCCGACCTTCGGGACCCACACGGACCGACCTTCGGGAACCACACCGGCCGACCTTCGCGACCCACACTGGCCGACCTTCGGGACCCATACCGACCGACCTTCGGGAACCACACCGGCCGACCTTCGGGACCCACACCGGCCGACCTTTCGATCCACACTGGCCGACCTTCGAGACCCACACTGGCAGACCTTGGGACCCACACCGTCCGACCTTCGCGACCCACGGCGTCCGACCTTCGCGACCCACACCGTCCGACCTTCAGGACCCACACCATCTGACCTTCGGGACACACCGGCTGATCTTCGGGACCCATACCGACCGACCTTCGGGACCCACAATGCCTGACCTTCGGGACCCACACCGACCGACCTTCGGGACGCACACTGTCTGACCTTCGGGACCCACACCGTCCGACCTTCGGGACCCACACCGGCCGACCTTCGGGACCCACACCGGCCGACGTTCGGGACCCACACCGGCCGACCTTCGGGACCCACACCGGCCGACCTTCGGGACCCACACCGGCCGACCTTCGGGGACCACACCGACCGACCTTCGGGACCCACACCGGCCGACCTTCGGGACCCACACCGGCCGACCTTCGGGACCCACACTGGCCGACCTTCGGGACCCACACCGGCCGACCTTCGGGACCCACACCGGCCGACCTTCGGGACCCACACTGACCGACCTTCGGGAACCACACCGGCCGACCTTCGGGAACCACACCGGCCGACCTTCGGGAACCACACCGGCCGACCTTCGCGACCCACACCGGCCGACCTTCGGGACCCACACAGGCCGACCTTCGAGAACCACACCGTCTGACCTTCGGGACCCACACCGTCCGACCTTCGCGACCCACACCGTCTGACCTTCGGGACCCACACCGGCCGACATTCGGGACCCACACCGTCCGAACTTAGGATCCACACCGGCCGACCTTCGAGACCCACACCGTCCGAACTTAGGATCCACACCGGCCGACATTCGGGACCCACACCGTCCGAACTTAGGATCCACACCGGCCGACCTTCGAGACCCACACCGTCCGAACTTAGGATCCACACCGGCCGACATTCGGGACCCACACCGTCCGAACTTAGGATCCACACCGGCCGACATTCGGGACCCACACCGTCCGAACTTAGGATCCACACCGGCCGACCTTCGAGACCCACACTGGCAGACCTTCGAGACCCAAACCGTCCGACCTTCGCGACCCACAGCGTCCGACCTTCGCGAACCACAGCGTCCGACCTTCAGGTCCCACACCGGCCGACCTTCGAGACCCACACCGGCCGACCTTCGGGACCCACCCTGTCTGACCTTCGGGACACACACTGGCCGACCTTCGGGACGCACACTGTCTGACCTTCGGGACCCACACCTGCTGATCTTCGGAAACCACACTGGCCGACCTTCGGGACCCACACCGGCCGACCTTCGGGACCCACACCGGCCGACCTTTGGGACCCACTCCGGCCGACCTTCGGGACCCACACCGACAGACCTTCGGGAACCACACATGCCGACCTTCGGGACCCACACTGGCCGACCTTCGGGACCCACACTGGCCGACCTTCGGGACCCACACCGGCCGACCTTCGGGACCCACACCGACCGACCTTCGGGACCCACACTGGCCGACCTTCGGGACACACACCGACCGACCTTCGGGACCCAAACAGGCCGACCTTCGGGACCCACACCGGCCGACCTTCGGGACCCATACCGGCCGACCTTCGGGACCCACACCGGCCGACCTTCGGGAACGACACAGACTGACCTTCGGGACCCACACCGGCCGACCTTCGGGACCCACACCGGCCGACCTTCGGGACCCACACGGACCGACCTTCGGGACCCACACCGGCCGACCTTCGCGACCCACACTGGCCGACCTTCGGTACCCTCACCGACCGACCTTCGGGAACCACACCGGCCGATCTTCGGGACCCACACCGACCGACCTTCGGGACCCTCAATGTCTGACCTTCGGGACCCACACCGACCGACCTTCGGGACGCACACCGGCCGACCTTCGGGACCCACACCGGCCGACCTTCGGGACCCACACCGGCCGACCTTCGGGATCCACACCGGCCGACCTTCGGTACCCACACCGGCCGACCTTCGGGACCCACACCGGCCGACCTTCGGGACCCACACCGGCCGACCTTCGGTACCCACACCGGCCGACCTTCGGGACCCAGACCGGCCAACCTTCGGGACCCACACCGGCCGACCTTCGGGACCCACACCGGCCGACCTTCGGGACCCACACAGGCCGACCTTCGGGACCCACACCGGCCGACCTTCGGGAACAACACCGACCGACCTTCGGGAACCACATTGGCCGACCTTCGGGACCCACACCGTCCGACCTTCGGGACCCCCACCGGCCCACCTTCGGGACCCACACCGGCCGACCTTCGGGACCCACACCGGCCGACATTCGGGACCCACACCGGCCGACCTTCGGGAACAACACCGACCGACCTTCGGGACCCACACCGGCCGACCTTAGGATCCACACCGGCCGACCTTCGGGACCCACACTGGCCGACCTTCGGGACCCACACCGACCGACCTTCGGGAACCACACCGGCCGATCTTCGGGACCCACACCGACCGACCTTCGGGACCCTCAATGTCTGACCTTCGGGACCCACATGGACCGACCTTCGGGACGCACACCGGCCGACCTTCGGGACCCACCCCGGCCGACCTTCGGGACCCACACCGGCCGACCTTCGGGACCCACACCGGCCGACCTTCGGGACCCACACCGGCCGACCTTCGGGACCCACACCGGCCGACCTTCGGGGACCACACCGGCCGACCTTCGGGACCCACACCGGCCGACCTTCGGGACCCAGACCGGCCAACCTTCGGGACCCACACCGGCCGACCTTCGGGACACACACCGTCCGACCTTCGGGACCCCCACCGGCCCACCTTCGGGACCCACACCGGCCGACCTTCGGGACCCACACCGGCCGACATTCGGGACCCACACCGTCCGACCTTAGGATCCACACCGGCCGACCTTCGGGACCCACACCGGCCGACATTCGGGACCCACACCGTCCGACCTTAGGATCCACACCGTCCGACCTTTCGATCCACACTGGCCGACCTTCGGGACCCACACCGGCCGACCTACGGGAACAACACCGACCGACCTTCGGGAACCACACGGACCGACCTGCTAGAACCACACTGGCCGACCTTCGAGACCCACACCGTCCGACCTTTCGATCCACACTGGCCGACCTTCGAGACCCACACTGGCAGACCTTCGGGACCCACACCGTCCGACCTTCGCGACCCACGGCGTCCGACCTTCGCGACCCACACCGTCCGACCTTCAGGACCCACACCATCTGACCTTCGGGACACACCGGCCGATCTTCGGGACCCACACCGACCGACCTTCGGGACCCTCAATGTCTGACCTTCGGGACCCACACCGACCGACCTTCGGGACGCACACCGGACGACCTTCGGGACCCACACCGGCGACCTTGGGGTCCACACCGGCCGACCTTCGGGACCCACACCGGCCGACCTTCGAGACCCACACCGGCCGACCTTCGGGAACCACACCGGCCGACCTTCGGGACCCACACCGGCCGACCTTCGGGACCCACACAGGCCGACCTTCGAGAACCACACCGTCTGACCTTCGGGACCCACACCGTCCGACCTTCGCGACCCACACCGTCTGACCTTCGGGACCCACACCGGCCGACATTCGGGACCCACACCGTCCGAACTTAGGATCCACACCTGCCGACCTTCGAGACCCACACCGTCCGAGCTTAGGATCCACACCGGCCGACATTCGGGACCCACACCGTCCGAACTTAGGATCCACACCGGCCGACCTTCGAGACCCACACCGTCCGAACTTAGGATCCACACCGGCCGACATTCGGGACCCACACCGTCCGAAATTAGGATCCACACCGGCCGACATTCGGGACCCACACCGTCCGAACTTAGGATCCACACCGGCCAACCTTCGAGACCCACACTGGCAGACCTTCGAGACCCAAACCGTCTGACCTTCGCGACCCACAGCGTCCGACCTTCGCGAACCACAGCGTCCGACCTTCAGGTCCCACACCGTCCGACCTTCAGGACCCACACCGGCCGACCTTCGGGACCCAACCTGTCTGACCTTCGGGACACACACTGGCCGACCTTCGGGACGCACACCGGCCGACCTTCGGGACCCACACCGGCCGACATTCGGGACCCACACCGGCCGACATTCGGGACCCACACCGGCCGACCTTCGGGAACAACACCGGCCGACCTTCGGGAACAACACCGACCGACCTTCGGGACCCACACCGGCCGACCTTAGGATCCACACCGGCCGACCTTCGGGACCCACACTGGCCGACCTTCGGGACCCACACCGACCGACCTTCGGGAACCACACAGGCCGACCTTCGGGACCCACACCGGCCGACCTTCGGGATCCACACCGGCCGACCTTCGGTACCCACACCGGCCGACCTTCGGGACCCACACCGGCCGACCTTCGGGACCCACACCGGCCGACCTTCGGTACCCACACCGGCCGACCTTCGGGACCCAGACCGGCCAACCTTCGGGACCCACACCGGCCGACCTTCGGGACCCACACCGGCCGACCTTCGGGACCCACACAGGCCGACCTTCGGGACCCACACCGGCCGACCTTCGGGAACAACACCGACCGACCTTCGGGAACCACATTGGCCGACCTTCGGGACCCACACCGTCCGACCTTCGGGACCCCCACCGGCCCACCTTCGGGACCCACACCGGCCGACCTTCGGGACCCACACCGGCCGACATTCGGGACCCACACCGGCCGACCTTCGGGAACAACACCGACCGACCTTCGGGACCCACACCGGCCGACCTTAGGATCCACACCGGCCGACCTTCGGGACCCACACTGGCCGACCTTCGGGACCCACACCGACCGACCTTCGGGAACCACACCGGCCGATCTTCGGGACCCACACCGACCGACCTTCGGGACCCTCAATGTCTGACCTTCGGGACCCACATGGACCGACCTTCGGGACGCACACCGGCCGACCTTCGGGACCCACCCCGGCCGACCTTCGGGACCCACACCGGCCGACCTTCGGGACCCACACCGGCCGACCTTCGGGACCCACACCGGCCGACCTTCGGTACCCACACCGGCCGACCTTCGGGACCCAGACCGGCCAACCTTCGGGACCCACACCGGCCGACCTTCGGGACCCACACCGGCCGACCTTCGGGACCCACACAGGCCGACCTTCGGGACCCACACCGGCCGACCTTCGGGAACAACACCGACCGACCTTCGGGAACCACATTGGCCGACCTTCGGGACCCACACCGTCCGACCTTCGGGACCCCCACCGGCCCACCTTCGGGACCCACACCGGCCGACCTTCGGGACCCACACCGGCCGACATTCGGGACCCACACCGGCCGACCTTCGGGAACAACACCGACCGACCTTCGGGACCCACACCGGCCGACCTTAGGATCCACACCGGCCGACCTTCGGGACCCACACTGGCCGACCTTCGGGACCCACACCGACCGACCTTCGGGAACCACACCGGCCGATCTTCGGGACCCACACCGACCGACCTTCGGGACCCTCAATGTCTGACCTTCGGGACCCACATGGACCGACCTTCGGGACGCAGACCGGCCGACCTTCGGGACCCACCCCGGCCGACCTTCGGGACCCACACCGGCCGACCTTCGGGACCCACACCGGCCGACCTTCGGGACCCACACCGGCCGACCTTCGGGACCCACACCGGCCGACCTTCGGGGACCACACCGGCCGACCTTCGGGACCCACACCGGCCGACCTTCGGGACCCAGACCGGCCAACCTTCGGGACCCACACCGGCCGACCTTCGGGACCCACACCGTCCGACCTTCGGGACCCCCACCGGCCCACCTTCGGGACCCACACCGGCCGACCTTCGGGACCCACACCGGCCGACATTCGGGACCCACACCGTCCGACCTTAGGATCCACACCGGCCGACCTTCGGGACCCACACCGGCCGACATTCGGGACCCACACCGTCCGACCTTAGGATCCACACCGTCCGACCTTTCGATCCACACTGGCCGACCTTCGGGACCCACACCGGCCGACCTACGGGAACAACACCGACCGACCTTCGGGAACCACACGGACCGACCTGCTAGAACCACACTGGCCGACCTTCGAGACCCACACCGTCCGACCTTTCGATCCACACTGGCCGACCTTCGAGACCCACACTGGCAGACCTTCGGGACCCACACCGTCCGACCTTCGCGACCCACACCGACAGACCTTCGGGAACCACACATGCCGACCTTCGGGACCCACACTGGCCGACCTTCGGGACCCACACCGGCCGACCTTCGGGACCCACACCGGCCGACCTTCGGGACCCACACCGACCGACCTTCGGGAACCACACTGGACGACCTTCGGGACCCACACTGGCCGACCTTCGGGACACAGACCGGCCGACCTTCGGGACCCACACCGGCCGACCTTCGGGACCCACACCGGCCGACCTTCGGGACCCACACCGGCCGACCTTCGGGAACCACACAGACTGACCTTCGGGACCCACACAGGCCGACCTTCGGGAACAACACCGACCGACCTTCGGGAACCACATTGGCCGACCTTCGGGACCCACACGGACCGACCGTCGGGAACCACACAGGCCGACCTTCGGGGCCCACACTGGCCGACCTTCGGGACCCACACCGGCCGACCTTCGCGACCCACACTGGCCGACCTTCGGTACCCTCACCGACCGACCTTCGGGAACCACACCGGCCGATCTTCGGGACCCACACCGACCGACCTTCGGGACCCTCAATGTCTGACCTTCGGGACCCACACCGACCGACCTTCGGGACGCACACCGGCCGACCTTCGGGACCCACACCGGCCGACCTTCGGGACCCACACCGGCCGACCTTCGGGACCCACACCGGCCGACCTTCGGGACCCACACCGGCCGACCTTCGGTACCCACACCGGCCGACCTTCGGTACCCACACCGGCCGACCTTTGGGGATCACACCGGCCGACCTTCGGGACCCACACCGGCAGACCTTCGGGACCCAGACCGGCCAACCTTCGGGACCCACACCGGCCGACCTTCGGGACCCACACCGTCCGACCTTCGGGACCCCCACCGGCCCACCTTCGGGACCCACACCGGCCGACCTTCGGGACCCACACCGGCCGACATTCGGGACCCACACCGTCCGACCTTAGGATCCACACCGGCCGACCTTCGAGACCCACACCGTCCGACCTTTCGATCCACACTGGCCACCTTCGAGACCCACACTGGCCGACCTTCGGGACCCACACTGGCCGACCTACGGGAACAACACCGACCGACCTTCGGGAACCACACCGGCCGATCTTCGGGACCCACACCGACCAACCTTTGGGACCCTCAATGTCTGACCTTCGGGACCCACACCGACCGACCTTCGGGACGCACACCGGCCGACCTTCGGGACCCACACCGTCCGACCTTCGGGACCCACACCGGCCGACCTTCGGGACCCACACCGGCCGACCTTCGGGACCCACACCGGCCAACCTTCGGTACCCACACCGGCCGACCTTCGGGACCCACACCGGCCGACCTTCGGGGACCACACCGGCCGACCTTCGGGACACACACCGGCCGACCTTCGGGACCCAGACCGGCCAACCTTCGGGACCCACACCGGCCGACCTTCGGGACCCACACCGTCCGACCTTCGGGACCCCCACCGGCCCACCTTCGGGACCCACACCGGCCGACCTTCGGGACCCACACCGGCCGACATTCGGGACCCACACCGTCCGACCTTAGGATCCACACCGGCCAACCTTCGAGACCCACACCGTCCGACCTTTCGATCCACACTGGCCGACCTTCGAGACCCACACTGGCCGACCTTCGGGACCCACACCGGCCGACCTTCGGGACCCACACTGTCCCACCTTCGGGTCCCACACCGACCCACCTCCGGGACCCACACCGGGCGACCTTCGGGACCCACACCGACCGACCTTCGGGACCCACACCGGCCGATCTTCGAGACCCACACCGTCCGACCTTTCGATCCACACTGGCCGACCTTCGAGACCCACACTGGCAGACCTTCGGGACCCACACCGTCCGACCTTCGCGACCCACGGCGTCCGACCTTCGCGACCCACACCGTCCGACCTTCAGGACCCACACCATCTGACCTTCGGGACACACCGGCCGATCTTCGGGACCCACACCGACCGACCTTCGGGACCCTCAATGTCTGACCTTCGGGACCCACACCGACCGACCTTCGGGACGCACACCGGACGACCTTCGGGACCCACACCGGCGACCTTCGGGACCCACACCGGCCGACCTTCGGGACCCACACCGGCCGACCTTCGGGACCCACACTGTCCCACCTTCGGGTCCCACACCGACCCACCTCCGGGACCCACACCGGGCGACCTTCGGGACCCACACCGACCGACCTTCGGGACCCACACCGGCCGACCTTTGGGACCCACACCGACCGATCTTCGAGACCCACACCGGCCGACCTTCGGGACACACACCGACCGACCTTCGGTACCCACACCGACCGACCTTCGGGACCCACACCGACCGACCTTCGGGACCCACACCGGCCGACCTTCGGGACCCACACCGACCGACCTTCGGGACCCACACCGGCCGAATTTCGGGACACACACCGACCGACCTTCGGTACCCACACAGGCCGACCTTCGGAACACACACCGACCGACCTTCGGGACCCACACCGTCCGACCTTCGGGACCCACACTGGCCGACCTTCGGGACCCACACCGGCCGACCTTCGGGAGCCACACCGGCCGACCTTCGGGACCCACACCGTCCGACCTTCGGGACCCCCACCGGCCCACCTTCGGGACCCACACCGGCCGACCTTCGGGACCCACACCGGCCGACATTCGGGACCCACACCGTCCGACCTTAGGATCCACACCGGCCGACCTTCGAGACCCACACCGTCCGACCTTTCGATCCACACTGGCCGACCTTCGAGACCCACACTGGCCGACCTTCGGGACCCACACTGGCCGACCTACGGGAACAACACCGACCGACCTTCGGGAACCACACCGGCCGATCTTCGGGACCCACACCGACCGACCTTCGGGACCCTCAATGTCTGACCTTCGGGACCCACACCGACCGACCTTCGGGACGCACACCGGCCGACCTTCGGGACCCACACCGGCCGACCTTCGGGACCCACACCGGCCGACCTTCGGGACCCACACTGTCCCACCTTCGGGTCCCACACCGACCCACCTCCGGGACCCACACCGGGCGACCTTCGGGACCCACACCGGCCGACCTTCGGGACCCACACCGGCCGACCTTTGGGACCCACACCGACCGACCTTCGAGACCCACACCGGCCGACCTTCGGGACACACACCGACCGACCTTCGGGACCCACACCGACCGACCTTCGGTACCCACACCGACCGACCTTCGGGACCCACACCGACCGACCTTCGGGACCCACACTGGCCGACCTTCGGGACCCACACCGACCGACCTTCGGGACCCACACCGGCCGAACTTCGGGACACACACCGACCGACCTTCGGTACCCACACCGGCCGACCTTCGGAACACACACCGACCGACCTTCGGGACCCACACCGTCCGACCTTCGGGACCCACACTGGCCGACCTTCGGGACCCACACCGGCCGACCTTCGGGAGCCACACCGGCCGACCTTCGGGACCCACACCGTCCGACCTTCGGGACCCCCACCGGCCCACCTTCGGGACCCACACCGGCCGACCTTCGGGACCCACACCGGCCGACATTCGGGACCCACACCGTCCGACCTTAGGATCCACACCGGCCGACCTTCGAGACCCACACCGTCCGACCTTTCGATCCACACTGGCCGACCTTCGAGACCCACACTGGCCGACCTTCGGGACCCACACTGGCCGACCTACGGGAACAACACCGACCGACCTTCGGGAACCACACCGGCCGATCTTCGGGACCCACACCGGCCGATCTTCGAGACCCACACCGACCGACCTTCGGGACGCACACCGGCCGACCTTCGGGACCCACACCGGCCGACCTTCGGGACCCACACCGGCCGACCTTCGGGACCCACACCGGCCGAACTTCGGGACCCACACCGGCCGACCTTCGGGACCCACACCGGCCGACCTTCGGGACCCACACCGGCCGACCTTCGGTACCCACACCGGCCGACCTTCGGGACCCACACCGGCCGACCTTCGGGGACCACACCGGCCGACCTTCGGGACCCACACCGGCCGACCTTCGGGACCCAGACCGGCCAACCTTCGGGACCCACACCGGCCGACCTTCGGGACCCACACCGTCCGACCTACGGGACCCCCACCGGCCCACCTTCGGGACCCACACCATCTGACCTTCGGGACACACAGGCCGATCTTCGGGACCCACACCGGCGACCTTCGGGACCCACACTGGCCGACCTACGGGACCCCCACCGGCCCACCTTCGGGACCCACACCATCTGACCTTCGGGACACACCGGCCGATCTTCGGGACTCACACCGACCGACCTTCGGGACCCTCAATGTCTGACCTTCGGGACCCACACCGACCGACCTTCGGGACGCACACCGGCGACCTTCGGGACCCACACCGGCGACCTTCGGGAACAACACCGACCGACCTTCGGGAACCACATTGGCCGACCTTCGGGACCCACACCGTCCGACCTACGGGACCCCCACCGGCCCACCTTCGGGACCCACACCATCTGACCTTCGGGACACACAGGCCGATCTTCGGGACCCACACCGGCGACCTTCGGGACCCACACTGGCCGACCTACGGGACCCCCACCGGCCCACCTTCGGGACCCACACCATCTGACCTTCGGGACACACCGGCCGATCTTCGGGACTCACACCGACCGACCTTCGGGACCCTCAATGTCTGACCTTCGGGACCCACACCGACCGACCTTCGGGACGCACACCGGCGACCTTCGGGACCCACACCGGCGACCTTCGGGAACAACACCGACCGACCTTCGGGAACCACATTGGCCGACCTTCGGGACCCACACTGGCCGACCTTCGGTACCCACACCGACCGACCTTCGGGAACCACACCGGCCGACCTTCGGGACCCACACCGGCCGACCTTCGCGACCCACACTGGCCGACCTTCGGTACCCACACCGACCGACCTTCGGGAACCACACCGGCCGATCTTCGGGACCCACACCGACCGACCTTCGGGACCCTCAATGTCCGACCTTCGGGACCCACACCGACCGACCTTCGGGACGCACACCGGCCGACCTTCGGGACCCACACCGGCCGACCTTCGGGACCCACACCGGCCGACCTTCGGGACCCACACCGGCCGACCTTCGGGACCCACACCGGCCGACCTTCGGTACCCACACCGGCCGACCTTCGGGACCCACACCGGCCGACCTTCGGGGACCACACGGGCCGACCTTCGGGACCCACACCGGCCGACCTTCGGGACCCCCACCGGCCCACCTTCGGGACCCACACCGGCCGATCTTCGGGACCCACACCGGCCGACCTTCGGGACACACACCGACCGACCTTCGGGACCCAAACAGGCCGACCTTCGGGACCCACACTGGCCGACCTTCGGGACCCACACCGGCCGACCTTCGGGACCCACACCGGCCGACCTTCGCGACCCACACTGGCCGACCTTCGGTACCCACACCGACCGACCTTCGGGAACCACACCGACCGACCTTCGGGACCCTCAATGTCTGACCTTCGGGACCCACACCGACCGACCTTCGGGACCCACACCGGCCGACCTTCGGGACCCAGACCGGCCAACCTTCGGGACCCACACCGGCCGACCTTCGGGACCCACACCGTCCGATCTTCGGGACCCCCACCGGCCCACCTTCGGGACCCACACCGGCCGACCTTCGGGACCCACACTGGCCGACCTTCGGGACCCACACCGACCGACCTTCGGGACCCACACCGTCTGACCTTCGCGACCCACACCGTCCGACCTTCGCGACCCACACCGTCCGACCTTCGCGACCCATACCATCTGACCTTCGGGACCCACACCGGCCGACATTCGGGACCCACACCGTCCGACCTTAGGATCCACACCGGCCGACCTTCGAGACCCACACCGTCCGACCTTTCGATCCACACTGGCCGACCTTCGAGACCCACACTGGCCGACCTTCGGGACCCACACCGGCCGACCTACGGGAACAACACCGACCGACCTTCGAGACCCACACCGTCCGACCTTTCGATCCACACTGGCCGACCTTCGGGACCCACACGGACCGACCTGCGGGAACCACACAGGCCGACCTTCGGGACCCACACCGGCCGACCTTCGAGACCCACACCGTCCGACCTTTCGATCCACACTGGCCGACCTTCGAGACCCACACTGGCAGACCTTCGGGACCCACACCGGCCGACCTTCGAGACCCACACTGGCAGACCTTCGGGACCCACACCGTCCGACCTTCGCGACCCACGGCGTCCGACCTTCGCGACCCACACCGTCCGACCTTCAGGACCCACACCATCTGACCTTCGGGACACACCGGCCGATCTTCGGGACCCACACCGACCGACCTTCGGGACCCTCAATGTCTGACCTTCGGGACCCACACCGACCGACCTTCGGGACGCGCACCGGACGACCTTCGGGACCCACACCGGCGACCTTCGGGACCCACACCGGCCGACCTTCGGGAGCCACACCATCCGACCTTCGGGAGCCACACCGACCGACCTTCGGGACCCACACCGGCCGACCTTCGGGACCCACACCGGCCGACATTCGGGACCCACACCGTCCGACCTTAGGATCCACACCGGCCGACCTTCGAGACCCACACCGTCCGACCTTTCGATCCACACTGGCCGACCTTCGAGACCCACACTGGCCGACCTTCGGGACCCACACTGGCCGACCTACGGGAACAACACCGACCGACCTTCGGGAACCACACCGGCCGATCTTCGGGACCCACACCGACCGACCTTCGGGACCCTCAATGTCTGACCTTCGGGACCCACACCGACCGACCTTCGGGACGCACACCGGCCGACCTTCGGGACCCACACCGGCCGACCTTCGGGACCCACACCGGCCGACCTTCGGGACCCACACCGGCCGAACTTCGGGACCCACACCGGCCAACCTTCGGTATCCACACCGGCCGACCTTCGGGACCCACACCGGCCGACCTTCGGGGACCACACCGGCCGACCTTCGGGACCCACACCGGCCGACCTTCGGGACCCAGACCGGCCAACCTTCGGGACCCACACCGGCCGACCTTCGGGACCCACACCGTCCGACCTACGGGACCCCCACCGGCCCACCTTCGGGACCCACACCATCTGACCTTCGGGACACACCGGCCGATCTTCGGGACCCACACCGGCGACCTTCGGGACCCACACTGGCCGACCTACGGGACCCCCACCGGCCCACCTTCGGGACCCACACCATCTGACCTTCGGGACACACCGGCCGATCTTCGGGACTCACACCGACCGACCTTCGGGACCCTCAATGTCTGACCTTCGGGACCCACACCGACCGACCTTCGGGACGCACACCGGCGACCTTCGGGACCCACACCGGCGACCTTCGGGACCCACACTGGCCGACCTTCGGGACCCACATTGGCCGACCTTCGGGACCCAAACAGGCCGACCTTAGGGACCCACACAGGCCGACCTTCGGGACCCAAACAGGCCGACCTTAGGGACCCACACTGACCGACCTTCGGGACCCACATTGGCCGACCTTCGGGACCCAAACAGGCCGACCTTAGGGACCCACACAGGCCGACCTTCGGGACCCACACAGGCCGACCTTCGGGACCCACACCGGCCGACCTTCGGGACCCACACGGACCGACCTTCGGGAACCACACCGGCCGACCTTCGGGACCCACACCGGCCGACCTTCGCGACCCACACTGGCCGACCTTCGGTACCCACACCGACCGACCTTCGGGAACCACACCGGCCGATCTTCGGGACCCACACCGACCGACCTTCGGGACCCTCAATGTCCGACCTTCGGGACCCACACCGACCGACCTTCGGGACGCACACCGGCCGACCTTCGGGACCCACACCGGCCGACCTTCGGGACCCACACCGGCCGACCTTCGGGACCCACACCGGCCGACCTTCGGGACCCACACCGGCCGACCTTCGGGGACCACACGGGCCGACCTTCGGGACCCACACCGGCCGACCTTCGGGACCCCCACCGGCCCACCTTCGGGACCCACACCGGCCGATCTTCGGGACCCACACTGGCCGACCTTCGGGACACACACCGACCGACCTTCGGGACCCAAACAGGCCGACCTTCGGGACCCACACTGGCCGACCTTCGGGACCCACACCGGCCGACCTTCGGGACCCACACCGGCCGACCTTCGCGACCCACACTGGCCGACCTTCGGTACCCACACCGACCGACCTTCGGGACCCAGACCGGCCAACCTTCGGGACCCACACCGGCCGACCTTCGGGACCCACACCGTCCGACCTTCGGGACCCCCACCGGCCCACCTTCGGGACCCACACCGGCCGACCTTCGGGACCCACACTGGCCGACCTTCGGGACCCACACCGACCGACCTTCGGGACCCACACCGTCTGACCTTCGCGACCCACACCGTCCGACCTTCGCGACCCACACCGTCCGACCTTCGCGACCCATACCATCTGACCTTCGGGACCCACACCGGCCGACATTCGGGACCCACACCGTCCGACCTTAGGATCCACACCGGCCGACCTTCGAGACCCACACCGTCCGACCTTTCGATCCACACTGGCCGACCTTCGAGACCCACACTGGCCGACCTTCGGGACCCACACCGGCCGACCTACGGGAACAACACCGACCGACCTTCGAGACCCACACCGTCCGACCTTTCGATCCACACTGGCCGACCTTCGGGACCCACACGGACCGACCTGCGGGAACCACACAGGCCGACCTTCGGGACCCACACCGGCCGACCTTCGAGACCCACACCGTCCGACCTTTCGATCCACACTGGCCGACCTTCGAGACCCACACTGGCAGACCTTCGGGACCCACACCGGCCGACCTTCGAGACCCACACTGGCAGACCTTCGGGACCCACACCGTCCGACCTTCGCGACCCACGGCGTCCGACCTTCGCGACCCACACCGTCCGACCTTCAGGACCCACACCATCTGACCTTCGGGACACACCGGCCGATCTTCGGGACCCACACCGACCGACCTTCGGGACCCTCAATGTCTGACCTTCGGGACCCACACCGACCGACCTTCGGGACGCACACCGGACGACCTTCGGGACCCACACCGGCGACCTTCGGGACCCACACCGGCCGACCTTCGGGAGCCACACCATCCGACCTTCGGGAGCCACACCGACCGACCTTCGGGACCCACACCGACTGACCTTCGGTACGCACACTGTCCCACCTTTGGGTCCCACACCGACCCACCTCCGGGACCCACACCGGGCGACCTTCGGGACCCACACCGACCGACCTTCGGGACCCACACCGGCCGACCTTTGGGACCCACACCGACCGACCTTCGAGACCCACACCGGCCGACCTTCGGGACACACACCGACCGACCTTCGGTACCCACACCGACCGACCTTCGGGACCCACACCGACCGACCTTCGGGACCCACACCGGCCGACCTTCGGGACCCACACCGACCGACCCTCGGGACCCACACCGGCCGACCTTCGGGACACACACCGACCGACCTTCGGTACCCACACCGGCCGACCTTCGGAACACACACCGACCGACCTTCGGGACCCACACCGTCCGACCTTCGGGACCCACACTGGCCGACCTTCGGGACCCACACCATCCGACCTTCGGGAGCCACACCGACCGACCTTCGGGACCCACACCGACTGACCTTTGGGACCCACACCGGGCGACCTTCGGGACCCACACCGGCCGACCTTCGGGACCCACACCGACCGACCCTCGGGACCCACAATGTCTGACCATCGGGACCCACACCGACCGACCTTCAGGCCCCACACCGGCCGACCTTCGGGACGCACACTGTCTGACCTTCGGGACCCACACCGGCCGATCTTCGGGACGCACACTGTCTGACCTTCGGGACCCACACTGTCTGACCTTCGGGACCCACACCGTCCTACCTTCGGGACCCACACCGGCCGACCTTCGGGACCCACACTGTCTGACTTTTGGGACCCACACTGACCGACCTTCGGTACCCACACGGACCGACCTTCGGGACCCACACAGACCGACCTTCGGGACCCACACCGGCCGACCTTCGGGACCCACACCGACCGACTTTCAGGAACCACACTGGCCGACCTTCGGGACCCACACTGTCTGACCTTCGGGACCCACACCGGCCGACCTTCGGGACGCACACTGTCTGACCTTCGGGACCCACACCGTCCGACCTTCGGGACCCACACCGGCCGACCTTCGGGACCCACACTGTCTGACTTTTGGGACCCACACCGACCGACCTTCGGGACCCACACCGACCGACCTTCGGGACCCACACCGACCGACCTTCGGGACCCACACAGACCGAACCTTCGGGACCCACACCGGCCGACCTTCGGGACCCACACCGGCCGACCTTCGGGACCCACACTGGCCGACCTTCGGGACCCACACCGGCCGACCTTCGGGACCCGCACCCGCCGACCTTCGGGACCCACACCGGCCGACCTTCGGGACCCGCACCCGCCGACCTTCGGGACCCACACCGACCGACCTTCAGGACCCACACCGGCCAACCTTCGGGACGCACACTGTCTGACCTTCGGGACCTCACCGGCCGACCTTCGGGACGCACACTGTCTGACCTTCGGGACCCACAAGGGCCGATCTTCGGGACCCACACTGTCTGACCTTCGGGACCCACACTGTCTGACCTTCGGGACCCACACCGTCCGACCTTCGGGACCCACACCGGCCGACCTTCGGGACCCACACCGTCTGACCTTCGGGACCCACACCGGCCGACCTTCGGGACCCACACCGGCCGACCTTCGGGACCCACACCGTCTGACCTTCGGGACCCACACCGGCCGACCTTCAGGAGCCACACCATCCGACCTTCGGGAGCCACACCGACCGACCTTCGGTACCCACACCGACCCACCTCCGGGACCCACACCGGTCGACCTTCGGGACCCACACCGACCGACCTTCGGGACCCACACCGGCTGACCTTTGGGACCTACACCGACCGACCTTCGAGACCCACACCTGCCGACCTTCGGGACACACACCGACCGACCTTCGGGACCCACACCGACCGACCTTCGGGACACACACCGGCCGACCTTCGGCACCCTCACCGACCGACCTTCGGGACCCACACCGGCCGACCTTCGGGACACACACCGACCGACCTTCGGTACCCACACCGGCCGACCTTCGGAACACACACCGACCGACCTTCGGGACCCACACCGTCCGACCTTCGGGACCCACACTGGCCGACCTTCGGGACCCACACCGGCCGACCTTCGGGAGCCACACCATCCGACATTCGGGAGCCACACCGACCGACCTTCGGGACCCACACCGACTGACCTTTGGGACCCACACCGGGCGACCTTCGGGACCCACACCGGCCGACCTTCGGGTCCCACACCGACCGACCCTCGGGACCCACAATGTCTGACCATCGGGACCCACACCGACCGACCTTCAGGACCCACACCGGCCGACCTTCGGGACGCACACTGTCTGACCTACGGGACCCACACCGGCCGACCTTCGGGACGCACACTGTCTGACCTTCGGGACCCACACCGGCCGATCTTCGGGACGCACACTGTCTGACCTTCGGGACCCACACTGTCTGACCTTCGGGACCCACACCGTCCTACCTTCGGGACCCACACCGGCCGACCTTCGGGACCCACACTGTCTGACTTTTGGGACCCACACCGACCGACATTCGGGACCCACACGGACCGAACTTCGGGACCCACACAGACCGACCTTCGGGACCCACACCGGCCGACCTTCGGGACCCACACCGACCGACTTTCGGGAACCACACTGGCCGACCTTCGGGACCCACACTGTCTGACCTTCGGGACCCACACCGTCCGACCTTCGGGACCCACACCGGCCGACCTTCGGGACCCACACCGGCCGACCTTCGGGACCCACACAGACCGATCTTCGGGACCCACACCGACCGACTTTCGGGACCCACACAGACCGAACCTTCGGGACCCACACCGACCGACCTTCGGGACCCACACCGACCGACTTTCGGGACCCACACAGACCGAACCTTCGGGACCCACACCGGCCGACCTTCGGGACCCACACCGGCCGACCTTCGGGACCCACACCGGCCGACCTTCGGGACCCACACCGGCCGACCTTCGGGACCCACACCGGCCGACCTTCGGGACCCACACCGGCCGACCTTCGGGACCCACACCGGCCGACCTTCGGGACCCACACCGACCGACTTTCGGGACCCACACAGACCGAACCATCGGGACCCACACCTGCCGACCTTCGGGACCCACACTGTCTGACCTTCGGGACCCACACCGGCCGACCTTCGGGACCCACACCGGCCGACCTTCGGGACCCACACCGGCTGATCTTCGGGAACCACACCGGCCGACCTTCGGGACCCACACCGGCCGACCTTCGGGACCCACACCGGTCGACCTTCGGGACCCACAAAGACCGACCTTCGGGACCCACACCGACTGACCGTTGGGACCCACACCGGGCGACCTTCGGGACCCACACCGGCCGACCTTCGGGACCCACACCGACCGACCCTCGGGACCCACAATGTCTGACCATCGGGACCCACACCGACCGACCTTCAGGACGCACACTGTCTGACCTTCGGGACCCACACTGTCTGACCTTCGGGACCCACACCGTCCGACCTTCGGGACCCACACCGTCCGACCTTCGGGACCCACACCGGCCGACCTTCGGGAGCCACACCATCCGACATTCGGGAGCCACACCGACCGACCTTCGGGACCCACACCGACTGACCTTCGGTACGCACACTGTCCCACCTTCGGTACCCACACCGACCCACCTCCGGGACCCACACCGGGCGACCTTCGGGACCCACACCGACCGACCTTCGGGACCCACACCGGCCGACCTTTGGGACCCACACCGACCGACCTTCGAGACCCACACCGGCCGACCTTCGGGACACACACCGACCGACCTTCGGTACCCACACCGACCGACCTTCGGGACCCACACGGACCGACCTTCGGGACCCACACCGGCCGACCTTCGGGACCCACACCGACCGACCCTCGGGACCCACAGCGGCCGACCTTCGGGACACACACCGTCTGACCTTCGGGACCCACACCGGCCGACCTTCAGGAGCCACACCATCCGACCTTCGGGAGCCACACCGACCGACCTTCGGTACCCACACCGACCCACCTCCGGGACCCACACCGGGCGACCTTCGGGACCCACACCGACCGACCTTCGGGACCCACACCGGCTGACCTTTGGGACCTACACCGACCGACCTTCGAGACCCACACCTGCCGACCTTCGGGACACACACCGACCGACCTTCGGGACCCACACCGACCGACCTTCGGGACCCACACCGACCGACCTTCGGGACACACACCGGCCGACCTTCGGCACCCTCACCGACCGACCTTCGGGACCCACACCGGCCGACCTTCGGGACACACACCGACCGACCTTCGGTACCCACACCGGCCGACCTTCGGAACACACACCGACCGACCTTCGGGACCCACACCGTCCGACCTTCGGGACCCACACTGGCCGACCTTCGGGACCCACACCGGCCGACCTTCGGGAGCCACACCATCCGACATTCGGGAGCCACACCGACCGACCTTCGGGACCCACACCGACTGACCTTTGGGACCCACACCGGGCGACCTTCGGGACCCACACCGGCCGACCTTCGGGTCCCACACCGACCGACCCTCGGGACCCACAATGTCTGACCATCGGGACCCACACCGACCGACCTTCAGGACCCACACCGGCCGACCTTCGGGACGCACACTGTCTGACCTACGGGACCCACACCGGCCGACCTTCGGGACGCACACTGTCTGACCTTCGGGACCCACACCGGCCGATCTTCGGGACGCACACTGTCTGACCTTCGGGACCCACACTGTCTGACCTTCGGGACCCACACCGTCCTACCTTCGGGACCCACACCGGCCGACCTTCGGGACCCACACTGTCTGACTTTTGGGACCCACACCGACCGACATTCGGGACCCACACGGACCGAACTTCGGGACCCACACAGACCGACCTTCGGGACCCACACCGGCCGACCTTCGGGACCCACACCGACCGACTTTCGGGAACCACACTGGCCGACCTTCGGGACCCACACTGTCTGACCTTCGGGACCCACACCGTCCGACCTTCGGGACCCACACCGGCCGACCTTCGGGACCCACACCGGCCGACCTTCGGGACCCACACAGACCGATCTTCGGGACCCACACCGACCGACTTTCGGGACCCACACAGACCGAACCTTCGGGACCCACACCGACCGACCTTCGGGACCCACACCGACCGACTTTCGGGACCCACACAGACCGAACCTTCGGGACCCACACCGGCCGACCTTCGGGACCCACACCGGCCGACCTTCGGGACCCACACCGGCCGACCTTCGGGACCCACACCGGCCGACCTTCGGGACCCACACCGGCCGACCTTCGGGACCCACACCGGCCGACCTTCGGGACCCACACCGGCCGACCTTCGGGACCCACACCGACCGACTTTCGGGACCCACACAGACCGAACCATCGGGACCCACACCTGCCGACCTTCGGGACCCACACTGTCTGACCTTCGGGACCCACACCGGCCGACCTTCGGGACCCACACCGGCCGACCTTCGGGACCCACACCGGCTGATCTTCGGGAACCACACCGGCCGACCTTCGGGACCCACACCGGCCGACCTTCGGGACCCACACCGGTCGACCTTCGGGACCCACAAAGACCGACCTTCGGGACCCACACCGACTGACCGTTGGGACCCACACCGGGCGACCTTCGGGACCCACACCGGCCGACCTTCGGGACCCACACCGACCGACCCTCGGGACCCACAATGTCTGACCATCGGGACCCACACCGACCGACCTTCAGGACGCACACTGTCTGACCTTCGGGACCCACACTGTCTGACCTTCGGGACCCACACCGTCCGACCTTCGGGACCCACACCGTCCGACCTTCGGGACCCACACCGGCCGACCTTCGGGAGCCACACCATCCGACATTCGGGAGCCACACCGACCGACCTTCGGGACCCACACCGACTGACCTTCGGTACGCACACTGTCCCACCTTCGGTACCCACACCGACCCACCTCCGGGACCCACACCGGGCGACCTTCGGGACCCACACCGACCGACCTTCGGGACCCACACCGGCCGACCTTTGGGACCCACACCGACCGACCTTCGAGACCCACACCGGCCGACCTTCGGGACACACACCGACCGACCTTCGGTACCCACACCGACCGACCTTCGGGACCCACACGGACCGACCTTCGGGACCCACACCGGCCGACCTTCGGGACCCACACCGACCGACCCTCGGGACCCACAGCGGCCGACCTTCGGGACACACACCGTCTGACCTTCGGTACCCACACCGGCCGACCTTCGGAACACACACCGACCGACCTTCGGGACCCACACCGTCCGACCTTCGGGACCCACACTGGCCGACCTTCGGGACCCACACCGGCCGACCTTCGGGAGCCACACCGTCTGACCTTCGGGACCCACACCGACCGACCTTCGGTACCCACACCGGCCGACCTTCGGAACACACACCGACCGACCTTCGGGACCCACACCGTCCGACCTTCGGGACCCACACTGGCCGACCTTCGGGACCCACACCGGCCGACCTTCGGGAGCCACACCATCCGACCTTCGGGAGCCACACCGACCAACCTTCGGGACCCACACCGACTGACCTTTGGGACCCACACCAGGCGACCTTCGGGACCCACACCGGCCGACCTTCGGGACCCACACCGACCGACTTTCGGGAACCACACTGGCCGACCTTCGGGACCCACACTGTCTGACCTTCGGGACCCACACCGGCCGACCTTCGGGACGCACACTGTCTGACCTTCGGGACCCACACCGTCCGACCTTCGGGACCCACACCGGCCGACCTTCGGGACCCACACTGTCTGACTTTTGGGACCCACACCGACCGACCTTCGGGACCCACACCGACCGACCTTCGGGACCCACACCGACCGACCTTCGGGACCCACACAGACCGACCTTCGGGACCCACACCGGCCGACCTTCGGGACCCACACCGGCCGACCTTCGGGACCCACACCGACCGATCTTCGGGACCCACACCGGCCGACCTTCGGGACCCACACCGGTCGACCTTCGGGACCCACACAGACCGACCTTCGGGACCCACACCGACTGACCGTTGGGACCCACACCGGGCGACCTTCGGGACCCACACCGCCGACCTTCGGGACCCACACCGACCGACCCTCGGGACCCGCAATGTCTGACCATCGGGACCCACACCGACCTACCGTCAGGACCCACACCGGCCAACCTTCGGGACGCACACTGTCTGACCTTCGGGACCCACACCGGCCGACCTTCGGGACGCACACTGTCTGACCTTCGGGACCCACACCGGCCGATCTTCGGGACGCACACTGTCTGACCTTCGGGACCCACACTGTCTGACCTTCGGGACCCAATCTGTCCGACCTTCGGGACCCACACCGGCCGACCTTCGGGACCCACACTGTCTGACTGTTGGGACCCACACCGACCGACCTTCGGGACCCACACCAACCGACCTTCGGGACCCACACAGACCGACCTTCGGGACCCACACCGGCCGACCTTCGGGACCCACACCGACCGACTTTCGGGAACCACACTGGCCGACCTTCGGGACCCACACTGTCTGACCTTCCCGAGCCACACCGGCCGACCTTCGGGACGCACACTGTCTGACCTTCGGGACCCACACCGTCCGACCTTCGGGACCCACACTGTCTGACTTTTGGGACCCACACCGACCGACCTTCGGGACCCACACCGGCTGATCTTCGGGAACCACACTGGCCGACCTTCGGGACCCACACCGGCCGACCTTCGGGACCCACACCGGCCGACCTTCGGGACCCACACCGACCGGTCTTCGGGACCCACACTGTCTGACCTTCGGGACCCACACCGGCCGACCTTCGGGACGCACACTGTCTGACCTTCGGGACCCACACTGTCTGACCTTCGGGACCCACACCGGCCGACCTTCGGGACGCACACTGTCTGACCTTCGGGACCCACACCGTCCGACCTTCGGGACCCACACCGGCCGACCTTCGGGACCCACACTGTCTGACTTTTGGGACCCACCCCGACCGACCTTCGGGACCCACACCGACCGACCTTCGGGACCCACACCGACCGACCTTCGGGACCCACACAGACCGACCTTCGGGACCCACACCGGCCGACCTTCGGGACCCACACCGGCCGACCTTCGGGACCCACACCGGCCGACCTTCGGGACCCACACCGGCCGACCTTCGGGACCCACACCGACCGATCTTCGGGACCCACACTGTCTGACCTTCGGGACCCACACCGGCCGACCTTCGGGACGCACACTGTCTGACCTTCGGGACCCACACCGGCTGATCTTCGGGAACCACACTGGCCGACCTTCGGGACCCACACCGGCCGACCTTCGGGACCCACACCGGTCGACCTTCGGGACCCACACAGACCGACCTTCGGGACCCACACCGACTGACCGTTGGGACCCACACCGGGCGACCTTCGGGACCCACACCGGCCGACCTTCGGGACCCACACCGACCGACCCTCGGGACCCACAATGTCTGACCATCGGGACCCACACCGACCGACCTTCAGGACCCAGACCGGCCAACCTTCGGGACGCACACTGTCTGACCTTCTGGACCCACACCGGCCGACCTTCGGGACGCACACTGTCTGACCTTCGGGACCCACACCGGCCGATCTTCGGGACGCACACTGTCTGACCTTCGGGACCCACACTGTCTGACCTTCGGGACTCACTCCGTCCGACCTTCGGGACCCACACCGGCCGACCTTCGGGACCCACACTGTCTGACTGTTGGGACCCACACCGACCGACCTTCGGGACCCACACCAACCGACCTTCGGGACCCACACAGACCGACCTTCGGGACCCACACCGGCCGACCTTCGGGACCCACACCGACCGACTTTCGGGAACCACACTGGCCGACCTTCGGGACCCACACTGTCTGACCTTCCCGAGCCACACCGGCCGACCTTCGGGACGCACACTGTCTGACCTTCGGGACCCACACCGTCCGACCTTCGGGACCCACACCGGCCGACCTTCGGGACCCACACTGTCTGACTTTTGGGACCCACACCGACCGACCTTCGGGACCCACACCGACCGACCTTCGGGACCCACACAGACCGACCTTCGGGACGCACACCGGCCGACCTTCGGAACGCACACTGTCTGACCTTCGGGACCCACGCCGACCGATCTTCGGGACCCACACTGTCTGACCTTCGGGTCCCACACCGGCCGACCTTCGGGACGCACACTGTCTGACCTTCGGGACCCACACCGGCTGATCTTCGGGAACCACACTGGCCGACCTTCGGGACCCACACCGGCCGACCTTCGGGAACCACACCGACCGACCTTCGGGAACCACACTGGCCGACCTTCGGGACCCACACTGGCCGACCTTCAGGACCGACACCGGCCGACCTTCGGGAACCACACCGACCGACCTTCGGGAACCACACTGGCCGACCTTCGGGACCCACACCGGCCGACCTTCGGGACCCACACCGGCCGACCTTCGGGACCCACACCGACCGGTCTTCGGGACCCACACTGTCTGACCTTCGGGACCCACACCGGCCGACCTTCGGGACGCACACTGTCTGACCTTAGGGACCCACACCGGCTGATCTTCGGGAACCACCCAGGCCGACCTTTGGGACCCACACCGGCCGACCTTCGGGACCCACACCGGTCGACCTTCGGGACCCACACAGACCGACCTTCGGGACCCACACCGTCCGACCTTAGGGACCCACACCGGCCGACCTTCGGGACCCACACCGACCGACCTTCGGGAACCACACTGGCCGACCTTCGGGACCCAGACTGGCCGACCTTCGGGACCCACACCGGCCTTCCTCCGGGACCCACACCGGGCGACCTTCGGGACCCACACCGACTGACCTTCGAGACCCACACCGGTCGACCTTCGGGAACCACACCGTCCAACCTTAGGATCCACACCGGCCGACCTTCGAGACCCACACTGACAGACCTTCGAGACCCAAACCGTCCGACCTTCGCGACCCACAGCGTCCGACCTTCGCGAACCACAGCGTCCGACCTTCGGGACCCACACCGGCCGACCTTCAGGACCCACACCGTCCGACCTTCAGGACCCACACCGGCCGAACTTCGGGACCCACACTGTCTGACCTTCGGGACCCACACCGGCTGATCTTCGGGAACCACACTGGCCGACCTTCGGGGCCCACACTGGCCGACCTTCGGGACCCACATTGGCCGACCTTCGGGACCCACACCGGCCGACCTTCGGGACCCACACCGACCAACCTTCGGGAACCACACTGGCCGACCTTCGGGACCCACACTGGCCGACCTTCGGGACAAACACCGGCCGACCTTCGGGACCCACACCGTTCAACCTTCGGGACCCACACTGGCCGACCTTCGGGACCCACACTGGCCGACCTTCGGGACACACACCGACCGACCTTCGGGACCCACACCGACCGACCTTCGGGAACCACATTGGCCGACCTTCGGGACCCACACGGACCGACCTTCGGGAACCACACAGGCCGACCTTCGGAACCCACACCGGCCGACGTTCGAGACCCACACCGTCCGACCTTTCGATCCACACTGGCCGACCTTCGGGACCCACACGGACCGACCTTCGGGAACCACACAGGCCGACCTTTGGGACCCACACCGGCCGACCTTCGAGACCCACACCGGCCGACTTTTCAATCCACACTGGCCGACCTTCGGGACCCACACGGACCGACCTTCGGGACCCACACCGGCCGACCTTCGGGACCCACACCGGCCGACCTTCGGGACCCACACCGTCCGACCTTTCGATCCACACTGGCAGACCTTCGGGACCCACACAGGCCGACCTTCGAGACCCACACCGGCCGACCTTCGAGACCCACACTGGCAGACCTTCGGGACCCACACCGTCCGACCTTCGCGACCCACGGCGTCCGACCTTCGCGACCCACACCGTCCGACCTTCAGGACCCACACCATCTGACCTTCGGGACACACCGGCCGATCTTCGGGACCCACACCGACCGACCTTCGGGACCCTCAATGTCTGACCTTTGGGACCCACACCGACCGACCTTCGGGACGCACACCGGCCGACCTTCGGGACCCACACCGGCCGACCTTCGTGACCCACACCGGCCGACCTTCGTGACCCACACCGGCCGACCTTCGGGACCACACCGGCCGACCTTCGGGACCCACACCGGCCGACCTTCAGGACCCACACCGGCCGACCTTCGGGGACCACACCGGCCGACCTTCGGGACCCACACCGACCGACCTTCGGGACCCACACAGACCGACCTTCGGGACCCACACCGGCCGACCTTCGGGACCCACACCGGCCGACCTTCGGGACCCACACCGGCCGACCTTCGGGACCCACACCGGCCGACCTTCGGGACCCACACCGGCCGACCTTCGGGACCCACACCGGCCGACCTTCGGGACCCACACCGGCCGACCTTCGGGACCCACACCGGCCGACCTTCGGGACCCACACCGGCCGACCTTCGGGACCCACACCGGCCGACCTTCGGGACCCACACCGGCCGACCTTCGGGACCCACACCGACCGATCTTCGGGACCCACACTGTCTGACCTTCGGGACCCACACCGGCCGACCTTCGGGACGCACACTGTCTGACCTTCGGGACCCACACCGGCTGATCTTCGGGAACCACACTGGCCGACCTTCGGGACCCACACCGGCCGACCTTCGGGACCCACACCGGTCGACCTTCGGGACCCACACAGACCGACCTTCGGGACCCACACCGACTGACCGTTGGGACCCACACCGGGCGACCTTCGGGACCCACACCGGCCGACCTTCGGGACCCACACCGACCGACCCTCGGGACCCACAATGTCTGACCATCGGGACCCACACCGACCGACCTTCAGGACCCACACCGGCCAACCTTCGGGACGCACACTGTCTGACCTTCGGGACCCACACCGGCCGACCTTCGGGACGCACACTGTCTGACCTTCGGGACCCACACCGGCCGATCTTCGGGACGCACACTGTCTGACCTTCGGGACCCACACTGTCTGACCTTCGGGACTCACTCCGTCCGACCTTCGGGACCCACACCGGCCGACCTTCGGGACCCACACTGTCTGACTGTTGGGACCCACACCGACCGACCTTCGGGACCCACACCAACCGACCTTCGGGACCCACACAGACCGACCTTCGGGACCCACACCGGCCGACCTTCGGGACCCACACCGACCGACTTTCGGGAACCACACTGGCCGACCTTCGGGACCCACACTGTCTGACCTTCCCGAGCCACACCGGCCGACCTTCGGGACGCACACTGTCTGACCTTCGGGACCCACACCGTCCGACCTTCGGGACCCACACCGGCCGACCTTCGGGACCCACACTGTCTGACTTTTGGGACCCACACCGACCGACCTTCGGGACCCACACCGACCGACCTTCGGGACCCACACAGACCGACCTTCGGGACGCACACCGGCCGACCTTCGGAACGCACACTGTCTGACCTTCGGGACCCACGCCGACCGATCTTCGGGACCCACACTGTCTGACCTTCGGGTCCCACACCGGCCGACCTTCGGGACGCACACTGTCTGACCTTCGGGACCCACAGCGGCTGATCTTCGGGAACCACACTGGCCGACCTTCGGGACCCACACCGGCCGACCTTCGGGAACGACACCGACCGACCTTCGGGAACCACACTGGCCGACCTTCGGGACCCACACTGGCCGACCTTCAGGACCGACACCGGCCGACCTTCGGGAACCACACCGACCGACCTTCGGGAACCACACTGGCCGACCTTCGGGACCCACACCGGCCGACCTTCGGGACCCACACCGGCCGACCTTCGGGACCCACACCGACCGGTCTTCGGGACCCACACTGTCTGACCTTCGGGACCCACACCGGCCGACCTTCGGGACGCACACTGTCTGACCTTCGGGACCCACACCGGCTGATCTTCGGGAACCACCCAGGCCGACCTTTGGGACCCACACCGGCCGACCTTCGGGACCCACACCGGTCGACCTTCGGGACCCACACAGACCGACCTTCGGGACCCACACCGTCCGACCTTAGGGACCCACACCGGCCGACCTTCGGGACCCACACCGACCGACCTTCGGGAACCACACTGGCCGACCTTCGGGACCCAGACTGGCCGACCTTCGGGACCCACACCGGCCTTCCTTCGGGACCCACACCGTCTGACCTTCGGGACCCACAGCGGCCGACCTTCGGGACCCACACCGACCGACCTTCGGGAACCACACAGGCCGACCTTCGGGAACCACACCGGCCGACCTTCGGGACCCACACCGGCCGACCTTCGGGAACCACACTGGCCGACCTTCGGGACACACAACGACCGACCTTCTGGACCCACACCGGCCGACCTTCGGGAGCCACACCATCCGACCTTCGGGACCAACACTGGCCGACCTTCGGGACCCACACCGTCTGACCTTCGGGACCCACACCGGCCTACCTTCGGGAGCCACACCATCCGACCTTCGGGAGCCACACCGACCGACCTTCGGGACCCACACCGACTGACCTTCGGTACGCACACTGTCCGACCTTCGGGACCCACACCGACCCACCTCCGGGACCCACACCGGGCGACCTTCGGGACCCACACCGACTGACCTTCGGGACCCACACCGGTCGACCTTCGGGAACCACACCGTCCAACCTTAGGATCCACACCGGCCGACCTTCGAGACCCACACTGACAGACCTTCGAGACCCAAACCGTCCGACCTTCGCGACCCACAGAGTCCGACCTTCGCGAACCACAGCGTCCGACCTTCGGGACCCACACCGGCCGACCTTCAGGACCCACACCGTCCGACCTTCAGGACCCACACCGGCCGAACTTCGGGACCCACACTGTCTGACCTTCGGGACCCACACCGGCTGATCTTCGGGAACCACACTGGCCGACCTTCGGGGCCCACACTGGCCGACCTTCGGGACCCACATTGGCCGACCTTCGGGACCCACACCGGCCGACCTTCGGGACCCACACCGACCGACCTTCGGGAACCACACTGGCCGACCTTCGGGACCCACACTGGCCGACCTTCGGGACAAACACCGGCCGACCTTCGGGACCCACACCGTTCAACCTTCGGGACCCACACTGGCCGACCTTCGGGACCCACACTGGCCGACCTTCGGGACACACACCGACCGACCTTCGGGACCCACACCGACCGACCTTCGGGAACCACATTGGCCGACCTTCGGGACCCACACGGACCGACCTTCGGGAACCACACAGGCCGACCTTCGGAACCCACACCGGCCGACGTTCGAGACCCACACTGTCCGACCTTTCGATCCACACTGGCCGACCTTCGGGACCCACACGGACCGACCTTCGGGAACCACACAGGCCGACCTTCGGGACCCACACCGGCCGACCTTCGAGACCCACACCGGCCGACCTTTCGATCCACACTGGCCGACCTTCGGGACCCACACGGACCGACCTTCGGGACCCACACCGGCCGACCTTCGGGACCCACACCGGCCGACCTTCGGGACCCACACCGTCCGACCTTTCGATCCACACTGGCAGACCTTCGGGACCCACACAGGCCGACCTTCGAGACCCACACTGGCAGACCTTCGGGACCCACACCGTCCGACCTTCGCGACCCACGGCGTCCGACCTTCGCGACCCACACCGTCCGACCTTCAGGACCCACACCATCTGACCTTCGGGACACACCGGCCGATCTTCGGGACCCACACCGACCGACCTTCGGGACCCTCAATGTCTGACCTTTGGGACCCACACCGACCAACCTTCGGGACGCACACCGGCCGACCTTCGGGACCCACACCGGCCGACCTTCGTGACCCACACCGGCCGACCTTCGTGACCCACACCGGCCGACCTTCGGGACCCACACCGGCCGACGTTCGGGGGCCACACCGGCCGACCTTCGGGACCCAGACTGGCCGACCTTCGCGACCCACACCATCTGACCTTCGGGACCCACACTGGCCAACCTTCGGGACCCACACCGGCCGACCTTCGGGACCCACACCGTCCGACCTTCGCGACCCACACCATCTGACCTTCGGGACCCACACCGGCCGACATTCGAGACCCACACCATCTGACCTTCGGGACCCACACCGTCCGACCTTCGAGACCCACACCATCTGACCTTCGGGACCCACACCGTCCGACCTTCGCGACCCACACCGTCCGACCTTCGCGACCCACACCATCTGACCTTCGGGACCCACACCGGCCGACATTCGGGACCCACACCGTCCGACCTTAGGATCCACACCGGCCGACCTTCGAGACCCACACTGGCAGACCTTCGCGACCCACAGCGTCCGGCCTTCGCGAACCACAGCGTCCGACCTTCGGGACCCACACCGGCCGACCTTCAGGACCCACACCGTCCGACCTTCAGGACCCACACCGGCCGAAGTTCGGGACCCACACTGTCTGACCTTCGGGACCCACACCGGCCGACCTTCGGGACCCACACCGTCCGACCTTCGCGACCCACGGCGTCCGACCTTCGCGACCCACACCGTCCGACCTTCAGGACCCACACCATCTGACCTTCGGGACACACCGGCCGATCTTCGGGACCCACACCGACCGACCTTCGGGACCCTCAATGTCTGACCTTCGGGACCCACACGGACCGACCTTCGGGACGCACACCGGCCGACCTTCGGGACCCACACCGGCCGACCTTCGGGACCCACACCGGCCGACCTTCGGGACCCACACCGGCCGACCTTCGGGACCCACACCGACTGACCTTCGGGACCCACACCGACTGACCTTCGGTACGTACACTGTCCCACCTTCGGGATCAACACCGACCCACCTCCGGGACCCACACCGGGAGACCTTCGGGACCCACACCGACCGACCTTCGGGACCCACACCGGCCGACTTTTGGGACCCACACCGACCGACCTTCGAGACCCACACCGGCCAACCTTCGGGACACACACCGACCGACCTTCGGTACCCACACCAACCGACCTTCGGGACCCACACCGACCGACCTTCGGGACTCACACCGGCCGACCTTCGGGACCCACACCGACCGACCCTCGGGACCCACACCGGCCGACCTTCGGGAGCCACACCATCCGACCTTCGGGAGCCACACCGACCGACCTTCGGGACCCACACCGACTGACCTTCGGGACCCACACCGGCCGACCTTCGGGACCCACACCGTCCGACCTTCGCGACCCACGGCGTCCGACCTTCGCGACCCACACCGTCCGACCTTCAGGACCCACACCATCTGACCTTCGGGACACACCGGCCGATCTTCGGGACCCACACCGACCGACCTTCGGGACCCTCAATGTCTGACCTTCGGGACCCACACCGACCGACCTTCGGGACGCACACCGGCCGACCTTCGGGACCCACACCGGCCGACCTTCGGGACCCACACCGGCCGACCTTCGGGACCCACACCGGCCGACCTTCGGGACCCACACCGACTGACCTTCGGGACCCACACCGACTGACCTTCGGTACGTACACTGTCCCACCTTCGGGATCAACACCGACCCACCTCCGGGACCCACACCGGGAGACCTTCGGGACCCACACCGACCGACCTTCGGGACCCACACCGGCCGACTTTTGGGACCCACACCGACCGACCTTCGAGACCCACACCGGCCAACCTTCGGGACACACACCGACCGACCTTCGGTACCCACACCAACCGACCTTCGGGACCCACACCGACCGACCTTCGGGACTCACACCGGCCGACCTTCGGGACCCACACCGACCGACCCTCGGGACCCACACCGGCCGACCTTCGGGAGCCACACCATCCGACCTTCGGGAGCCACACCGACCGACCTTCGGGACCCACACCGACCGACCCTCGGGACCCACAATGTCTGACCATCGGGACCCACACCGACCGACCTCCAGGACCCACACCGGCCGACCTTCGGGACCCACACCGTCCGACCTTAGGGACCCACACCGGCCGACCTTCGGGACCCACACCGACCGACCTTCGGGACCCACACCGACCGACTTTCGGGAACCACACTGGCCGACCTTCGGGACCCAGACCGGCCGACCTTTGGGACCCACACCGTCCGACCTTCGGGACCCACACCGGCCGACCTTCGGGACCCACACCGACCGACCTTCGGGAACCACACAGGCCGACCTTCGGGACCCACACCGGCCGACCTTCGGGACCCACACCGACCGACCTTCTGGGCCCACACTGGCCGACCTTCGGGACCCACACCGTCTGACCTTCGGGAGCCACACCGACCCACCTGCGGGACCCCCAACGGGCGACCTTCGGGACCCACACCGACCGACCTTCGGGACCCACACCGGCCGACCTTTGGGACCCACACCGACCGACCTTCGAGACCCACACCGGCCGACCTTCGGGACACACACCGACCGACCTTCGGTGCCCACACCGACCGACCTTCGAGACCCACACCGACCGACCTTCGGGACCCACACCGGCCGACCTTCGAGACCCACACCGACCGACCCTCGGGACCCACGCCGGCCGACCTTCGGGACCCACACCGACTGACCTTCGGTACCCACACCGGCCGACCTTCAGAACACACACCGACCGACCTTCGGGACCCACTCCGGCCGACCTTCGGGACCCACACCGGCCGACCTTCGGAAGCCACACCGACCAACCTTCGGTACCCACACCGGACGACCTTCAGAACACACACCGACCGACCTTCGAGACCCACACTGTCTGACCTTCAGGACCCACACCGGCCGACCTTCGGGACCCACACCGTCCGACCTTAGGGACCCACACCGGCCGTCCTTCGGGACCCACACCGACCGACCTTCGGGACCCACACCGGCCGACCTTCGGGAGCCACACCGACCCACCTGCGGGACCCCCACCGGGCGACCTTCGGGACCCACACCGACCGACCTTCGGGACCCACACCGGCCGACCTTTGGGACCCACACCGACCGACCTTCGAGACCCACACCGGCCGACCTTCAGGACACACACCGACCGACCTTCGGTGCCCACACCGACCGACCTTCGAGACCCACACCGACCGACCTTCGGGACCCACACCGACCGACCTTCGAGACCCACACCGACCGACCTTCGGGACCCACACCGGCCGACCTTCGAGACCCACACCGACCGACCCTCGGGACCCACACCGGCCGACATTCGGGACACACACCGACTGACCTTCGGTACCCACACCGGCCGACCTTCAGAACACACACCGACCGACCTTCGGGACCCACTTCGGCCGACCTTCGGGACCCACACTGGCCGACCTTCGGGACCCACACCGGCCGACCTTCAGAACACACACCGACCGACCTTCGGGACCCACACCGGCCGACCTTCGGGAGCCACACCGACCAACCTTCGGTACCCACACCGGCCGACCTTCGGAACACACACCGACCGACCTTCGGGACCCACACCGGCTGACCTTCGGTACCCACACCGGCCGACCTTCGGAACACACACCGACCGACCTTAGGTACCCACACCGGCCGACCTTCGGAACACACACCGACCGACCTTCGGGACCCACACCGGCCGACCTTCGGGACCCACACGGGCCGACCTTCGGGACCCACACCGGGCGACCTTCGGGACCCACACCGGCCGACCTTCGGGACCCACACCAACCGATCTTCGGGACCCACACCGGCCGACCTTCGGGACCCACACTGTCTGACCTTCGGGACCCACACCGGCCGATCTTCGGGACGCACACTGTCTGACCTTCGGGACCCACACTGTCTGACCTTCGGGACCCACACCGTCCGACCTTCGGGACCCACACCGTCCGACCTTCGGGACCCACACTGTCTGTCTTCGGGACCCACACCGTCCGACCTTCGGGAGCCACACCGACCGACCTTCGGGACCCACACCGACCGACCTTCGGGACCCACACCGGCCGACCTTCGGGACCCACACCGGCCGACCTTCGGGACCCACACCGACCGACCTTCGGGACCCACACAGACCGACCTTCGGGACCCACACAGGCCGACCTTCGGGACCCACACCGACCGACTTTCGGGAACCACACTGGCCGACCTTCGGGACCCACACTGTCTGACCTTCGGGACCCACACCGGCCGACCTTCGGGACGCACACTGTCTGACCTTCGGGACCCACACCGTCCGACCTTCGGGACCCACACCGGCCGACCTTCGGGACCCACACTGTCTGACTTTTGGGACCCACACCGACCGACCTTCGGGACCCACACCGACCGAACTTCGGGACCCACACCGACCGACCTTCGGGACGCACACAGGCCGACCTTCAGGACCCACACATGCCGACCTTCGGGAACCACACAGGCCGACCTTCGGGACCCACACCGGCTGATCTTCGGGAACCACACAGGCCGACCTTCGGGACGCACACCGGCCGACCTTCGGGACGCACACTGTCTGACCTTCGGGACCCACACCAGCTGATCTTCGGGAACCACACTGGCCGACCTTCGGGACCCACACCGGCCGACCTTCGGGACCCATACCGGCCGACCTTCGGGACCCACACCGGTCGACCTTCGGGACCCACACAGAACGACCTTCGGGACCCACACCGTCCGACCTTAGGGACCCACACCGGCCGACCTTCGGGACCCACACCGACCGACTTTCGGGAACCACACTGGCCGACCTTCGGGACCCACACCGTCCGACCTTCGGGACCCACACCGGCCGACCTTCGGGACCCACACTGTCTGACGTTTGGGACCCACACCGACCGACCTTCGGAACCCACAACGACCGACCTTCGGGACCCACACCGACCGACCTTCGGGACGCACACCGTCTGACCTTCGGGACCCACACCGGCTGATCTTCGGGACGCACACTGTCTGACCTTCGGGACCCACACCGGCCGACCTTCGGGACCCACACCGGTCGACCTTCGGGACCCACACCGGTCGACCTTCGGGACCCACACAGACCGACCTTCGGGTCCCACACCGTCCGATCTTAGGGACCCACACCGGCCGACCTTCGGGACCCACACCGACCGACGTTCGGGACCCACACCGTCCGACTTTCGGGAACCACACTGGCCGACCTTCGGGACCCACACCGAACGACCTCCGGGACCCACACCGGGCAACCTTCGGGACCCACACAGACCGACCTTCGGGACCCACACCGACCGACCTTCGGGACCCACACCGACTGATCTTCGGTACGCACACTGTCCGACCTTCGGGACCCACACCGAACGACCTCCGGGACCCACACCGGGCAACCTTCGGGACCCACACCGGCCGACCTTCGGGACCCACACCGACCGACCCTCGGGAACCACAATGTCTGACCATCGGGACCCACACCGACCGACCTTCAGGACCCACACCGGCCGACCTTCGGGACCCACACCGTCCGACCTTAGGGACCCACACCGGCCGACCTTCGGGACCCACACCGACCGACCTTCGGGACCCACACCGACCGACTTTCGGGAACCACACTGGCCGACCTTCGGGACCCAGACCGGCCGACCTTTGGGACCCACACCGTCCGACCTTCGGGACCCACACCGTCCGACCTTCGGGACCCACACCGACCGACCTTCGGGAACCACACAGGCCGACCTTCGGGACCCACACCGGCCGACCTTCGGGACCCACACCGACCGACCTTCTGGGCCCACACTGGCCGACCTTCGGGACCCACACCGTCTGACCTTCGGGACCCACACCGGCCGACCTTCGGGAGCCACACCATCCGACCTTCGGGAGCCACACCGACCCACCTGCGGGACCCCCACCGGGCGACCTTCGGGACCCACACCGACCGACCTTCGGGACCCACACCGGCCGACCTTTGGGACCCACACCGACCGACCTTCGAGACCCACACCGGCCGACCTTCGGGACACACACCGACCGACCTTCGGTGCCCACACCGACCGACCTTCGAGACCCACACCGACCGACCTTCGGGACCCACACCGGCCGACCTTCGAGACCCACACCGACCGACCCTCGGGACCCACGCCGGCCGACCTTCGGGACACACACCGACTGACCTTCGGTACCCACACCGGCCGACCTTCAGAACACACACCCACCGACCTTCGGGACCCACTCCGGCCGACCTTCGGGACCCACTCCGGCCGACCTTCGGGACCCACACCGGCCGACCTTCGGAAGCCACACCGACCAACCTTCGGTACCCACACCGGCCGACCTTCGGAACAGACACCGACCGACCTTCGGGAGCCACACCATCCGACCTTCGGGAGCCACACCGTCCGACCTTCGGGACCCACACCGAGCGACCTTTGGGACCCACACCGGGCGACCTTCGGGACCCACACCGGCCGACCTTCGGGACCCACACCGACCGATCTTCGGGACCCAAACCGGCCGACCTTCGGGACCCACACTGTCTGACCTTCGGGACCCACACTGTCTGACCTTCGGGACCCACACCGTCCGACCTTCGGGACCCACACCGGCCGACCTTCGGGACCCACACTGTCTGACCGTCGGGACCCACACCGACCGACCTTCGGGACCCACACCGTCCGACCTTCGGGAGCCACACCGGCCGACCTTCGGGACCCACACTGTCTGACCTTCGGGACCCACACCGTCCGACCTTCGGGAGCCACACCGACCGACCTTCGGGACCCACACCGACCGACCTTTGGGACCCACACCGACCGACCTTCGGGACCCACACAGACCGACCTTCGGGACCCACACCGGCCGACCTTCGGGACCCACACCGACCGACTTTCGGGAACCACACTGGCCGACCTTCGGGACCCACACTGTCTGACCTTCGGGACCCACACCGGCCGACCTTCGGGACGCACACTGTCTGACCTTCGGGACCCACACCGTCCGACCTTCGGGACCCACACCGGCCGACCTTCGGAACCCACACTGTCTGACTTTTGGGACCCACACCGACCGACCTTCGGGACCCACACCGACTGAACTTCGGGACCCACACCGACCGACCTTCGGGACGCACACCGGCTGATCTTCGGGAACCACACTGGCCGACGTTCGGGACCCACACCGGCCGACCTTCGGGACGCACACTGTCTGACCTTCGGGACCCACACCAGCTGATCTTCGGGAACCACACTGGCCGACCTTCGGGACCCACACCGGCCGACATTCGGGACCCACACCGGTCGACCTTCGGGACCCACACAGACCGACCTTCGGGACCCACACCGACCGACTTTCGGGAACCACACTGGCCGACCTTCGGGACCCACACCGTCCGACCTTCGGGACCCACACCGGCCGACCTTCGGGACCCACACTGTCTGACTTTTGGGACCCACACCGACCGACCTTCGGGACCCACACCGACCGACCTTCGGGACCCACACCGACCGACCTTCGGGACGCACACCGTCTGACCTTCGGGACCCACACCGGCTGATCTTCGGGAACCACACTGGCCGACCTTCGGGACCCACACCGGCCGAGGTTCGGGACGCACACTGTCTGACCTTCTGGACCCACACCAGCTGATCTTCGGGAACCACACTGGCCGACCTTCGGGACCCACACTGGCCGACCTTCGGGACCCACACCGGCCGACCTTCGGGACCCACACCGGTCGACCTTCGGGACCCACACAGACCGACCTTCGGGACCCACACCGACCGACCTTCGGGACCCACACCGGCCGACCTTCGGGACCCACACCGACCGACCTTCGAGACCCACACCGGCCGACCTTCGGGACACACACCGACCGACCTTCGGGACCCACACCGACCGACCTTCGAGACCCACACCGACCGACCTTCGGGACCCACACCGGCCGACCTTCGAGACCCACACCAACCGACCCTCGGGACCCACACCGGCCGACCTTTGGGACACACACCGACTGACCTTCGGTACCCACACCGGCCGACCTTCAGAACACACACCGACCGACCTTCGGGACCCACTCCGGCCGACCTTCGGGACCCACACCGGCCGACCTTCGGGAACCACACTGGCCGACCTTCGGGACCCACACCGGCCGAGGTTCGGGACGCACACTGTCTGACCTTCTGGACCCACACCAGCTGATCTTCGGGAACCACACTGGCCGACCTTCGGGACCCACACTGGCCGACCTTCGGGACCCACACCGGCCGACCTTCGGGACCCACACCGGTCGACCTTCGGGACCCACACAGACCGACCTTCGGGACCCACACCGACCGACCTTCGGGAACCACACTGTCTGACCTTCGGGACCCACACCGTCCGACGTTCGGGACCCACACCGGCCGACCTTCGGGACCCACACTCTCTGACTTTTGGGACCCACACCGACCGACCTTCAGGACCCACACCGACCGACCTTCGGGACCCACACAGACTGACCTTCGGGACGCACACCGTCTGACCTTCGGGACCCACACCGGCTGATCTTCGGGAACCACACTGGCCGACCTGCGGGACCCACACCGACCGACCTTCGGGACCCACACCGACCGATTTTCGGGACCCACACCGACTGACCTTCGGGACGCACACCGTCTGAGCTTCGGGACCCACACCGGCTGATCTTCGGGAACCACAGTGGCCGACCTTCGGGACCCAGACCGGCCGACCTTCGGGACCCACACCGGCCGACCTTCGGGACCCACACCGTCCGACCTTCGGGACCCACACCAGCTGATCTTCGGGAACCACACTGGCCGACCTTCGGGACCCACACCGACCGACCTTCGGGACCCACACCGACCGATTTTCGGGAACCACACTGGCCGACCTTCGGGACCCACACCGGCCGACCTTCGGGACCCACACCGTCCGACCTTCGGGACGCACACCGTCTGACCTTCGGGACCCACACCGGCTGATCTTCGGGAACCACACTGGCCGACCTTCGGGACCCAGACCGGCCGACCTTCGGGACCCACACCGGCCGACCTTCGGGACCCACACCGTCCGACCTTCGGGACCCACACCAGCTGATCTTCGGGAACCACACTGGCCGACCTTCGGGACCCACACCGACCGACCTTCGGGACCCACACCGACCGATTTTCGGGAACCACACTGGCCGACCTTCGGGACCCACACCGGCCGACCTTCGGGACCCACACCGTCCGACCTTCGGGACCCACACCGGCCGACCTTCAGGACCCACACCGACCGACCTTCGGGAACCACACAGGCCGACCTTCGGGACCCACACCGGCCGACCTTCGGGACGCACACTGTCTGACCTTCGGGACGCACACTGTCTGACCTTCGGGACCCACACCGTCCGACCTTCGGGACCCACACCGGCCGACCTTCGGGACCCACACTCTCTGACTTTTGGGACCCACACCGACCGACCTTCGGGACCCACACCGACCGACCTTCGGGACCCACACCGACCGACCTTCGGGACGCACACCGTCTGACCTTCGGGACCCACACCGGCCGACCTTCGGGACGCACACTGTCTGACTTTTGGGAGCCACACAGACCGACCTTCGGGACCCACACCAGCTGATCTTCGGGAACCACACTGGCCGACCTTCGGGACCCACACCGGCTGACCTTCGGGACCCACACCGGTCGACCTTCGGGACCCACACAGACCGACCTTTGGGACCCACACCGTCCGACCTTAGGGACCCACACCGGCCGACCTTCGGGACCCACACCGACCGACCTTCGAGACCCACACCGGCCGACCTTCGGGACACACACCGACCGACCTTCGGGACCCACACCGACCGACCTTCGAGACCCACACCGACCGACCTTCGGGACCCACACCGGCCGACCTTCGAGACCCACACCAACCGACCCTCGGGACCCACACCGGCCGACCTTTGGGACACACACCGACTGACCTTCGGTACCCACACCGGCCGACCTTCAGAACACACACCGACCGACCTTCGGGACCCACTCCGGCCGACCTTCGGGACCCACACCGGCCGACCTTCGGGACCCACACCGACTGACCCTCGGGACCCACACCGGCCGACCTTCGGGACACACACCGACCGACCTTCGGAACCCACTCCGGCCGACCTTCGTGACCCACACCGGCCGACCTTCGGGACCCACACCGACTGACCCTCGGGACCCACACCGGCCGACCTTCGGGACACACACCGACCGACCTTCGGTACCCACACCGGCCGACCTTCGGAACACACACCGACCGACCTTCGGGACCCACTCCGGCCGACCTTCGGGACCCACACTGGCCGACCTTCGGGACCCACACCGGCCGACTTCGGGAGCCACACCATCCGACCTTCGGGAGCCACACCGACCGACCTTCGGGACCCACACCGACTGATCTTCGGTACGCACACTGTCCGACCTTCGGGACCCACACCGACCGACCTCCGGGACCCACACCGGGCGACCTTTGGGACCCACACCGGCCGACCTTCGGGACCCACACCGACCGACCCTCGGGACCCACAATGTCTGACCATCGTGACCCACACCGACCGACGTTCAGGACCCACACCGGCCGACCTTCGGGACGCACACTGTCTGACCTTCGGGACCCACACCGGCCGACCTTCGGGACGCACACTGTCTGACCTTCGGGACCCACACCGGCCGACCTTCTGGACCCACAACGACCGATCTTCGGGACCCACACTGTCTGACCTTCGGACCCACACCGGCCGACCTTCGGGACGCACACTGTCTGACCTTCGGGACCCACACCGTCCGACCTTTGGGACCCACACCGGCCGACCTTCAGGACCCACACTGTCTGACTTTTGGGACCCACACCGACCGACCTTCGGGACCCACACCGACCGACCTTCGGGACCCACACCGACCGACCTTCGGGACCCACACGGACCGACCTTCGGGACCCACACCGGCCGACCTTCGGGACCCACACCGGCCGACCTTCGGGACCCACACCGGCCGACATTCTGGACCCACACCGGCCGACCTTCGGGACCCACACCCACCGACCTTCGGGACCCACACCGGCTAACCTTCGAGACCCACACCGACCGACCTTCGGGAACCACACCGGCCGACCTACGGGACCCACACAGGCCGACCTTCGAGACCCACACCATCCGACCTTAGGATCCACACCGGCAGACCTTCGGGACCCACACCGTCCGACCTTCGCGACCCACACCGTCCGACCTTCAGGACCCACACCATCTGACCTTCGGGACACACACCGGCCGACCTTCGGGACCCACAGTGTCTGACCTTCGGGACCCACACCGACCGACCTTCAGGACCCACACCGACCGACCTTCAGGACCCACACCGGCCGACCTTCGGGACCCACACCGGCCGTCCTTCGGGACGCACACCGACCGACCTTCGGGACCCACACCAGCCGACCTTCGGGACCCACACCGACCGACCTTCGGGACCCACACCAGCCGACCTTCGGGACCCACACCGTCTGACCTTCGCGACCCACACCATCTGACCTTCGGGACCCACAATGTCTGACCTTCGGGACCCACACCGACCGACCTTCAGCACCCACACCGGCCGACCTTCGGGACGTACACTGTCTGACCTTCGGGACCCACACCGACCGACCTTCGGGAACCACACTGGCCGACCTTCGGGACCAACACCGGCCGACCTTCGGGAACCACACCGACCGATCTTCGGGAACCACACCGACCGACCTTCGGGACCCACACTGGCCGACCTTCGGGACCCACACTGGCCGACCTTCGGGACCTACAGCGGCCGACCTTCGGGAACCACACCGACCGACCTTCGGGAACCACACCGGCCGACCTTCGAGACCCACACCGTCCGACCTTAGGATCCACACCGACCGACCTTCGGGAACCACACTGGCCGACCTTCGGGACCCACACCGTCCGACCTTAGGATCCACACCGACCGACCTTCGGGAACCACACTGGCCGACCTTCGGGACCTACACCGGCCGACCTTCGGAAACCACACCGACCGACCTTCGGGAACCACACTGGCCGACCTTCGAGACCCACACCGTCCGACCTTAGGATCCACACTGGCAGACCTTCGGGACCCACACCGTCCGACCTTCGCGACCCACAGCGTCCGACCTTCGCGACCCACACCGTCCGACCATCAGGACCCACACCATCTGACCTTCGAGACACACACCGGCCGACCTTCGGGACACACACCGGCCGATCTTCAGGATCCACACCGACCGACCTTCGGGACCCACAATGTCTGACCTTCGGGACCCACACCGACCGACCTTCGGGACCCACACCGGCCGACCTTCGTGACGCACACTGTCTGACCTTCGGGCCTCACACCGGCCGACCTTCGGGACGCCCACTGTCTGACCTTCGGGACCCACACCGGCCGACCTTCGGGACCCACACCGACCGACCTTCGAGACCCACACCGGCCGACCTTCGGGACCCACACCCGCCGACCTTCGCGACCCACACCGGCTAACCTTCGAGACCCACACCGTCTGACCATTGGGAACCACACTGGCCGACCTTCGGGACCCACACCGGCTGACCTTCGGGACCCACACCGGTCGACCTTCGGGACCCACACAGACCGACCTTCGGGACCCACACCGTCCGACCTTAGGGACCCACACCGGCCGACCTTCGGGACCCACACCGACCGACCTTCGAGACCCACACCGGCCGACCTTCGGGACACACACCGACCGACCTTCGGTGCCCACACCGACCGACCTTCGAGACCCACACCGACCGACCTTCGGGACCCACACCGGCCGACCTTCGAGACCCACACCAACCGACCCTCGGGACCCACACCGGCCGACCTTTGGGACACACACCGACTGACCTTCGGTACTCACACCGGCCGACCTTCAGAACACACACCGACCGACCTTCGGGACCCACTCCGGCCGACCTTCGGGACCCACACCGGCCGACCTTCGGGACCCACACCGACTGACCCTCGGGACCCACACCGGCCGACCTTCGGGACACACACCGACCGACCTTCGGGACCCACTCCGGCCGACCTTCGGGACCCACACCGGCCGACCTTCGGGACCCACACCGACTGACCCTCGGGACCCACACCGGCCGACCTTCGGGACACACACCGACCGACCTTCGGTACCCACACCGGCCGACCTTCGGAACACACACCGACCGACCTTCGGGACCCACTCCGGCCGACCTTCGGGACCCACACTGGCCGACCTTCGGGACCCACACCGGCCGACTTCAGGAGCCACACCATCCGACCTTCGGGAGCCACACCGACCGACCTTCGGGACCCACACCGACTGATCTTCGGTACGCACACTGTCCGACCTTCGGGACCCACACCGACCGACCTCCGGGACCCACACCGGGCGACCTTCGGGACCCACACCACCGACCTTCGGGACCCACACCGACCGACCCTCGGGACCCACAATGTCTGACCATCGTGACCCACACCGACGACGTTCAGGACCCACACCGGCCGACCTTCGGGACGCACACTGTCTGACCTTCGGGACCCACACCGGCCGACCTTCGGGACGCACACTGTCGGACCTTCGGGACCCACACCGGCCGACCTTCGGGACGCACACTGTCTGACCTTCGGGACCCACAACGGCCGACCTTCTGGACCCACAACGACCGATCTTCGGGACCCACACTGTCTGACCTTCGGACCCACACCGGCCGACCTTCGGGACGCACACTGTCTGACCTTCGGGACCCACACCGTCCGACCTTTGGGACCCACACCGGCCGACCTTCAGGACCCACACTGTCTGACTTTTGGGACCCACACCGACCGACCTTCGGGACCCACACCGACCGACCTTCGGGACCCACACCGACCGACCTTCGGGACCCACACTGACCGACCTTCGGGACCCACACCGGCCGACCTTCGGGACCCACACCGGCCGACCTTCGGGACCCACACCGGCCGACATTCTGGACCCACACCGGCCGACCTTCGGGACCCACACCCGCCGACCTTCGGGACCCACACCGGCTAACCTTCGAGACCCACACCGTCTGACCATTGGGCACCACACCGGCCGACCTACGGGACCCACACAGGCCGACCTTCGAGACCCACACCATCCGACCTTAGGATCCACACTGGCAGACCTTCGGGACCCACACCGTCCGACCTTCGCGACCCACACCGTCCGACCTTCAGGACCCACACCATCTGACCTTCGGGACACACACCGGCCGACCTTCGGGACCCACAGTGTCTGACCTTCGGGACCCACACCGACCGACCTTCAGGACCCACACCGACCGACCTTCAGGACCCACACCGGCCGACCTTCGGGACCCACACCGGCCGTCCTTCGGGACGCACACCGACCGACCTTCGGGACCCACACCAGCCGACCTTCGGGACCCACACCGACCGACCTTCGGGACCCACACCAGCCGACCTTCGGGACCCACACCGTCTGACCTTCGCGACCCACACCATCTGACCTTCGGGACCCACAATGTCTGACCTTCGGGACCCACACCGACCGACCTTCAGCACCCACACCGGCCGACCTTCGGGACGTACACTGTCTGACCTTCGGGACCCACACCGACCGACCTTCGGGAACCACACTGGCCGACCTTCGGGACCAACACCGGCCGACCTTCGGGAACCACACCGGCCGACCTTCGGAAACCACACCGACCGACCTTCGGGAACCACACTGGCCGACCTTCGAGACCCACACCGTCCGACCTTAGGATCCACACTGGCAGACCTTCGGGACCCACACCGTCCGACCTTCGCGACCCACAGCGTCCGACCTTCGCGACCCACACCGTCCGACCATCAGGACCCACACCATCTGACCTTCGAGACACACACCGGCCGACCTTCGGGACACACACCGGCCGATCTTCAGGATCCACACCGACCGACCTTCGGGACCCACAATGTCTGACCTTCGGGACCCACACCGACCGACCTTCGGGACCCACACCGGCCGACCTTCGTGACGCACACTGTCTGACCTTCAGGCCTCACACCGGCCGACCTTCGGGACGCCCACTGTCTGACCTTCGGGACCCACACCGGCCGACCTTCGGGACCCACACCGACTGACCTTCGGGACGCACACTGTCTGACCTTTGGGACCCACACCGGACGACATTCGGGACCCACACCGGCCGACCTTTGGGACCCACACCGGCCGACCTTCGGGACCCACACCGGCCGACCTTCGGGACCCACACCGACCGACCTTCGGGACCCACACCGACCGACCTTTGGGACCCACACCGGCCGACCTTTGGGACCCACACCGGCCGACCTTTGGGACCCACACCGGACGACCTTTGGGACCCACACCGGCCGACCTTCGGGATCCACACCGGATGATCCTCGAGACCCACACCGTCTGACCATTGGGACCCACACCGGCCGACCTTAGGATCCACACTGGCAGACCTTCGGGACCCACACCGTCCGACCTTCGCGAGCCACAGCGTCCGACCTTCGCGACCCACACCGTCCGACCTTCCGGACCCACACCATCTGACCTTCGGGACACACACCGGCCGACCTTCGGGACCCACAGTGACTGTCCTCCGGGACCCACACCGACCTACCTTCGGGCCCCACACCGGCTGACTTTCGGGACCCACACCGACTGACCTTCGGGACGCACACTGTCTGACCTTTGGGACCCACACCGACCGACCTTCGGGACCCACACCGACCGACCTTTGGGACCCACACCGGCCAACCTTTGGGACCCACACCGGCCGACCTTCGGGACCCACACCGGCCGACCTTCGGGACCCACACCGACCGACCTTCGGGACCCACACCGACCGACCTTTGGGACCCACACCGGCCAACCTTTGGGACCCACACCGGCCGACCTTTGGGACCCACACCGGACGACCTTTGGGACCCACACCGGCCGACCTTCGGGATCCACACCGGATGATCCTCGAGACCCACACCGTCTGACCATTGGGACCCACACCGGCCGACCTTAGGATCCACACTGGCAGACCTTCGGGACCCACACCGTCCGACCTTCGCGAGCCACAGCGTCCGACCTTCGCGACCCACACCGTCCGACCTTCCGGACCCACACCATCTGACCTTCGGGACACACACCGGCCGACCTTCGGGACCCACAGTGACTGTCCTCCGGGACCCACACCGACCTACCTTCGGGCCCCACACCGGCTGACTTTCGGGACCCACACCGGCCGACCTTCGGGACCCACACCGACCGACCTTCGGGACCCACGCTGTCTGACCTTTGGGACCCACACCGGCCGACCTTCGGGACCCACACCGGCCGACCTTCGGGACCCACACCGGCCGACCTTCGGGACCCACACCGGCCGAAATTCGGGACCCACACCGGCCGACCTTCGGGACTCACAACGGCCGACCTTCGGCACCCGCACCGACCGACCTTCGGGAACAGCACCGGCCGACCTTCGGGACCCACACCAGCCGACCTTCGGGACCCACACCGGCCGACCTTCGGGACCCACACCGGCCGACCTTCGGCACCCACAGCGACCGACCTTCGGGACCCACACCGGCCGACCTTCGGGACCCACACCGGCCGACCTTCGGGACCGACACCGGCCGACCTTCGGGAACCACACCGGCCGACCTTCGGGACCCACACCGGCCGACCTTCGGGACCCACACCGGCCGACCTTCAGGACCCACACTGGCCGACCTTCGGGACCCACACCGGCCGACCTTCGGGCACCACACCGACCGACCTTCGGGAACCACACTGGCCGACCTTCGAGACCCACACCGTCCGACCTTAGGATCCACACTGGCCGACATTCGAGACCCACACTGGCAGACCTTCGGGACCCACACCGTCCGACCTTCGCGACCCACAGCGTCCGACCTTCGCGACCCACACCGTCCGACCATCAGGACCCACACCATCTGACCTTCGAGACACACACCGGCCGACCTTCGGGACACACACCGGCCGATCTTCGGGATCCACACCGACCGACCTTCGGGACCCACAATGTCTGACCTTCGGGACCCACACCGACCGATCTTCGGGACCCACACCGGCCGACCTTCGGGACGCACACTGTCTGACCTTCGGGCCTCACACCGGCCGACCTTCGGGAACCACACCGACCGACCTTCGGGACCCACACCGGCCGACCTTCGAGACCCACATCGACCGACCTTCGGGACCCACACCGGCCGACCTTCGGGAACCACACCGGCCGACCTTCGAGACCCACACCGTCTGACCATTGGGACCCACACAGGCCGACCTTCGGGACCCACACCGGCCGACCTTCGGGACCCACACCGACCGACCTTCGGGACCCACACTGACCGACCTTCGGGAACCACACCTGCCGACCTTTGGGACCCACACAGGCCTACCTTCGGGACCCACACCAGCCGACCTTCGGGACCCACACCGGCTGACCTTCGAGACCCACACAGGCCGACCTTCGAGACCCACACAGGCCGACCTTTGAGACCCACACCGTCCGACCTTAGGATCCACACTGTCCGACCTTCGCGACCCACAGCGTCTGACATTCGCGACCCACACCGTCAGACCTTCGGGACCCACACCGGCCGACCTTCGGGATACACACCGGCCGATCTTCGGGACCCACACCGTCCGACCTTAGGATCCACACCGGCCGACCTTCGGGACCCACACAGGCCGACCTTCGGGACCCACACCGTCTGACCATTGGGACCCACACCGGCCGACCTTCGGGGCCCACACCGGCCGACCTTCGGGACCCACACCGGCTGACCTTCGGGACCCACACCGACCGACCTTCGGGACCCACACTGTCTGACTTTTGGGACCCACACCGGCCGACATTCGGGACCCACACCGGCCGACCTTCGGGACCCACACCGGCCGAAATTCGGGACCCACACCGGCCGACCTTCGGGACTCACAACGGCCGACCTTCGGGACCCACACCGGCCGACCTTCGGGACCCACACCGGCCGACCTTCGGCACCCACACCGACCGACCTTCGGGACCCACACCGGCCGACCTTCGGCACCCACACCGACCGACCTTCGGGACCCACACCGGCCGACCTTCGGGACCCACACCGGCCGACCTTCGGGACCCACACCGGCCGACCTTCGGGAACCACACCGGCCGACCTTCGGGACCCACACCGTCCGACCTTCGGGACCCACACCGACCGACCTTCGGGACCCACACCGACCGACCTTCAGGACCCACACCGGCCGACCTACGGGACCCACACCGGCCGACCTTCGGGACCCACACCGGCCGACCTTCGGGACCCACACTGGCCGACCTTCGGGACCCACACCGACCGACCTTCGGGACCCACACCTACCGACCTTCAGGACCCACACCGGCCGACCTTCGGGACCCACACCGACCGACCTTCGGGACCCACACCGGCCGACCTTCGGGACCCACACCGGCCGACCTTCGGGACCCACACTGGCCGACCTTCGGGACCCACACCGACCGACCTTCGGGACCCACACCAGCCGACCTTCGGGACCCACACCGGCTGACCTTCGAGACCCACACAGGCCGACCTTCGAGACCCACACAGGCCGACCTTTGAGACCCACACCGTCCGACCTTAGGATCCACACTGTCCGACCTTCGCGACCCACAGCGTCTGACATTCGCGACCCACACCGTCAGACCTTCGGGACCCACACCGGCCGACCTTCGGGATACACACCGGCCGATCTTCGGGACCCACACCGTCCGACCTTAGGATCCACACCGGCCGACCTTCGGGACCCACACAGGCCGACCTTCGGGACCCCCACCGTCTGACCATTGGGACCCACACCGGCCGACCTTCGGGGCCCACACCGGCCGACCTTCGGGACCCACACCGGCTGACCTTCGGGACCCACACCGACCGACCTTCGGGACCCACACTGTCTGACTTTTGGGACCCACACCGGCCGACATTCGGGACCCACACCGGCCGACCTTCGGGACCCACACCGGCCGAAATTCGGGACCCACACCGGCCGACCTTCGGGACTCACAACGGCCGACCTTCGGGACCCACACCGGCCGACCTTCGGGACCCACACCGGCCGACCTTCGGCACCCACACCGACCGACCTTCGGGACCCACACCGGCCGACCTTCGGCACCCACACCGACCGACCTTCGGGACCCACACCGGCCGACCTTCGGGACCCACACCGGCCGACCTTCGGGACCCACACCGGCCGACCTTCGGGAACCACACCGGCCGACCTTCGGGACCCACACCGTCCGACCTTCGGGACCCACACCGACCGACCTTCGGGACCCACACCGACCGACCTTCAGGACCCACACCGGCCGACCTACGGGACCCACACCGGCCGACCTTCGGGACCCACACCGGCCGACCTTCGGGACCCACACTGGCCGACCTTCGGGACCCACACCGACCGACCTTCGGGACCCACACCTACCGACCTTCAGGACCCACACCGGCCGACCTTCGGGACCCACACCGACCGACCTTCGGGACCCACACCGGCCGACCTTCGGGACCCACACCGGCCGACCTTCGGGACCCACACTGGCCGACCTTCGGGACCCACACCGACCGACCTTCGGGACCCACACCAGCCGACCTTCGGGACCCACACCGGCTGACCTTCGAGACCCACACAGGCCGACCTTCGAGACCCACACAGGCCGACCTTTGAGACCCACACCGTCCGACCTTAGGATCCACACTGTCCGACCTTCGCGACCCACAGCGTCTGACATTCGCGACCCACACCGTCAGACCTTCGGGACCCACACCGGCCGACCTTCGGGATACACACCGGCCGATCTTCGGGACCCACACCGTCCGACCTTAGGATCCACACCGGCCGACCTTCGGGACCCACACAGGCCGACCTTCGGGACCCCCACCGTCTGACCATTGGGACCCACACCGGCCGACCTTCGGGGCCCACACCGGCCGACCTTCGGGACCCACACCGGCTGACCTTCGGGACCCACACCGACCGACCTTCGGGACCCACACTGTCTGACCTTTGGGACCCACACCGGCCGACATTCGGGACCCACACCGGCCGACATTCGGGACCCACACCGGCCGACCTTCGGGACCCACACCGGCCGAAATTCGGGACCCACACCGGCCGACCTTCGGGACTCACAACGGCCGACCTTCGGGACCCACACCGGCCGACCTTCGGGACCCACACCGGCCGACCTTCGGCACCCACACCGACCGACCTTCGGGACCCACACCGGCCGACCTTCGGCACCCACACCGGCCGACCTTCGGGACCCACACCGGCCGACCTTCGGGACCCACACCGGCCGACCTTCGGGACCCACACCGGCCGACCTTCGGGACCCACACCGGCCGACCTTCGGGACCCACACCGGCCGACCTTCGGGACCCACACCGGCCGACCTTCGGGACCCACACCGGCCGACCTTCGGGACCCACACCGGCCGACCTTCGGGACCCACACCGTCCGACCTTCAGGACCCACACCGACCGACCTTCGGGACCCACACCGACCGACCTTCAGGACCCACACCGGCCGACCTACTGGACCCACACCGGCCGACCTTCGGGACCCACACCGGCCGACCTTCGGGACCCACACCGGCCGACCTTCGGGACCCACACCGACCGACCTTCGGGACCCACACCGGCCGACCTTCGGGACCCACACCGACCGACCTTCAGGACCCACACCGGCCGACCTTCGGGACCCACACCGGCCGACCTTCGGGACCCACACCGGCCGACCTTCAGGACCCACACCGACCGACCTTCGGGACCCACACCGACCGACCTTCAGGACCCACACCGGCCGACCTTCGGGACCCACACCGACCGACCTTCGGGAACCACACCGGCCGACCTTCGGGACCCACACCGGCCGACCTTCGGTCCGCACACTGTCTGACCTTCGGGACCCACACCGGCCGACCTTCGGGACCCACACCAGCCGACCTTCGGGATACACACCGGCCGATCTTCGGGACCCACACCGACGGACGTTCGGGACCCATACCGTCCGACCTTCGGGACGCACACTGTCTGGCCTTCGGGCCCCACACCGGCCGATCTTCGGGACGCACACTGTCTGACCTTCGGGACCCACACCGGCCGACCTTCGGGACCCACTCTGGCCGACCTTCGGGACCCACACCGGCCGACCTTCGGCACCCACACCGACCGACCTTCGGGAACCACACCGGCCGACCTTCGGGACCCACACCGGCCGACCTTCGGCACCCTCACCGACCGACCTTCGGGAACCACACCGGCCGACCTTCGGGACCCACACCGGCCGACCTTCGGGACCCACACCGGCCGACCTTCGGGACCCACACCGGCCGACCTTCGGGACCCACACCGGCCGACCTTCGGGACCCACACCGGCCGACCTTCGGGTCCCACACCGGCCGACCTTCGGCACCCACACCGGCCGACCTTCGGCACCCACACCGGCCGACCTTCGGCACCCACACCGGCCGACCTTCGGGACCCACACCGGCCGACCTTCGGCACCCACACCGTCCGACCTTCGGGACCCACACCGGCCGACCTTCGGGACCCACACCGGCCGACCTTCGGGACCCACACCGGCCGACCTTCGGGAACCACACCGGCCGACCTTCGGGACCCACACCGGCCGACCTTCGGGACCCACACCGGCCGACCTTCGGGACCCACACTGGCCGACCTTCGGGACCCACACTGGCCGACCTTCGGGACCCACACCGGCCGACCTTCGGGCACCACACCGACCGACCTTCGGGAACCACACTGGCCGACCTTCGAGACCCACACCGTCCGACCATAGGATCCTCACTGGCAGACCTTCGGGACCCACACCGTCCGATCTTCGCGACCCACAGCGTCCGACCTTCGCGACCCACACCGTCCGACCATCAGGACCCACACCATCTGACCTTCGAGACACACACCGGCCGATCTTCGGGATCCACACCGACCGACCTTCGGGACCCACAATGTCTGACCTTCGGGACCCACACCGACCGACCTTCGGGACCCACACCGGCCGACCTTCGGGACGCACACTGTCTGACCTTCGGGCCTCACACCGGCCGAATTTCGGGACCCACACCGACCGACCTTCGGGACCCACACCGGCCGACCTTCGGGAACCACACCGGCCGACCTTCGAGACCCACACCGTCTGACCATTGGGTCCCACACAGGCCGACCTTCGGGACCCACACCGGCCGACCTTCGGGACCCACACCGACCGACCTTCGGGACCCACACTGACCGTCCTTCGGGAACCACACCTGCCGACCTTTGGGACCCACACAGGCCTACCTTCGGTACCCACACCAGCCGACCTTCGGGACCCACACCGGCTGACCTTCGAGACCCACACAGGCCGACCTTTGAGACCCACACCGTCCGACCTTAGGATCCACACTGTCCGACCTTCGCGACCCACAGCGTCTCACATTCGCGACCCACAGCGTCTCACATTCGCGACCCACACCGTCAGACCTTCGGGACCCACACCGACCGACCTTCGGGATACACACCGGCCGATCTTCGGGACCCACACCGACCGACATTCGGGACCCACACCGGCCGACCTTCGGGACCCACACCGGCCGACCTTCGGGACCCACACAGGCCGACGTTCGGGACCCACACTGGCCGACCTTCGAGATCCACACCGTCCGACCTTAGGATCCACACTGGCAGACCTTCGTGACCCACACCGTCCGACCTTCGGGACCCACACCGTCCGACCTTCGCGAACCACAGAGTCCGACCTTCGCGACCCACACCGTCCGACCTTCGGGACCCACACCGGCCGACGTTCGGGACCCACACTGGCCGACCTTCGGGACCCACACCGGCCGACCTTCGGGAACCACACCGACCGACCTTCGGGAACCTCACTGGCCGACCTTCGAGATCCACACCGTCCGACCTTAGGATCCACACTGGCAGACCTTCGGGACCCACACCGGCCGACCTTCGGTCCGCACACTGTCTGACCTTCGGGACCCACACCGACCGACCTTCGGGAACCACACTGGCCGACCTTCGAGACCCACACCGTCCGACCATAGGATCCTCACTGGCAGACCTTCGGGACCCACACCGTCCGATCTTCGCGACCCACAGCGTCCGACCTTCGCGACCCACACCGTCCGACCATCAGGACCCACACCATCTGACCTTCGAGACACACACCGGCCGATCTTCGGGATCCACACCGACCGACCTTCGGGACCCACAATGTCTGACCTTCGGGACCCACACCGACCGACCTTCGGGACCCACACCGGCCGACCTTCGGGACGCACACTGTCTGACCTTCGGGCCTCACACCGGCCGAATTTCGGGACCCACACCGACCGACCTTCGGGACCCACACCGGCCGACCTTCGGGAACCACACCGGCCGACCTTCGAGACCCACACCGTCTGACCATTGGGTCCCACACAGGCCGACCTTCGGGACCCACACCGGCCGACCTTCGGGACCCACACCGACCGACCTTCGGGACCCACACTGACCGTCCTTCGGGAACCACACCTGCCGACCTTTGGGACCCACACAGGCCTACCTTCGGTACCCACACCAGCCGACCTTCGGGACCCACACCGGCTGACCTTCGAGACCCACACAGGCCGACCTTTGAGACCCACACCGTCCGACCTTAGGATCCACACTGTCCGACCTTCGCGACCCACAGCGTCTCACATTCGCGACCCACAGCGTCTCACATTCGCGACCCACACCGTCAGACCTTCGGGACCCACACCGACCGACCTTCGGGATACACACCGGCCGATCTTCGGGACCCACACCGACCGACATTCGGGACCCACACCGGCCGACCTTCGGGACCCACACCGGCCGACCTTCGGGACCCACACAGGCCGACGTTCGGGACCCACACTGGCCGACCTTCGAGATCCACACCGTCCGACCTTAGGATCCACACTGGCAGACCTTCGTGACCCACACCGTCCGACCTTCGGGACCCACACCGTCCGACCTTCGCGAACCACAGAGTCCGACCTTCGCGACCCACACCGTCCGACCTTCGGGACCCACACCGGCCGACGTTCGGGACCCACACTGGCCGACCTTCGGGACCCACACCGGCCGACCTTCGGGAACCACACCGACCGACCTTCGGGAACCACACTGGCCGACCTTCGAGATCCACACCGTCCGACCTTAGGATCCACACTGGCAGACCTTCGGGACCCACACCGGCCGACCTTCGGTCCGCACACTGTCTGACCTTCGGGACCCACACCGGCCGACCTTCGGGATACACACCGGCCGATCTTTGGGACCCACACCGACCGACATTCGGGACCCATACCGGCCGACCTTCGGGACCCACACTGTCTGACCTTCGGGCCCCACACCGGCCGATCTTCGGGACGCACACTGTCTGACCTTCGGGACCCACACCGGCCGACCTTCGGGACCCACAGCGTCCGACCTTCGCGACCCACAACGTCCGACCTTCCGGACCCACACCATCTGACCTTCGGGACACACACCGGCCGACCTTCGGGACTCACAGTGACTGTCCTTCGGGACCCACACCGGCCGACCTTCGGGACGCACACTGTCTGACCTTCGGGACCCACGCCGGCCGACCTTCGGGACCCACACTGTCTGACCTTTGGGACCCACACCAGCCGACCTTCGGGACCCACACCGGCCGACCTTCGGGACCCACACCGGCCGACATTCGGGACCCACACCGACCGACCTTCGGGACCCACACTGTCTTACCTTCGGGACTCACACCGGCCGACCTTCGGGACTCACACCGGCCGACCTTCGGGGCCCACACCGGCCGACCTTCGGGACCCACACAGGCCGACCTTCGGGACCCACACCGTCTGACCATTGGGACCCACACCGGCCGACCTTCGGGGCCCACACCGGCCGACCTTCGGGACCCACACCGGCTGACCTTCGGGACCCACACCGACCGACTTTCGGGACCCACACTGTCTGACCTTTGGGACCCACACCGGCCGACATTCGGGACCCACACCGGCCGACCTTCGGGACTCACAACGGCCGACCTTCGGCACCCGCACCGACCGACCTTCGGGACCCACACTGGCCGACCTTCGGGACCCACACCAGCCGACCTTCGGCACCCACACCGACCGACCTTCGGGACCCACACCGGCCGACCTTCGGGACCCACACCGGCCGACCTTCGGGACCCACACTGTCTGACCTTTGGGACCCACACCGGCCGAAATTCGGGACCCACACCGGCCGACCTTCGGGACTCACAACGGCCGACCTTCGGCACCCGCACCAACCGACCTTCGGGACCCACACTGGCCGACCTTCGGGACCCACACCAGCCGACCTTCGGCACCCACACCGACCGACCTTCGGGACCCACACCGGCCGACCTTCGGGACCCACACCGGCCGACCTTCGGGACCCACACCGGCCGACCTTCGGGAACCACACCGGCCGACCTTCGGGACCCACACCGGCTGACCTTCGGGACGCACACCGTCTGACCTTCGGGACCCACGCCGGCCGACCTTCGGGACCCACACCGACCGACCTTCGGGACCCACACTGTCTGACCTTTGGGACCCACACCGGCCGACCTTCGGGACCCACACCGGCCGACCTTCGGGACCCACACCGGCCGACCTTCGGGACCCACACCGACCGACCTTCGGGACCCACACTGTCTGACCTTTGGGACCCACACCGGCCGACCTTCGGGACCCACACCGGCCGACCTTCGGGGCCCACACCGGCCGACCTTTGGGACCCACACAGGCCGACCTTCGGGACCCACACCGTCTGACCATTGGGACCCACACCGGCCGACCTTCGGGGCCCACACCGGCCGACCTTCGGGACCCACACCGGCCGACCTTCGGGAACCACACCGGCCGACCTTCGAGACCCACACCGTCCGACCTTAGGATCCACACTGGCCGACCTTCGAGACCCACACTGGCAGACCTTCGGGACCCACAGCGTCCGACCTTCGCGACCCACACCGTCCGACCATCAGGACCCACACCATCTGACCTTCGAGACACACACCGGCCGACCTTCGGGACACACACCGGCCGATCTTCAGGATCCACACCGACCGACCTTCGGGACCCACAATGTCTGACCTTCGGGACCCACACCGACCGACCTTCGGGAACCACACCGGCCGACCTTCGGGACCCACACCGGCTGACCTTCGGGACGCACACTGTCTGACCTTCGGGACCCACGCCGGCCGACCTTCGGGACCCACACCGACCGACCTTCGGGACCCACACTGTCTGACCTTTGGGACCCACACCAGCCGACCTTCGGGACCCACACCGGCCGACCTTCGGGACCCACACCGGCCGACCTTCGGGACCCACACCGACCGACCTTCGGGACCCACACTGTCTGACCTTTGGGACCCACACCGGCCGACCTTCGGGACCCACACCGGCCGACCTTCGGGGCCCACACCGGCCGACCTTCGGGACCCACACAGGCCGACCTTCGGGACCCACACCGTCTGACCATTGGGACCCACACCGGCCGACCTTCGGGGCCCACACCGGCCGACCTTCGGGACCCACACCGGCTGACCTTCGGGACCCACACCGACCGACCTTCGGGACCCACACTGTCTGACCTTTGGGACCCACACCGGCCGACATTCGGGACCCACACCGGCCGACCTTCGGGACCCACACCGGCCGAAATTCGGGACCCACACCGGCCGACCTTCGGGACTCTCAACGGCCGACCTTCGGCACCCGCACCGACCGACCTTCGGGACCCACACTGGCCGACCTTCGGGACCCACACCAGCCGACCTTCGGCACCCACACCGACCGACCTTCGGGACCCACACCGGCCGACCTTCGGGACCCACACCGGCCGACCTTCGGGAACCACACCGGCCGACCTTCGGGAACCACACCGGCCGACCTTCGGGACCCACACCGGCCGACCTTCGGGACCCACACCGACCGACCTTCGGGACCCACACTGTCTGACCTTTGGGACCCACACCGGCCGACCTTCGGGACCCACACCGGCCGACCTTCGGGGCCCACACCGGCCGACCTTCGGTACCCACACAGGCCGACCTTCGGGACCCACACCGTCTGACCATTGGGACCCACACCGGCCGACCTTCGGGGCCCACACCGGCCGACCTTCGGGACCCACACCGGCTGACCTTCGGGACCCACACCGACCGACCTTCGGGACCCACACTGTCTGACCTTTGGGACCCACACCGGCCGACATTCGGGACCCACACCGGCCGACCTTCGGGACCCACACCGGCCGAAAATCGGGACCCACACCGGCCGACCTTCGGGACTCTCAACGGCCGACCTTCGGCACCCGCACCGACCGACCTTCGGGACCCACACTGGCCGACCTTCGGGACCCACACTGGCCGACCTTCGGGACCCACACCAGCCGACCTTCGGCACCCACACCGACCGACCTTCGGGACCCACACCGGCCGACCTTCGGGACCCACACCCGCCGACCTTCGGGAACCACACCGGCCGACCTTCGGGAACCACACCGGCCGACCTTCGGGACCCACACCGGCCGACCTTCGGGACCCACACCGGCCGACCTTCGGGACCCACACGGCCGACCTTCGGGACCCTCACCGGCCGACCTTCGGGACCCACACCGGCCGACCTTCGGGAACCACACCGGCCGACCTTCGAGACCCACACCGTCCGACCTTAGGATCCACACTGGCCGACCTTCGAGACCCACACTGGCAGACCTTCGGGACCCACACCGTCCGACCTTCATGACCCACAGCGTCCGACCTTCGCGACCCACACCGTCCGACCATCAGGACCCACACCGTCTGACCTTCGAGACACACACCGGCCGACCTTCGGACACACACCGACCGATCTTCAGGATCCACACCGACCGACCTTCGGGACCCACAATGTCTGACCTTCGGGACCCACACCGACCGACCTTCGAGCCTCACACCGGCCGACCTTCGGGAACCACACCGACCGACCTTCGGGTCCCACACCGACCGACCTTCGGGACCCACACCGGCCGACCTTCGGGACCCACACCGACCGACCTTCGGGACCCACACCGGCCGACCTTCGGGAACCACACCGGCCGACCTTCGAGACCCACACCGTCTGACCATTGGGACCCACACAGGCCGACCTTCGGGACCCACACCGGCCGACCTTTGGGACCCACAGCGTCCGACCTTCAGGACCCACACTGACCGACCTTCGGAAACCACACCTGCCGACCTTTGGGACCCACACAGGCCTACCTTCGGGACCCACACCAGCCGACCTTCGGGACCCACACCGGCCGACCTTCGAGACCCACACAGGCCGACCTTCGAGACCCACACAGGCCGACCTTTGAGACCCACACCGTCCGACCTTAGGATCCACACTGTCCGACCTTCGCGACCCACAGCGTCTGACCTTCGCGACCCACACCGTCAGACCTTCGGGACCCACACCATCTGACCTTCGGGACACACACCGGCCGACATTCGGGATACACACCGGCCGACCTTCGGGACCCACACCGGCCGACCTTCGGGACCCACACCGGCCGACCTTCGGGACCCACACCGGCCGACCTTCGGGACCCACACTGGCCGACCTTCGTGACCCACACCGGCCGACCTTCGGGACCCATACCGTCCGACCTTCGGGACCCACACCGTCCGACCTTCGCGACCCACACCGTCCGACCTTCAGGACCCACACCGGCCGACCTTCGGGACCCACACTGGCCGACCTTCGGGACCCACACTGGCCGACCTTCGGGACCCATACCGTCCGACCTTCGGGACCCACACCGTCCGACCTTCGCGACCCACACCGTCCGACCTTCAGGACCCACACTGGCCGACCTTCGGGACCCACTCTGGCCGACCTTCGGGACCCACACCGGCCGACCTTCGGGACACACACCGGCCGACATTCGGGATACACACCGGCCGACCTTCGGGACCCACACCGGCCGACCTTCGGGACCCACACCGGCCGACCTTCGGGACCCACACCGGCCGACCTTCGGGACCCACACTGGCCGACCTTCGTGACCCACACCGGCCGACCTTCGGGAACCACACCGACCGACCTTCGGGAACCACACTGGCCGACCTTCGAGATCCACACCGTCCGACCTTAGGATCCACACTGGCAGACGTTCGGGACCCACACCGGCCGACCTTCGGTCCGCACACTGTCTGACCTTCGGGACCCACACCAGCCGACCTTCGGGATACACACCGGCCGATCTTCGGGACCCACACCGACCGACATTCGGGACCCATACCGGCCGACCTTCGGGACGCACACTGTCTGACCTTCGGGCCCCACACTGGCCGACCTTCGGGACCCACTCTGGCCGACCTTCGGGACCCACACCGGCCGACCTTCGGCACCCACACCGACCGACCTTCGGTAACCACACCGGCCGACCTTCGGGACCCACACCGGCCGACCTTCGGGACCCACACCGGCCGACCTTCGGGACCCACACCGGCCGACCTTCGGGACCCACACCGGCCGACCTTCGGGACCCACATCGGCCGACCTTCGGGACCCACACCGGCCGACCTTCGGCACCCACACCGGCCGACCTTCGGCACCCACACCGGCCGACCTTCGGGACCCACACCGGCCGACCTTCGGGACCCACACCGGCCGACCTTCGGGACCCACACCGGCCGACCTTCGGGACACACACCGGCCGACCTTCGGGACCCACACCGGCCGACCTTCGGCACCCACACCGACCGACCTTCGGGACCCACACCGGCCGACCTTCGGGACCCACACCGGCTGACCTTCGGGACCCACACCGGCCGACCTTCGGGACCCACACCGGCCGACCTTCGGGACCCACACCGGCCGACCTTCGGGACACACACCGGCCGACCTTCGGGACCCACACCGGCCGACCTTCGGCACCCACACCGACCGACCTTCGGGACCCACACCGGCCGACCTTCGGGACCCACACCGGCCGACCTTCGGGACCCACACCGGCCGACCTTCGGGAACCACACCGGCCGACCTCCGGGACCCACACCGGCCGACCTTCGGGACCCACACCGGCCGACCTTCGGGACCCACACTGGCCGACCTTCGGGACCCACACTGGCCGACCTTCGGGACCCACACCGGCCGACCTTCGGGAACCACACCGACCGACCTTCGGGAACCACACCGGCCGACCTTCGAGACCCACACCGTCCGACCTTAGGATCCACACTGGCCGACCTTCGAGACCCACACTGGCAGACCTTCGGGACCCACACCGTCCGACCTTCACGACCCACAGCGGCCGACCTTCGCGACCCACACCGTCCGACCATCAGGATCCACACCATCTGACCTTCGAGACACACACCGGCCAATCTTCGGGATCCACACCGACCGACCTTCGGGACCCACAATGTCTGACCTTCGGGACCCACACCGACCGACCTTCGGGACCCACACCGGCCGACCTTCGGGACGCACACTGTCTGACCTTCGGGCCTCACACCGGCCGACCTTCGGGACCCACACCGACCGACCTTCGGGACCCACACAGGCCGACCTTCGGGACCCACACCGGCCGACCTTCGGGACCCACACCGACCGACCTTCGGGACCCACACCATCTGACCTTCGAGACACACACCGGCCGACCTTCGGGACACACACTGGCCGACCTTCGGGACCCACTCTGGCCGACCTTCGGGACCCACACCGGCCGACCTTCGGCACCCACACCGACCGACCTTCGGTAACCACACCGGCCGACCTTCGGGACCCACACCGGCCGACCTTCGGGACCCACACCGGCCGACCTTCGGGACCCACACCGGCCGACCTTCGGGACCCACACCGGCCGACCTTCGGGACCCACATCGGCCGACCTTCGGGACCCACACCGGCCGACCTTCGGCACCCACACCGGCCGACCTTCGGCACCCACACCGGCCGACCTTCGGGACCCACACCGGCCGACCTTCGGGACCCACACCGGCCGACCTTCGGGACCCACACCGGCCGACCTTCGGGACACACACCGGCCGACCTTCGGGACCCACACCGGCCGACCTTCGGCACCCACACCGACCGACCTTCGGGACCCACACCGGCCGACCTTCGGGACCCACACCGGCTGACCTTCGGGACCCACACCGGCCGACCTTCGGGACCCACACCGGCCGACCTTCGGGACCCACACCGGCCGACCTTCGGGACACACACCGGCCGACCTTCGGGACCCACACCGGCCGACCTTCGGCACCCACACCGACCGACCTTCGGGACCCACACCGGCCGACCTTCGGGACCCACACCGGCCGACCTTCGGGACCCACACGGCCGACCTTCGGGACCCTCACCGGCCGACCTTCGGGACCCACACCGGCCGACCTTCGGGAACCACACCGGCCGACCTTCGAGACCCACACCGTCCGACCTTAGGATCCACACTGGCCGACCTTCGAGACCCACACTGGCAGACCTTCGGGACCCACACCGTCCGACCTTCATGACCCACAGCGTCCGACCTTCGCGACCCACACCGTCCGACCATCAGGACCCACACCGTCTGACCTTCGAGACACACACCGGCCGACCTTCGGGACACACACCGACCGATCTTCAGGATCCACACCGACCGACCTTCGGGACCCACAATGTCTGACCTTCGGGACCCACACCGACCGACCTTCGAGCCTCACACCGGCCGACCTTCGGGAACCACACCGACCGACCTTCGGGTCCCACACCGACCGACCTTCGGGACCCACACCGGCCGACCTTCGGGACCCACACCGACCGACCTTCGGGACCCACACCGGCCGACCTTCGGGAACCACACCGGCCGACCTTCGAGACCCACACCGTCTGACCATTGGGACCCACACAGGCCGACCTTCGGGACCCACACCGGCCGACCTTTGGGACCCACAGCGTCCGACCTTCAGGACCCACACTGACCGACCTTCGGAAACCACACCTGCCGACCTTTGGGACCCACACAGGCCTACCTTCGGGACCCACACCAGCCGACCTTCGGGACCCACACCGGCTGACCTTCGAGACCCACACAGGCCGACCTTCGAGACCCACACAGGCCGACCTTTGAGACCCACACCGTCCGACCTTAGGATCCACACTGTCCGACCTTCGCGACCCACAGCGTCTGACCTTCGCGACCCACACCGTCAGACCTTCGAGACCCACACCATCTGACCTTCGGGACACACACCGGCCGACATTCGGGATACACACCGGCCGACCTTCGGGACCCACACCGGCCGACCTTCGGGACCCACACCGGCCGACCTTCGGGACCCACACCGGCCGACCTTCGGGACCCACACTGGCCGACCTTCGTGACCCACACCGGCCGACCTTCGGGACCCATACCGTCCGACCTTCGGGACCCACACCGTCCGACCTTCGCGACCCACACCGTCCGACCTTCAGGACCCACACCGGCCGACCTTCGGGACCCACACTGGCCGACCTTCGGGACCCACACTGGCCGACCTTCGGGACCCATACCGTCCGACCTTCGGGACCCACACCGTCCGACCTTCGCGACCCACACCGTCCGACCTTCAGGACCCACACTGGCCGACCTTCGGGACCCACACCGGCCGACCTTCGGGAACCACACCGACCGACCTTCGGGAACCACACTGGCCGACCTTCGAGATCCACACCGTCCGACCTTTGGATCCACACTGGCAGACGTTCGGGACCCACACCGGCCGACCTTCGGTCCGCACACTGTCTGACCTTCGGGACCCACACCAGCCGACCTTCGGGATACACACCGGCCGATCTTCGGGACCCACACCGACCGACATTCGGGACCCATACCGGCCGACCTTCGGGACGCACACTGTCTGACCTTCGGGCCCCACACTGGCCGACCTTCGGGACCCACTCTGGCCGACCTTCGGGACCCACACCGGCCGACCTTCGGCACCCACACCGACCGACCTTCGGTAACCACACCGGCCGACCTTCGGGACCCACACCGGCCGACCTTCGGGACCCACACCGGCCGACCTTCGGGACCCACACCGGCCGACCTTCGGGACCCACACCGGCCGACCTTCGGGACCCACATCGGCCGACCTTCGGGACCCACACCGGCCGACCTTCGGCACCCACACCGGCCGACCTTCGGCACCCACACCGGCCGACCTTCGGGACCCACACCGGCCGACCTTCGGGACCCACACCGGCCGACCTTCGGGACCCACACCGGCCGACCTTCGGGACACACACCGGCCGACCTTCGGGACCCACACCGGCCGACCTTCGGCACCCACACCGACCGACCTTCGGGACCCACACCGGCCGACCTTCGGGACCCACACCGGCTGACCTTCGGGACCCACACCGGCCGACCTTCGGGACCCACACCGGCCGACCTTCGGGACCCACACCGGCCGACCTTCGGGACACACACCGGCCGACCTTCGGGACCCACACCGGCCGACCTTCGGCACCCACACCGACCGACCTTCGGGACCCACACCGGCCGACCTTCGGGACCCACACCGGCCGACCTTCGGGACCCACACCGGCCGACCTTCGGGAACCACACCGGCCGACCTCCGGGACCCACACCGGCCGACCTTCGGGACCCACACCGGCCGACCTTCGGGACCCACACTGGCCGACCTTCGGGACCCACACTGGCCGACCTTCGGGACCCACACCGGCCGACCTTCGGGAACCACACCGACCGACCTTCGGGAACCACACCGGCCGACCTTCGAGACCCACACCGTCCGACCTTAGGATCCACACTGGCCGACCTTCGAGACCCACACTGGCAGACCTTCGGGACCCACACCGTCCGACCTTCACGACCCACAGCGGCCGACCTTCGCGACCCACACCGTCCGACCATCAGGATCCACACCATCTGACCTTCGAGACACACACCGGCCAATCTTCGGGATCCACACCGACCGACCTTCGGGACCCACAATGTCTGACCTTCGGGACCCACACCGACCGACCTTCGGGACCCACACCGGCCGACCTTCGGGACGCACACTGTCTGACCTTCGGGCCTCACACCGGCCGACCTTCGGGACCCACACCGACCGACCTTCGGGACCCACACAGGCCGACCTTCGGGACCCACACCGGCCGACCTTCGGGACCCACACCGACCGACCTTCGGGACCCACACCATCTGACCTTCGAGACACACACCGGCCGACCTTCGGGACACACACTGGCCGACCTTCGGGACCCACTCTGGCCGACCTTCGGGACCCACACCGGCCGACCTTCGGCACCCACACCGACCGACCTTCGGTAACCACACCGGCCGACCTTCGGGACCCACACCGGCCGACCTTCGGGACCCACACCGGCCGACCTTCGGGACCCACACCGGCCGACCTTCGGGACCCACACCGGCCGACCTTCGGGACCCACATCGGCCGACCTTCGGGACCCACACCGGCCGACCTTCGGCACCCACACCGGCCGACCTTCGGCACCCACACCGGCCGACCTTCGGGACCCACACCGGCCGACCTTCGGGACCCACACCGGCCGACCTTCGGGACCCACACCGGCCGACCTTCGGGACCCACACCGGCCGACCTTCGGGACACACACCGGCCGACCTTCGGGACCCACACCGGCCGACCTTCGGCACCCACACCGACCGACCTTCGGGACCCACACCGGCCGACCTTCGGGACCCACACCGGCTGACCTTCGGGACCCACACCGGCCGACCTTCGGGACCCACACCGGCCGACCTTCGGGACCCACACCGGCCGACCTTCGGGACACACACCGGCCGACCTTCGGGACCCACACCGGCCGACCTTCGGCACCCACACCGACCGACCTTCGGGACCCACACCGGCCGACCTTCGGGACCCACACCGGCCGACCTTCGGGACCCACACCGGCCGACCTTCGGGAACCACACCGGCCGACCTCCGGGACCCACACCGGCCGACCTTCGGGACCCACACCGGCCGACCTTCGGGACCCACACTGGCCGACCTTCGGGACCCACACTGGCCGACCTTCGGGACCCACACCGGCCGACCTTCGGGAACCACACCGACCGACCTTCGGGAACCACACCGGCCGACCTTCGAGACCCACACCGTCCGACCTTAGGATCCACACTGGCCGACCTTCGAGACCCACACTGGCAGACCTTCGGGACCCACACCGTCCGACCTTCACGACCCACAGCGGCCGACCTTCGCGACCCACACCGTCCGACCATCAGGATCCACACCATCTGACCTTCGAGACACACACCGGCCAATCTTCGGGATCCACACCGACCGACCTTCGGGACCCACAATGTCTGACCTTCGGGACCCACACCGACCGACCTTCGGGACCCACACCGGCCGACCTTCGGGACGCACACTGTCTGACCTTCGGGCCTCACACCGGCCGACCTTCGGGACCCACACCGACCGACCTTCGGGACCCACACAGGCCGACCTTCGGGACCCACACCGGCCGACCTTCGGGACCCACACCGACCGACCTTCGGGACCCACACCATCTGACCTTCGAGACACACACCGGCCGACCTTCGGGACACACACCGGCCGATCTTCAGGATCCACACCGACCGACATTCGGGACCCACAATGTCTGACCTTCGGGACCCACACCGACCGACCTTCGGGACGCACACTGTCCGACCTTCGAGCCTCACACCGGCCGACCTTCGGGAACCACACCGACCGACCTTCGGGTCCCACACCGACCGACCTTCGGGACCCACACCGGCCGACCTTCGGGACCCACACCGACCGACCTTCGGGACCCACACCGGCCGACCTTCGGGAACCACACCGGCCGACCTTCGAGACCCACACCGTCTGACCATCGGGACCCACACAGGCCGACCTTCGGGACCCACACCGGCCGACCTTTGGGACCCACAGCGTCCGACCTTCAGGACCCACACTGACCGACCTTCGGAAACCACACCTGCCGACCTTTGGGACCCACACAGGCCTACCTTCGGGACCCACACCAGCCGACCTTCGGGACCCACACCGGCTGACCTTCGAGACCCACACAGGCCGACCTTCGAGACCCACACAGGCCGACCTTTGAGACCCACACCGTCCGACCTTAGGATCCACACTGTCCGACCTTCGCGACCCACAGCGTCTGACCTTCGCGACCCACACCGTCAGACCTTCGGGACCCACACCATCTGACCTTCGGGACACACACCGGCCGACATTCGGGATACACACCGGCCGATCTTCGGGACCCACACCGACCGACATTCGGGACCCACACCGGCCGACCTTCGGGAACCACACCGGCCGACCTTCGGGACCCACACCGGCCGACCTTCGGGACCCACACCGGCCGACCTTCGGGACCCACACCGGCCGACCTTCGGGACCCACACTGGCCGACCTTCGTGACCCACACCGGCCGACCTTCGGGACCCATACCGTCCGACCTTCGGGACCCACACCGTCCGACCTTCGCGACCCACACCGTCCGACCTTCGGGACCCACACCGGCCGACCTTCGGGACCCACACTGGCCGACCTTCGGGACCCACACTGGCCGACCTTCGGGACCCATACCGTCCGACCTTCGGGACCCACACCGTCCGACCTTCGCGACCCACACCGTCCGACCTTCAGGACCCACACCGGCCGACCTTCGGGACGCACACCGTCTGACCATTGGGACCCACACCGGCCGACCTTCGGGGCCCACACCGGCCGACCTTCGGGACCCACACCGGCTGACCTTCGGGACCCACACCGACCGACCTTCGGGACCCACACTGTCTGACCTTTGGGACCCACACCGGCCGACATTCGGGACCCACACCGGCCGACCTTCGGGACCCACACCGGCCGAAAATCGGGACCCACACCGGCCGACCTTCGGGACTCTCAACGGCCGACCTTCGGCACCCGCACCGACCGACCTTCGGGACCCACACTGGCCGACCTTCGGGACCCACACTGGCCGACCTTCGGGACCCACACCTGCCGACCTTCGGCACCCACACCGACCGACCTTCGGGACCCACACCGGCCGACCTTCGGGACCCACACCCGCCGACCTTCGGGAACCACACCGGCCGACCTTCGGGAACCACACCGGCCGACCTTCGGGACCCACACCGGCCGACCTTCGGGACCCACACCGGCCGACCTTCGGGACCCACACGGCCGACCTTCGGGACCCTCACCGGCCGACCTTCGGGACCCACACCGGCCGACCTTCGGGAACCACACCGGCCGACCTTCGAGACCCACACCGTCCGACCTTAGGATCCACACTGGCCGACCTTCGAGACCCACACTGGCAGACCTTCGGGACCCACACCGTCCGACCTTCATGACCCACAGCGTCCGACCTTCGCGACCCACACCGTCCGACCATCAGGACCCACACCGTCTGACCTTCGAGACACACACCGGCCGACCTTCGGGACACACACCGACCGATCTTCAGGATCCACACCGACCGACCTTCGGGACCCACAATGTCTGACCTTCGGGACCCACACCGACCGACCTTCGAGCCTCACACCGGCCGACCTTCGGGAACCACACCGACCGACCTTCGGGTCCCACACCGACCGACCTTCGGGACCCACACCGGCCGACCTCCGGGACCCACACCGGCCGACCTTCGGGACCCACACCGGCCGACCTTCGGGACCCACACTGGCCGACCTTCGGGACCCACACTGGCCGACCTTCGGGACCCACACCGGCCGACCTTCGGGAACCACACCGACCGACCTTCGGGAACCACACCGGCCGACCTTCGAGACCCACACCGTCCGACCTTAGGATCCACACTGGCCGACCTTCGAGACCCACACTGGCAGACCTTCGGGACCCACACCGTCCGACCTTCACGACCCACAGCGGCCGACCTTCGCGACCCACACCGTCCGACCATCAGGATCCACACCATCTGACCTTCGAGACACACACCGGCCAATCTTCGGGATCCACACCGACCGACCTTCGGGACCCACAATGTCTGACCTTCGGGACCCACACCGACCGACCTTCGGGACCCACACCGGCCGACCTTCGGGACGCACACTGTCTGACCTTCGGGCCTCACACCGGCCGACCTTCGGGACCCACACCGACCGACCTTCGGGACCCACACAGGCCGACCTTCGGGACCCACACCGGCCGACCTTCGGGACCCACACCGACCGACCTTCGGGACCCACACCATCTGACCTTCGAGACACACACCGGCCGACCTTCGGGACACACACCGGCCGATCTTCAGGATCCACACCGACCGACATTCGGGACCCACAATGTCTGACCTTCGGGACCCACACCGACCGACCTTCGGGACGCACACTGTCCGACCTTCGAGCCTCACACCGGCCGACCTTCGGGAACCACACCGACCGACCTTCGGGTCCCACACCGACCGACCTTCGGGACCCACACCGGCCGACCTTCGGGACCCACACCGACCGACCTTCGGGACCCACACCGGCCGACCTTCGGGAACCACACCGGCCGACCTTCGAGACCCACACCGTCTGACCATCGGGACCCACACAGGCCGACCTTCGGGACCCACACCGGCCGACCTTTGGGACCCACAGCGTCCGACCTTCAGGACCCACACTGACCGACCTTCGGAAACCACACCTGCCGACCTTTGGGACCCACACAGGCCTACCTTCGGGACCCACACCAGCCGACCTTCGGGACCCACACCGGCTGACCTTCGAGACCCACACAGGCCGACCTTCGAGACCCACACAGGCCGACCTTTGAGACCCACACCGTCCGACCTTAGGATCCACACTGTCCGACCTTCGCGACCCACAGCGTCTGACCTTCGCGACCCACACCGTCAGACCTTCGGGACCCACACCATCTGACCTTCGGGACACACACCGGCCGACATTCGGGATACACACCGGCCGATCTTCGGGACCCACACCGACCGACATTCGGGACCCACACCGGCCGACCTTCGGGAACCACACCGGCCGACCTTCGGGACCCACACCGGCCGACCTTCGGGACCCACACCGGCCGACCTTCGGGACCCACACCGGCCGACCTTCGGGACCCACACTGGCCGACCTTCGTGACCCACACCGGCCGACCTTCGGGACCCATACCGTCCGACCTTCGGGACCCACACCGTCCGACCTTCGCGACCCACACCGTCCGACCTTCAGGACCCACACCGGCCGACCTTCGGGACCCACACTGGCCGACCTTCGGGACCCACACTGGCCGACCTTCGGGACCCATACCGTCCGACCTTCGGGACCCACACCGTCCGACCTTCGCGACCCACACCGTCCGACCTTCAGGACCCACACCGGCCGACCTTCGGGACGCACACCGTCTGACCATTGGGACCCACACCGGCCGACCTTCGGGGCCCACACCGGCCGACCTTCGGGACCCACACCGGCTGACCTTCGGGACCCACACCGACCGACCTTCGGGACCCACACTGTCTGACCTTTGGGACCCACACCGGCCGACATTCGGGACCCACACCGGCCGACCTTCGGGACCCACACCGGCCGAAAATCGGGACCCACACCGGCCGACCTTCGGGACTCTCAACGGCCGACCTTCGGCACCCGCACCGACCGACCTTCGGGACCCACACTGGCCGACCTTCGGGACCCACACTGGCCGACCTTCGGGACCCACACCTGCCGACCTTCGGCACCCACACCGACCGACCTTCGGGACCCACACCGGCCGACCTTCGGGACCCACACCCGCCGACCTTCGGGAACCACACCGGCCGACCTTCGGGAACCACACCGGCCGACCTTCGGGACCCACACCGGCCGACCTTCGGGACCCACACCGGCCGACCTTCGGGACCCACACGGCCGACCTTCGGGACCCTCACCGGCCGACCTTCGGGACCCACACCGGCCGACCTTCGGGAACCACACCGGCCGACCTTCGAGACCCACACCGTCCGACCTTAGGATCCACACTGGCCGACCTTCGAGACCCACACTGGCAGACCTTCGGGACCCACACCGTCCGACCTTCATGACCCACAGCGTCCGACCTTCGCGACCCACACCGTCCGACCATCAGGACCCACACCGTCTGACCTTCGAGACACACACCGGCCGACCTTCGGGACACACACCGACCGATCTTCAGGATCCACACCGACCGACCTTCGGGACCCACAATGTCTGACCTTCGGGACCCACACCGACCGACCTTCGAGCCTCACACCGGCCGACCTTCGGGAACCACACCGACCGACCTTCGGGTCCCACACCGACCGACCTTCGGGACCCACACCGGCCGACCTTCGGGACCCACACCGACCGACCTTCGGGACCCACACCGGCCGACCTTCGGGAACCACACCGGCCGACCTTCGAGACCCACACCGTCTGACCATTGGGACCCACACAGGCCGACCTTCGGGACCCACACCGGCCGACCTTTGGGACCCACAGCGTCCGACCTTCAGGACCCACACTGACCGACCTTCGGAAACCACACCTGCCGACCTTTGGGACCCACACAGGCCTACCTTCGGGACCCACACCAGCCGACCTTCGGGACCCACACCGGCTGACCTTCGAGACCCACACAGGCCGACCTTCGAGACACACACAGGCCGACCTTTGAGACCCACACCGTCCGACCTTAGGATCCACACTGTCCGACCTTCGCGACCCACAGCGTCTGACCTTCGCGACCCACACCGTCAGACCTTCGGGACCCACACCATCTGACCTTCGGGACACACACCGGCCGACATTCGGGATACACACCGGCCGACCTTCGGGACCCACACCGGCCGACCTTCGGGACCCACACCGGCCGACCTTCGGGACCCACACCGGCCGACCTTCGGGACCCACACCGGCCGACCTTCGTGACCCACACCGGCCGACCTTCGGGACCCATACCGTCCGACCTTCGGGACCCACACCGTCCGACCTTCGCGACCCACACCGTCCGACCTTCAGGACCCACACCGGCCGACCTTCGGGACCCACACCGGCCGACCTTCGGGACCCACACTGGCCGACCTTCGGGACCCATACCGTCCGACCTTCGGGACCCACACCGTCCGACCTTCGCGACCCACACCGTCCGACCTTCAGGACCCACACTGGCCGACCTTCGGGACCCACACCGGCCGACCTTCGGGAACCACACCGACCGACCTTCGGGAACCACACTGGCCGACCTTCGAGATCCACACCGTCCGACCTTAGGATCCACACTGGCAGACGTTCGGGACCCACACCGTCCGACCTTCGGGACCCACACCGGCCGACCTTCGGTCCGCACACTGTCTGACCTTCGGGACCCACACCAGCCGACCTTCGGGATACACACCGGCCGATCTTCGGGACCCACACCGACCGACATTCGGGACCCATACCGGCCGACCTTCGGGACGCACACAGTCTGACCTTCGGGCCCCACACTGGCCGACCTTCGGGACCCACTCTGGCCGACCTTCGGGACCCACACCGGCCGACCTTCGGCACCCACACCGACCGACCTTCGGTAACCACACCGGTCGACCTTCGGGACCCACACCGGCCGACCTTCGGGACCCACACCGGCCGACCTTCGGGACCCACACCGGCCGACCTTCGGGACCCACACCGGCCGACCTTCGGGACCCACATCGGCCGACCTTCGGGACCCACACCGGCCGACCTTCGGCACCCACACCGGCCGACCTTCGGCACCCACACCGGCCGACCTTCGGGACCCACACCGGCCGACCTTCGGGACCCACACCGGCCGACCTTCGGGACCCACACCGGCCGACCTTCGGGACACACACCGGCCGACCTTCGGGACCCACACCGGCCGACCTTCGGCACCCACACCGACCGACCTTCGGGACCCACACCGGCCGACCTTCGGGACCCACACCGGCCGACCTTCGGGACCCACACCGGCCGACCTTCGGGACCCACACCGGCCGACCTTCGGGACCCACACCGGCCGACCTTCGGGACACACACCGGCCGACCTTCGGGACCCACACCGGCCGACCTTCGGCACCCACACCGACCGACCTTCGGGACCCACACCGGCCGACCTTCGGGACCCACACCGGCCGACCTTCGGGACCCACACCGGCCGACCTTCGGGAACCACACCGGCCGACCTCCGGGACCCACACCGGCCGACCTTCGGGACCCACACCGGCCGACCTTCGGGACCCACACTGGCCGACCTTCGGGACCCACACTGGCCGACCTTCGGGACCCACACCGGCCGACCTTCGGGAACCACACCGACCGACCTTCGGGAACCACACCGGCCGACCTTCGAGACCCACACCGTCCGACCTTAGGATCCACACTGGCCGACCTTCGAGACCCACACTGGCAGACCTTCGGGACCCACACCGTCCGACCTTCACGACCCACAGCGGCCGACCTTCGCGACCCACACCGTCCGACCATCAGGATCCACACCATCTGACCTTCGAGACACACACCGGCCAATCTTCGGGATCCACACCGACCGACCTTCGGGACCCACAATGTCTGACCTTCGGGACCCACACCGACCGACCTTCGGGACCCACACCGGCCGACCTTCGGGACGCACACTGTCTGACCTTCGGGCCTCACACCGGCCGACCTTCGGGACCCACACCGACCGACCTTCGGGACCCACACAGGCCGACCTTCGGGACCCACACCGGCCGACCTTCGGGACCCACACCGACCGACCTTCGGGACCCACACCATCTGACCTTCGAGACACACACCGGCCGACCTTCGGGACACACACCGGCCGATCTTCAGGATCCACACCGACCGACATTCGGGACCCACAATGTCTGACCTTCGGGACCCACACCGACCGACCTTCGGGACGCACACTGTCCGACCTTCGAGCCTCACACCGGCCGACCTTCGGGAACCACACCGACCGACCTTCGGGTCCCACACCGACCGACCTTCGGGACCCACACCGGCCGACCTTCGGGACCCACACCGACCGACCTTCGGGACCCACACCGGTCGACCTTCGGGAACCACACCGGCCGACCTTCGAGACCCACACCGTCTGACCATCGGGACCCACACAGGCCGACCTTCGGGACCCACACCGGCCGACCTTTGGGACCCACAGCGTCCGACCTTCAGGACCCACACTGACCGACCTTCGGAAACCACACCTGCCGACCTTTGGGACCCACACAGGCCTACCTTCGGGACCCACACCAGCCGACCTTCGGGACCCACACCGGCTGACCTTCGAGACCCACACAGGCCGACCTTCGAGACCCACACAGGCCGACCTTTGAGACCCACACCGTCCGACCTTAGGATCCACACTGTCCGACCTTCGCGACCCACAGCGTCTGACCTTCGCGACCCACACCGTCAGACCTTCGGGACCCACACCATCTGACCTTCGGGACACACACCGGCCGACATTCGGGATACACACCGGCCGATCTTCGGGACCCACACCGACCGACATTCGGGACCCACACCGGCCGACCTTCGGGAACCACACCGGCCGACCTTCGGGACCCACACCGGCCGACCTTCGGGACCCACACCGGCCGACCTTCGGGACCCACACCGGCCGACCTTCGGGACCCACACCGGCCGACCTTCGTGACCCACACCGGCCGACCTTCGGGACCCATACCGTCCGACCTTCGGGACCCACACCGTCCGACCTTCGCGACCCACACCGTCCGACCTTCAGGACCCACACCGGCCGACCTTCGGGACCCACACTGGCCGACCTTCGGGACCCACACTGGCCGACCTTCGGGACCCATACCGTCCGCCCTTCGGGACCCACACCGTCCGACCTTCGCGACCCACACCGTCCGACCTTCAGGACCCACACCGGCCGACCTTCGGGACCCACACCGGCCGACCTTCGGGAACCACACCGACCGACCTTCGGGAACCACACTGGCCGACCTTCGAGATCCACACCGTCCGACCTTAGGATCCACACCGGCAGACCTTCGGGACCCACACCGTCCGACCTTCGGGACCCACACCGGCCGACCTTCGGTCCGCACACTGTCTGACCTTCGGGACCCACACCAGCCGACCTTCGGGATACACACCGGCCGATCTTCGGGACCCACACCGACCGACCTTCGGGAACCACACTGGCCGACCTTCGAGATCCACACCGTCCGACCTTAGGATCCACACTGGCAGACCTTCGGGACCCACACCGTCCGACCTTCGGGACCCACACCGGCCGACCTTCGGTCCGCACACTGTCTGACCTTCGGGACCCACACCAGCCGACCTTCGGGATACACACCGGCCGATCTTCGGGACCCACACCGACCGACATTCGGGACCCATACCGGCCGACCTTCGGGACGCACACTGTCTGACCTTCGGGCCCCACACCGGCCGACCTTCGGGACCCACACCGGCCGACCTTCGGGACCCACATCGGCCGACCTTCGGGACCCACACCGGCCGACCTTCGGCACCCACACCGGCCGACCTTCGGCACCCACACCGGCCGACCTTCGGGACCCACACCGGCCGACCTTCGGGACCCACACCGGCCGACCTTCGGGACCCACACCGGCCAACCTTAGGGACACACACCGGCCGACCTTCGGGACCCACACCGGCCGACCTTCGGCACCCACACCGACCGACCTTCGGGACCCACACCGGCCGACCTTCGGGACCCACACCGGCCGACCTTCGGGACCCACACCGGCCGACCTTCGGGACCCACACCGGCCGACCTTCGGGACCCACACCGGCCGACCTTCGGGACCCACACCGGCCGACCTTCGGGACACACACCGGGCGACCTTCGGGACCCACACCGGCCGACCTTCGGCACCCACACCGACCGACCTTCGGGACCCACACCGGCCGACCTTCGGGACCCACACCGGCCGACCTTCGGGACCCACACCGGCCGACCTTCGGGAACCACACCGGCCGACCTCCGGGACCCACACCGGCCGACCTCCGGGACCCACACCGGCCGACCTTCGGGACCCACACTGGCCGACCTTCGGGACCCACACTGGCCGACCTTCGGGACCCACACCGGCCGACCTTCGGGAACCACACCGACCGACCTTCGGGAACCACACCGGCCGACCTTCGAGACCCACACCGTCCGACCTTAGGATCCACACTGGCCGACCTTCGAGACCCACACTGGCAGACCTTCGGGACCCACACCGTCCGACCTTCACGACCCACAGCGGCCGACCTTCGCGACCCACACCGTCCGACCATCAGGATCCACACCATCTGACCTTCGAGACACACACCGGCCAATCTTCGGGATCCACACCGACCGACCTTCGGGACCCACAATGTCTGACCTTCGGGACCCACACCGACCGACCTTCGGGACCCACACCGGCCGACCTTCGGGACGCACACTGTCTGACCTTCGGGCCTCACACCGGGCGACCTTCGGGACCCACACCGACCGACCTTCGGGACCCACACAGGCCGACCTTCGGGACCCACACCGGCCGACCTTCGGGACCCACACCGACCGACCTTCGGGACCCACACTGACCGACCTTCGGAAACCACACCTGCCGACCTTTGGGACCCACACAGGCCTACCTTCGGGACCCACACCAGCCGACCTTCGGGACCCACACCGGCTGACCTTCGAGACCCACACAGGCCGACCTTCGAGACCCACACAGGCCGACCTTTGAGACCCACACCGTCCGACCTTAGGATCCACACTGTCCGACCTTCGCGACCCACAGCGTCTCACCTTCGCGACCCACACCGTCAGACCTTCGGGACCCACACCATCTGACCTTCGGGACACACACCGGCCGACATTCGGGATACACACCGGCCGATCTTCGGGACCCACACCGGCCGACCTTCGGGAACCACACTGGCCGACCTTCGAGACCCACACCGTCCGACCATCAGGACCCACACCATCTGACCTTCGAGACACACACCGGCCGACCTTTGGCACACACAACAGCCGATCTTCGGGACCCACACCGACCGACCTTCGGGACCCACAATGTCTGACCTTCAGGACCCACACCGACCGACCTTCGGGACCCACACCGGCCAACATTCGGGACCCACACCGACCGACCTTCGGGACCCACACCAGCCGACCTTCGGGAACCACACCGGCCGACGTTCGGGACCCACACCGTCTGACCATTGGGACCCACACAGGCCGACCTTCGGGACCCACACCAGCCGACCTTCGGGAACCACACCGGCCGACCTTCGGGACCCACACCGACCGACCTTCGGGACCCACACAGGCCGACCTTCGGGACCCACACAGGCCGACCTTCGAGACCCACACAGGCCGACCTTTGAGACCCACACAGGCCGACCTTTGAGACCCACACAGGCCGACCTTAGGATCCACACCGGCCGACATTCGGGACCCACACCGACCGACCTTCGGGACCCACACTGTCTTACCTTTGGGACCCACACCGGCCGACCTTCGGGACTCACACCGGCCGACCTTCGGGGCCCACACCGGCCGACCTTCGGGACCCACACAGGCCGACCTTCGGGACCCACACCGTCTGACCATTGGGACCCACACCGGCCGACCTTCGGGACCCACACCGGCTGACCTTCGGGACCCACACCGACCGACCTTCGGGACCCACACTGTCTGACCTTTGGGACCCACACCGGCCGACATTCGGGACCCACACCAGCCGACCTTCGGGACTCACAACGGCCGACCTTCGGCACCCGCACCGACCGACCTTCGGGACCCACACTGGCCGACCTTCGGGACCCACACCAGCCGACCTTCGGCACCCACACCGACCGACCTTCGGGACCCACACCGGCCGACCTTCGGGACCCACACCGGCCGACCTTCGGGACCCACACTGTCTGACCTTTGGGACCCACACCGGCCGAAATTCGGGACCCACACCGGCCGACCTTCGGGACTCACAACGGCCGACCTTCGGCACCCGCACCGACCGACCTTCGGGATCCACACTGGCCGACCTTCGGGACCCACACCAGCCGACCTTCGGGACCCACACCAGCCGACCTTCGGGACCCACACCGGCCGACCTTCGGGACCCACACCGGCCGACCTTCGGGACCCACACCGACCGACCTTCGGGACCCACAGCGTCTGACCTTCGCGACCCACACCGTCAGACCTTCGGGACCCACACCATCTGACCTTCGGGACACACACCGGCCGACATTCGGGATACACACCGGCCGATCTTCGGGACCCACACCGGCCGACCTTCGGGAACCACTCTGGCCGACCTTCGAGACCCACACCGTCCGACCATCAGGACCCACACCATCTGATCTTCGAGACACACACCGGCCGACCTTTGGCACACACAACAGCCGATCTTCGGGACCCACACCGACCGACCTTCGGGACCCACAATGTCTGACCTTCAGGACCCACACCGACCGACCTTCGGGACCCACACCGGCCAACATTCGGGACCCACACCGACCGACCTTCGGGACCCACACCAGCCGACCTTCGGGAACCACACCGGCCGACGTTCGGGACCCACACCGTCTGACCATTGGGACCCACACAGGCCGACCTTCGGGACCCACACCGGCCGACCTTCGGGACCCACACCGACCGACCTTCGGGACCCACACTGACCGACCTTCGGAAACCACACCTGCCGACCTTTGGGACCCACACAGGCCGACCTTCGGGACCCACACAGGCCGACCTTCGAGACCCACACAGGCCGACCTTTGAGACCCACACAGGCCGACCTTTGAGACCCACACAGGCCGACCTTAGGATCCACACCGGCCGACATTGGGGACCCACACCGACCGACCTTCGGGACCCACACTGTCTTACCTTTGGGACCCACACCGGCCGACCTTCGGGACTCACACCGGCCGACCTTCGGGGCCCACACCGGCCGACCTTCGGGACCCACACAGGCCGACCTTCGGGACCCACACCGTCTGACCATTGGGACCCACACCGGACGACCTTTGGGACCCACACCGGCCGACCTTCGGGACCCACACCGGATGATCCTCGAGACCCACACCGTCTGACCATTGGGACCCACACCGGCCGACCTTAGGATCCACACTGGCAGACCTTCGGGACCCACACCGTCCGACCTTCGCGAGCCACAGCGTCCGACCTTCGCGACCCACACCGTCCGACCTTCCGGACCCACACCATCTGACCTTCGGTACACACACCGGCCGACCTTCGGGACCCACAGTGACTGTCCTCCGGGACCCACACCGACCTACCTTCGGGCCCCACACCGGCTGACTTTCGGGACCCACACCGGCCGACCTTCGGGACCCACACCGACCGACCTTCGGGACCCACGCTGTCTGACCTTTGGGACCCACACCGGCCGACCTTCGGGACCCACACCGGCTGACCTTTGGGACCCACACCGGCCGACCTTCGGGACCCACACCGGCCGAAATTCGGGACCCACACCGGCCGACCTTCGGGACTCACAACGGCCGACCTTCGGCACCCGCACCGACCGACCTTCGGGAACAGCACCGGCCGACCTTCGGGACCCACACCAGCCGACCTTCGGCACCCACAGCGACCGACCTTCGGGACCCACACCGGCCGACCTTCGGGACCCACACTGTCTGACCTTTGGGACCCACACCGGCCGAAATTCGGGACCCACACCGGCCGACCTTCGGGACTCACAACGGCCGACCTTCGGCACCCGCACCGACCGACCTTCGGGATCCACACTGGCCGACCTTCGGGACCCACACCAGCCGACCTTCGGGACCCACACCAGCCGACCTTCGGGACCCACACCGGCCGACCTTCGGGACCCACACCGGCCGAACTTCGGGACCCACACCGACCGACCTTCGGGACCCACAGCGTCTCACCTTCGCGACCCACACCGTCAGACCTTCGGGACCCACACCATCTGACCTTCGGGACACACACCGGCCGACATTCGGGATACACACCGGCCGATCTTCGGGACCCACACCGGCCGACCTTCGGGAACCACTCTGGCCGACCTTCGAGACCCACACCGTCCGACCATCAGGACCCACACCATCTGACCTTCGAGACACACACCGGCCGACCTTTGGCACACACAACAGCCGATCTTCGGGACCCACACCGACCGACCTTCGGGACCCACAATGTCTGACCTTCAGGACCCACACCGACCGACCTTCGGGACCCACACCGGCCAACATTCGGGACCCACACCGACCGACCTTCGGGACCCACACCAGCCGACCTTCGGGAACCACACCGGCCGACGTTCGGGACCCACACCGTCTGACCATTGGGACCCACACAGGCCGACCTTCGGGACCCACACCGGCCGACCTTCGGGACCCACACCGACCGACCTTCGGGACCCACACTGACCGACCTTCGGAAACCACACCTGCCGACCTTTGGGACCCACACAGGCCGACCTTCGGGACCCACACAGGCCGACCTTCGAGACCCACACAGGCCGACCTTTGAGACCCACACAGGCCGACCTTTGAGACCCACACAGGCCGACCTTAGGATCCACACCGGCCGACATTGGGGACCCACACCGACCGACCTTCGGGACCCACACTGTCTTACCTTTGGGACCCACACCGGCCGACCTTCGGGACTCACACCGGCCGACCTTCGGGGCCCACACCGGCCGACCTTCGGGACCCACACAGGCCGACCTTCGGGACCCACACCGTCTGACCATTGGGACCCACACCGGACGACCTTTGGGACCCACACCGGCCGACCTTCGGGACCCACACCGGATGATCCTCGAGACCCACACCGTCTGACCATTGGGACCCACACCGGCCGACCTTAGGATCCACACTGGCAGACCTTCGGGACCCACACCGTCCGACCTTCGCGAGCCACAGCGTCCGACCTTCGCGACCCACACCGTCCGACCTTCCGGACCCACACCATCTGACCTTCGGGACACACACCGGCCGACCTTCGGGACCCACAGTGACTGTCCTCCGGGACCCACACCGACCTACCTTCGGGCCCCACACCGGCTGACTTTCGGGACCCACACCGGCCGACCTTCGGGACCCACACCGGCCGACCTTCGGGAACCACACCGGCCGACCTTCGAGACCCACACCGTCTGACCATTGGGTCCCACACAGGCCGACCTTCGGGACCCACACCGGCCGACCTTCGGGACCCACACCGACCGACCTTCGGGACCCACACTGACCGACCTTCGGGAACCACACCTGCCGACCTTTGGGACCCACACAGGCCTACCTTCGGGACCCACACCAGCCGACCTTCGGGACCCACACCGGCTGACCTTCGAGACCCACACAGGCCGACCTTTGAGACCCACACCGTCCGACCTTAGGATCCACACTGTCCGACCTTCGCGACCCACAGCGTCTCACATTCGCGACCCACACCGTCAGACCTTCGGGACCCACACCGACCGACCTTCGGGATACACACCGGCCGATCTTCGGGACCCACACCGACCGACATTCGGGACCCACACCGGCCGACCTTCGGGACCCACACCGGCCGACCTTCGGGACCCACACAGGCCGACGTTCGGGACCCACACTGGCCGACCTTCGAGATCCACACAGGCCGACCTTAGAATCCACACTGGCAGACCTTCGTGACCCACACCGTCCGACCTTCGGGACCCACACCGTCCGACCTTCGCAAACCACAGAGTCCGACCTTCGCGACCCACACCGTCCGACCTTCGGGACCCACACCGGCCGACGTTCGGGACCCACACTGGCCGACCTTCGGGACCCACACCGGCCGACCTTCGGGAACCACACCGACCGACCTTCGGGAACCACACTGGCCGACCTTCGAGATCCACACCGTCCGACCTTAGGATCCGCACTGGCCGACCTTCGAGACCCACACTGGCAGACCTTCGGGACCCACACCGTCCGACCTTCACGACCCACAGCGGCCGACCTTCGCGACCCACACCGTCCGACCATCAGGATCCACACCATCTGACCTTCGAGACACACACCGGCCAATCTTCGGGATCCACACCGACCGACCTTCGGGACCCACAATGTCTGACCTTCGGGACCCACACCGACCGACCTTCGGGACCCACACCGGCCGACCTTCGGGACGCACACTGTCTGACCTTCGGGCCTCACACCGGGCGACCTTCGGGACCCACACCGACCGACCTTCGGGACCCACACAGGCCGACCTTCGGGACCCACACCGGCCGACCTTCGGGACCCACACCGACCGACCTTCGGGACCCACACTGACCGACCTTCGGAAACCACACCTGCCGACCTTTGGGACCCACACAGGCCTACCTTCGGGACCCACACCAGCCGACCTTCGGGACCCACACCGGCTGACCTTCGAGACCCACACAGGCCGACCTTCGAGACCCACACAGGCCGACCTTTGAGACCCACACCGTCCGACCTTAGGATCCACACTGTCCGACCTTCGCGACCCACAGCGTCTCACCTTCGCGACCCACACCGTCAGACCTTCGGGACCCACACCATCTGACCTTCGGGACACACACCGGCCGACATTCGGGATACACACCGGCCGATCTTCGGGACCCACACCGGCCGACCTTCGGGAACCACACTGGCCGACCTTCGAGACCCACACCGTCCGACCATCAGGACCCACACCATCTGACCTTCGAGACACACACCGGCCGACCTTTGGCACACACAACAGCCGATCTTCGGGACCCACACCGACCGACCTTCGGGACCCACAATGTCTGACCTTCAGGACCCACACCGACCGACCTTCGGGACCCACACCGGCCAACATTCGGGACCCACACCGACCGACCTTCGGGACCCACACCAGCCGACCTTCGGGAACCACACCGGCCGACGTTCGGGACCCACACCGTCTGACCATTGGGACCCACACAGGCCGACCTTCGGGACCCACACCAGCCGACCTTCGGGAACCACACCGGCCGACCTTCGGGACCCACACCGACCGACCTTCGGGACCCACACAGGCCGACCTTCGGGACCCACACAGGCCGACCTTCGAGACCCACACAGGCCGACCTTTGAGACCCACACAGGCCGACCTTTGAGACCCACACAGGCCGACCTTAGGATCCACACCGGCCGACATTCGGGACCCACACCGACCGACCTTCGGGACCCACACTGTCTTACCTTTGGGACCCACACCGGCCGACCTTCGGGACTCACACCGGCCGACCTTCGGGGCCCACACCGGCCGACCTTCGGGACCCACACAGGCCGACCTTCGGGACCCACACCGTCTGACCATTGGGACCCACACCGGCCGACCTTCGGGACCCACACCGGCTGACCTTCGGGACCCACACCGACCGACCTTCGGGACCCACACTGTCTGACCTTTGGGACCCACACCGGCCGACATTCGGGACCCACACCAGCCGACCTTCGGGACTCACAACGGCCGACCTTCGGCACCCGCACCGACCGACCTTCGGGACCCACACTGGCCGACCTTCGGGACCCACACCAGCCGACCTTCGGCACCCACACCGACCGACCTTCGGGACCCACACCGGCCGACCTTCGGGACCCACACCGGCCGACCTTCGGGACCCACACTGTCTGACCTTTGGGACCCACACCGGCCGAAATTCGGGACCCACACCGGCCGACCTTCGGGACTCACAACGGCCGACCTTCGGCACCCGCACCGACCGACCTTCGGGATCCACACTGGCCGACCTTCGGGACCCACACCAGCCGACCTTCGGGACCCACACCAGCCGACCTTCGGGACCCACACCGGCCGACCTTCGGGACCCACACCGGCCGACCTTCGGGACCCACACCGACCGACCTTCGGGACCCACAGCGTCTGACCTTCGCGACCCACACCGTCAGACCTTCGGGACCCACACCATCTGACCTTCGGGACACACACCGGCCGACATTCGGGATACACACCGGCCGATCTTCGGGACCCACACCGGCCGACCTTCGGGAACCACTCTGGCCGACCTTCGAGACCCACACCGTCCGACCATCAGGACCCACACCATCTGATCTTCGAGACACACACCGGCCGACCTTTGGCACACACAACAGCCGATCTTCGGGACCCACACCGACCGACCTTCGGGACCCACAATGTCTGACCTTCAGGACCCACACCGACCGACCTTCGGGACCCACACCGGCCAACATTCGGGACCCACACCGACCGACCTTCGGGACCCACACCAGCCGACCTTCGGGAACCACACCGGCCGACGTTCGGGACCCACACCGTCTGACCATTGGGACCCACACAGGCCGACCTTCGGGACCCACACCGGCCGACCTTCGGGACCCACACCGACCGACCTTCGGGACCCACACTGACCGACCTTCGGAAACCACACCTGCCGACCTTTGGGACCCACACAGGCCGACCTTCGGGACCCACACAGGCCGACCTTCGAGACCCACACAGGCCGACCTTTGAGACCCACACAGGCCGACCTTTGAGACCCACACAGGCCGACCTTAGGATCCACACCGGCCGACATTGGGGACCCACACCGACCGACCTTCGGGACCCACACTGTCTTACCTTTGGGACCCACACCGGCCGACCTTCGGGACTCACACCGGCCGACCTTCGGGGCCCACACCGGCCGACCTTCGGGACCCACACAGGCCGACCTTCGGGACCCACACCGTCTGACCATTGGGACCCACACCGGACGACCTTTGGGACCCACACCGGCCGACCTTCGGGACCCACACCGGATGATCCTCGAGACCCACACCGTCTGACCATTGGGACCCACACCGGCCGACCTTAGGATCCACACTGGCAGACCTTCGGGACCCACACCGTCCGACCTTCGCGAGCCACAGCGTCCGACCTTCGCGACCCACACCGTCCGACCTTCCGGACCCACACCATCTGACCTTCGGTACACACACCGGCCGACCTTCGGGACCCACAGTGACTGTCCTCCGGGACCCACACCGACCTACCTTCGGGCCCCACACCGGCTGACTTTCGGGACCCACACCGGCCGACCTTCGGGACCCACACCGACCGACCTTCGGGACCCACGCTGTCTGACCTTTGGGACCCACACCGGCCGACCTTCGGGACCCACACCGGCTGACCTTTGGGACCCACACCGGCCGACCTTCGGGACCCACACCGGCCGAAATTCGGGACCCACACCGGCCGACCTTCGGGACTCACAACGGCCGACCTTCGGCACCCGCACCGACCGACCTTCGGGAACAGCACCGGCCGACCTTCGGGACCCACACCAGCCGACCTTCGGCACCCACAGCGACCGACCTTCGGGACCCACACCGGCCGACCTTCGGGACCCACACTGTCTGACCTTTGGGACCCACACCGGCCGAAATTCGGGACCCACACCGGCCGACCTTCGGGACTCACAACGGCCGACCTTCGGCACCCGCACCGACCGACCTTCGGGATCCACACTGGCCGACCTTCGGGACCCACACCAGCCGACCTTCGGGACCCACACCAGCCGACCTTCGGGACCCACACCGGCCGACCTTCGGGACCCACACCGGCCGAACTTCGGGACCCACACCGACCGACCTTCGGGACCCACAGCGTCTCACCTTCGCGACCCACACCGTCAGACCTTCGGGACCCACACCATCTGACCTTCGGGACACACACCGGCCGACATTCGGGATACACACCGGCCGATCTTCGGGACCCACACCGGCCGACCTTCGGGAACCACTCTGGCCGACCTTCGAGACCCACACCGTCCGACCATCAGGACCCACACCATCTGACCTTCGAGACACACACCGGCCGACCTTTGGCACACACAACAGCCGATCTTCGGGACCCACACCGACCGACCTTCGGGACCCACAATGTCTGACCTTCAGGACCCACACCGACCGACCTTCGGGACCCACACCGGCCAACATTCGGGACCCACACCGACCGACCTTCGGGACCCACACCAGCCGACCTTCGGGAACCACACCGGCCGACGTTCGGGACCCACACCGTCTGACCATTGGGACCCACACAGGCCGACCTTCGGGACCCACACCGGCCGACCTTCGGGACCCACACCGACCGACCTTCGGGACCCACACTGACCGACCTTCGGAAACCACACCTGCCGACCTTTGGGACCCACACAGGCCGACCTTCGGGACCCACACAGGCCGACCTTCGAGACCCACACAGGCCGACCTTTGAGACCCACACAGGCCGACCTTTGAGACCCACACAGGCCGACCTTAGGATCCACACCGGCCGACATTGGGGACCCACACCGACCGACCTTCGGGACCCACACTGTCTTACCTTTGGGACCCACACCGGCCGACCTTCGGGACTCACACCGGCCGACCTTCGGGGCCCACACCGGCCGACCTTCGGGACCCACACAGGCCGACCTTCGGGACCCACACCGTCTGACCATTGGGACCCACACCGGACGACCTTTGGGACCCACACCGGCCGACCTTCGGGACCCACACCGGATGATCCTCGAGACCCACACCGTCTGACCATTGGGACCCACACCGGCCGACCTTAGGATCCACACTGGCAGACCTTCGGGACCCACACCGTCCGACCTTCGCGAGCCACAGCGTCCGACCTTCGCGACCCACACCGTCCGACCTTCCGGACCCACACCATCTGACCTTCGGGACACACACCGGCCGACCTTCGGGACCCACAGTGACTGTCCTCCGGGACCCACACCGACCTACCTTCGGGCCCCACACCGGCTGACTTTCGGGACCCACACCGGCCGACCTTCGGGACCCACACCGGCCGACCTTCGGGAACCACACCGGCCGACCTTCGAGACCCACACCGTCTGACCATTGGGTCCCACACAGGCCGACCTTCGGGACCCACACCGGCCGACCTTCGGGACCCACACCGACCGACCTTCGGGACCCACACTGACCGACCTTCGGGAACCACACCTGCCGACCTTTGGGACCCACACAGGCCTACCTTCGGGACCCACACCAGCCGACCTTCGGGACCCACACCGGCTGACCTTCGAGACCCACACAGGCCGACCTTTGAGACCCACACCGTCCGACCTTAGGATCCACACTGTCCGACCTTCGCGACCCACAGCGTCTCACATTCGCGACCCACACCGTCAGACCTTCGGGACCCACACCGACCGACCTTCGGGATACACACCGGCCGATCTTCGGGACCCACACCGACCGACATTCGGGACCCACACCGGCCGACCTTCGGGACCCACACCGGCCGACCTTCGGGACCCACACAGGCCGACGTTCGGGACCCACACTGGCCGACCTTCGAGATCCACACAGGCCGACCTTAGAATCCACACTGGCAGACCTTCGTGACCCACACCGTCCGACCTTCGGGACCCACACCGTCCGACCTTCGCAAACCACAGAGTCCGACCTTCGCGACCCACACCGTCCGACCTTCGGGACCCACACCGGCCGACGTTCGGGACCCACACTGGCCGACCTTCGGGACCCACACCGGCCGACCTTCGGGAACCACACCGACCGACCTTCGGGAACCACACTGGCCGACCTTCGAGATCCACACCGTCCGACCTTAGGATCCACACTGGCAGACCTTCGGGACCCACACCGACCGACCTTTGGGACCCACACAGGCCGACCTTCGGGACCCACACAGGCCGACCTTCGAGACCCACACAGGCCGACCTTTGAGACCCACACAGGCCGACCTTTGAGACCCACACAGGCCGACCTTAGGATCCACACCGGCCGACATTCGGGACCCACACCGACCGACCTTCGGGACCCACACTGTCTTACCTTTGGGACCCACACCGGCCGACCTTCGGGACTCACACCGGCCGACCTTCAGGGCCCACACCGGCCGACCTTCGGGACCCACACAGGCCGACCTTCGGGACCCACACCGTCTGACCATTGGGACCCACACCGGCCGACCTTCGGGACTCACACCGGCTGACCTTCGGGACCCACACCGACCGACCTTCGGGACCCACACTGTCTGACCTTTGGGACCCACACCGGCCGACATTCGGGACCCACACCGGCCGACCTTCGGGACTCACAACGGCCGACCTTCGGCACCCGCACCGACCGACCTTCGGGACCCACACTGGCCGACCTTCGGGACCCACACCAGCCGACCTTCGGCACCCACACCGACCGACCTTCGGGACCCACACCGGCCGACCTTCGGGACCCACACCGGCCGACCTTCGGGACCCACACTGTCTGACCTTTGGGACCCACACCGGCCGAAATTCGGGACCCACACCGGCCGACCTTCGGGACTCACAACGGCCGACCTTCGGCACCCGCACCGACCGACCTTCGGGATCCACACTGGCCGACCTTCGGGACCCACACCAGCCGACCTTCGGGACCCACACCAGCCGACCTTCGGGACCCACACCGGCCGACCTTCGGGACCCACACCGGCCGAACTTCGGGACCCACACCGACCGACCTTCGGGACCCACAGCGTCTCACCTTCGCGACCCACACCGTCAGACCTTCGGGACCCACACCATCTGACCTTCGGGACACACACCGGCCGACATTCGGGATACACACCGGCCGATCTTCGGGACCCACACCGGCCGACCTTCGGGAACCACTCTGGCCGACCTTCGAGACCCACACCGTCCGACCATCAGGACCCACACCATCTGACCTTCGAGACACACACCGGCCGACCTTTGGCACACACAACAGCCGATCTTCGGGACCCACACCGACCGACCTTCGGGACCCACAATGTCTGACCTTCAGGACCCACACCGACCGACCTTCGGGACCCACACCGGCCAACATTCGGGACCCACACCGACCGACCTTCGGGACCCACACCAGCCGACCTTCGGGAACCACACCGGCCGACGTTCGGGACCCACACCGTCTGACCATTGGGACCCACACAGGCCGACCTTCGGGACCCACACCGGCCGACCTTCGGGACCCACACCGACCGACCTTCGGGACCCACACTGACCGACCTTCGGAAACCACACCTGCCGACCTTTGGGACCCACACAGGCCGACCTTCGGGACCCACACAGGCCGACCTTCGAGACCCACACAGGCCGACGTTTGAGACCCACACAGGCCGACCTTTGAGACCCACACAGGCCGACCTTAGGATCCACACCGGCCGACATTGGGGACCCACACCGACCGACCTTCGGGACCCACACTGTCTTACCTTTGGGACCCACACCGGCCGACCTTCGGGACTCACACCGGCCGACCTTCGGGGCCCACACCGGCCGACCTTCGGGACCCACACAGGCCGACCTTCGGGACCCACACCGTCTGACCATTGGGACCCACACCGGACGACCTTTGGGACCCACACCGGCCGACCTTCGGGACCCACACCGGATGATCCTCGAGACCCACACCGTCTGACCATTGGGACCCACACCGGCCGACCTTAGGATCCACACTGGCAGACCTTCGGGACCCACACCGTCCGACCTTCGCGAGCCACAGCGTCCGACCTTCGCGACCCACACCGTCCGACCTTCCGGACCCACACCATCTGACCTTCGGGACACACACCGGCCGACCTTCGGGACCCACAGTGACTGTCCTCCGGGACCCACACCGACCTACCTTCGGGCCCCACACCGGCTGACTTTCGGGACCCACACCGGCCGACCTTCGGGACCCACACCGACCGACCTTCGGGACCCACGCTGTCTGACCTTTGGGACCCACACCGGCCGACCTTCGGGACCCACACCGGCTGACCTTTGGGACCCACACCGGCCGACCTTCGGGACCCACACCGGCCGAAATTCGGGACCCACACCGGCCGACCTTCGGGACTCACAACGGCCGACCTTCGGCACCCGCACCGACCGACCTTCGGGAACAGCACCGGCCGACCTTCGGGACCCACACCAGCCGACCTTCGGCACCCACAGCGACCGACCTTCGGGACCCACACCGGCCGACCTTCGGGACCCACACCGGCCGACCTTCGGGACCCACACCGGCCGACCTTCGGGAACCACACCGGCCGACCTTCGGGACCCACACCGGCCGACCTTCGGGACCCACACCGGCCGACCTTCAGGACCCACACTGGCCGACCTTCGGGACCCACACCGGCCGACCTTCGGGCACCACACCGACCGACCTTCGGGAACCACACTGGCCGACCTTCGAGACCCACACCGTCCGACCTTAGGATCCACACTGGCCGACATTCGAGACCCACACTGGCAGACCTTCGGGACCCACACCGTCCGACCTTCGCGACCCACAGCGTCCGACCATCGCGACCCACACCGTCCGACCATCAGGACCCACACCATCTGACCTTCGAGACACACACCGGCCGATCTTCGGGATCCACACCGACCGACCTTCGGGACCCACAATGTCTGACCTTCGGGACCCACACCGACCGATCTTCGGGACCCACACCGGCCGACCTTCGGGACGCACACTGTCTGACCTTCGGGCCTCACACCGGCCGACCTTCGGGAACCACACCGACCGACCTTCGGGACCCACACCGGCCGACCTTCGAGACCCACACCGACCGACCTTCGGGACCCACACCGGCCGACCTTCGGGAACCACACCGGCCGACCTTCGAGACCCACACCGTCTGACCATTGGGACCCACACAGGCCGACCTTCGGGACCCACACCGGCCGACCTTCGGGACCCACACCGACCGACCTTCGGGACCCACACTGACCGACCTTCGGGAACCACACCTGCCGACCTTTGGGACCCACACAGGCCTACCTTCGGGACCCACACCAGCCGACCTTCGGGACCCACACCGGCTGACCTTCGAGACCCACACAGGCCGACCTTCGAGACCCACACAGGCCGACCTTTGAGACCCACACCGTCCGACCTTAGGATCCACACTGTCCGACCTTCGCGACCCACAGCGTCTGACATTCGCGACCCACACCGTCAGACCTTCGGGACCCACACCGGCCGACCTTCGGGATACACTTCGGCCGATCTTCGGGACCCACACCGACCGACATTCGGGACCCACACCGGCCGACCTTCGGGACCCACACCGGCCGACCTTCGGGACCCACACCGGCCGACCTTCGGGACCCACACAGGCCGACGTTCGGGACTCACACCGGCCGACCTTCGAGATCCACACCGTCCGACCTTAGGATCCACACCGGCCGACCTTCGGGACCCACACAGGCCGACCTTCGGGACCCACACCGTCTGACCATTGGGACCCACACCGGCCGACCTTCGGGGCCCACACCGGCCGACCTTCGGGACCCACACCGGCTGACCTTCGGGACCCACACCGGCTGACCTTCGGGACCCACACCGACCGACCTTCGGGACCCACACTGTCTGACCTTTGGGACCCACACCGGCCGACATTCGGGACCCACACCGGCCGACCTTCGGGACCCACACCGGCCGAAATTCGGGACCCACACCGGCCGACCTTCGGGACTCACAACGGCCGACCTTCGGGACCCACACCGGCCGACCTTCGGGACCCACACCGGCCGACCTTCGGCACCCACACCGACCGACCTTCGGGACCCACACCGGCCGACCTTCGGGACCCACACCGGCCGACCTTCGGGACCCACACCGGCCGACCTTCGGGAACCACACCGGCCGACCTTCGGGACCCACAACGGCCGACCTTCGGGACCCACACCGGCCGACCTTCGGGACCCACACTGCCCGACCTTCGGGACCCACACAGGCCGACCTTCGGGACCCACACCGTCCGACCTTCGGGACCCACACCGACCGACCTTCGGGACCCACACCGACCGACCTTCGGGACCCACACCGGCCGACCTTCGGGACCCACACCGACCGACCTTCGGGAACCACACTGGCCGACCTTCGGGAACCACACCGGCCGACCTTCGGTCCGCACACTGTCTGACCTTCGGGACCCACACCGGCCGACCTTCGGGACCCACACCGGCCGACCTTCGGGATACACACCGGCCGATCTTCGGGACCCACACCGACGGACGTTCGGGACCCATACCGTCCGACCTTCGGGACGCACACTGTCTGACCTTCGGGCCCCACACCGGCCGATCTTCGGGACGCACACTGTCTGACCTTCGGGACCCACAGCGGCCGACCTTCGGGACCCACTCTGGCCGACCTTCGGGACCCACACCGGCCGACCTTCGGCACCCACACCGACCGACCTTCGGGAACCACACCGGCCGACCTTCGGGACCAACACCGGCCGACCTTCGGCACCCACACCGACCGACCTTCGGGAACCACACCGGCCGACCTTCGGGACCCACACCGGCCGACCTTCGGGACCCACACCGGCCGACCTTCGGGACCCACACCGGCCGACCTTCGGGACCCACACCGGCCGACCTTCGGGACCCACACCGGCCGACCTTCGGCACCCACACCGGCCGACCTTCGGCACCCACACCGGCCGACCTTCGGGACCCACACCGGCCGACCTTCGGCACCCACACCGACCGACCTTCGGGACCCACACCGGCCGACCTTCGGGACCCACACCGGCCGACCTTCGGGACCCACACCGGCCGACCTTCGGGAACCACACCGGCCGACCTTCGGGACCCACACCGGCCGACCTTCGGGACCCACACCGGCCGACCTTCGGGACCCACACTGGCCGACCTTCGGGACCCACACTGGCCGACCTTCGGGACCCACACCGGCCGACCTTCGGGCACCACACCGACCGACCTTCGGGAACCACACTGGCCGACCTTCGAGACCCACACCGTCCGACCTTAGGATCCTCACTGGCCGACCTTCGAGACCCACACTGGCAGACCTTCGGGACCCACACCGTCCGATCTTCGCGACCCACAGCGTCCGACCTTCGCGACCCACACCGTCCGACCATCAGGACCCACACCATCTGACCTTCGAGACACACACAGGCCGACCTTCGGAACACACACCGGCCGATCTTCGGGATCCACACCGACCGACCTTCGGGACCCACAATGTCTGACCTTCGGGACCCACACCGACCGACCTTCGGGACCCACACCGGCCGACCTTCGGGACGCACACTGTCTGACCTTCGGGCCTCACACCGGCCGAATTTCGGGAACCACACCGACCGACCTTCGGGACCCACACCGGCCGACCTTCGGGACCCACACCGACCGACCTTCGGGACCCACACCGGCCGACCTTCGGGAACCACACCGGCCGACCTTCGAGATCCACACCGTCTGACCATTGGGTCCCACACAGGCCGACCTTCGGGACCCACACCGGCCGACCTTCGGGACCCACACCGACCAACCTTCGGGACCCACACTGACCGACCTTCGGGAACCACACCTGCCGACCTTTGGGACCCACACAGGCCTACCTTCGGGACCCACACCAGCCGACTTTCGGGACCCACACCGGCTGACCTTCGAGACCCACACAGGCCGACCTTTGAGACCCACACCGTCCGACCTTAGGATCCACACTGTCCGACCTTCGCGACCCACAGCGTCTCACATTCGCGACCCACACCGTCAGACCTTCGGGACCCACACCGACCGACCTTCGGGATACACACCGGCCGATCTTCGGGACCCACACCGACCGACATTCGGGACCCACACCGGCCGACCTTCGGGACCCACACCGGCCGACCTTCGGGACCCACACAGGCCGACGTTCGGGACCCACACTGGCCGACCTTCGAGATCCACACAGGCCGACCTTAGAATCCACACTGGCAGACCTTCGTGACCCACACCGTCCGACCTTCGGGACCCACACCGTCCGACCTTCGCAAACCACAGAGTCCGACCTTCGCGACCCACACCGTCCGACCTTCGGGACCCACACCGGCCGACGTTCGGGACCCACACTGGCCGACCTTCGGGACCCACACCGGCCGACCTTCGGGAACCACACCGACCGACCTTCGGGAACCACACTGGCCGACCTTCGAGATCCACACCGTCCGACCTTAGGATCCACACTGGCAGACCTTCGGGACCCACACCGGCCGACCTTCGGTCCGCACACTGTCTGACCTTCGGGACCCACACCGGCCGACCTTCGGGATACACACCGGCCGATCTTCGGGACCCACACCGACCGACATTCGGGACCCATACCGGCCGACCTTCGGGACCCACACTGTCTGACCTTCGGGCCCCACACCGGCCGATCTTCGGGACGCACACTGTCTGACCTTCGGGACCCACACCGGCCGACCTTCGGGACCCACAGCGTCCGATCTTCGCGACCCACACCGTCCGACCTTCCGGACCCACACCATCTGACCTTCGGGACACACACCGGCCGACCTTCGGGACTCACAGTGACTGTCCTTCGGGACCCACACCGGCCGACCTTCGGGACGCACACTGTCTGACCTTCGGGACCCACGCCGGCCGACCTTCGGGACCCACACCGACCGACCTTCGGGACCCACACTGTCTGACCTTTGGGACCCACACCAGCCGACCTTCGGGACCCACACCGGCCGACCTTCGGGACCCACACCGGCCGACCTTCGGGACCCACACCGGCCGACATTCGGGACCCACACCGACCGACCTTCGGGACCCACACTGTCTTACCTTTGGGACCCACACCGGCCGACCTTCGGGACTCACACCGGCCGACCTTCGGGGCCCACACCGGCCGACCTTCGGGACCCACACAGGCCGACCTTCGGGACCCACACCGTCTGACCATTGGGACCCACACCGGCCGACCTTCGGGGCCCACACCGGCCGACCTTCGGGACCCACACCGGCCGACCTTCGGGACCCACACCGACCGACCTTCGGGACCCACACTGTCTGACCTTTGGGACCCACACCGGCCGACATTCGGGACCCACACCGGCCGACCTTCGGGACTCACAACGGCCGACCTTCGGCACCCGCACCGACCGACCTTCGGGACCCACACTGGCCGACCTTCGGGACCCACACCAGCCGACCTTCGGCACCCACACCGACCGACCTTCGGGACCCACACCGGCCGACCTTCGGGACCCACACCGGCCGACCTTCGGGACCCACACTGTCTGACCTTTGGGACCCACACCGGCCGAAATTCGGGACCCACGCCGGCCGACCTTCGGGACTCACAACGGCCGACCTTCGGCACCCGCACCGACCGACCTTCGGGACCCACACTGGCCGACCTTCGGGACCCACACCAGCCGACCTTCGGCACCCACACCGACCGATCTTCGGGATCCACACCGACCGACCTTCGGGACCCACAATGTCTGACCTTCGGGACCCACACCGACCGAACTTCGGGACCCACACCGGCCGACCTTCGGGACGCACACTGTCTGACCTTCGGGCCTCACACCGGCCGAATTTCGGGAACCACACCGACCGACCTTCGGGACCCACACCGGCCGACCTTCGGGACCCACACCGACCGACCTTCGGGACCCACACCGGCCGACCTTCGGGAACCACACCAGCCGACCTTCGAGACCCACACCGTCTGACCATTGGGTCCCACACAGGCCGACCTTCGGGACCCACACCGGCCGACCTTCGGGACCCACACCGACCGACCTTCGGGACCCACACTGACCGACCTTCGGGAACCACACCTGCCGACCTTTGGGACCCACACAGGCCTACCTTCGGGACCCACACCAGCCGACCTTCGGGACCCACACCGGCTGACCTTCGAGACCCACACAGGCCGACCTTTGAGACCCACACCGTCCGACCTTAGGATCCACACTGTCCGACCTTCGCGACCCACAGCGTCTCACATTCGCGACCCACACCGTCAGACCTTCGGGACCCACACCGACCGACCTTCGGGATACACACCGGCCGATCTTCGGGACCCACACCGACCGACATTCGGGACCCACACCGGCCGACCTTCGGGACCCACACCGGCCGACCTTCGGGACCCACACAGGCCGACGTTCGGGACCCACACTGGCCGACCTTCGAGATCCACACCGTCCGACCTTAGAATCCACACTGGCAGACCTTCGTGACCCACACCGTCCGACCTTCGGGACCCACACCGTCCGACCTTCGCGAACCACAGAGTCCGACCTTCGCGACCCACACCGTCCGACCTTCGGGACCCACACCGGCCGACGTTCGGGACCCACACTGGCCGACCTTCGGGACCCACACCGGCCGACCTTCGGGAACCACACCGACCGACCTTCGGGAACCACACTGGCCGACCTTCGAGATCCACACCGTCCGACCTTAGGATCCACACTGGCAGACCTTCGGGACCCACACCGGCCGACCTTCGGTCCGCACACTGTCTGACCTTCGGGACCCACACCGGCCGACCTTCGGGATACACACCGGCCGATCTTCGGGACCCACACCGACCGACATTCGGGACCCATACCGGCCGACCTTCGGGACCCACACTGTCTGACCTTCGGGCCCCACACCGGCCGATCTTCGGGACGCACACTGTCTGACCTTCGGGACCCACACCGGCCGACCTTCGGGACCCACAGCGTCCGATCTTCACGACCCACACCGTCCGACCTTCCGGACCCACACCATCTGACCTTCGGGACACACACCGGCCGACCTTCGGGACTCACAGTGACTGTCCTTCGGGACCCACACCGGCCGACCTTCGGGACGCACACTGTCTGACCTTCGGGACCCACGCCGGCCGACCTTCGGGACCCACACCGACCGACCGTCGGGACCCACACTGTCTGACCTTTGGGACCCACACCAGCCGACCTTCGGGACCCACACCGGCCGACCTTCGGGACCCACACCGGCCGACATTCGGGACCCACACCGACCGACCTTCGGGACCCACACTGTCTTACCTTTGGGACCCACACCGGCCGACCTTCGGGACTCACACCGGCCGACCTTCGGGGCCCACACCGGCCGACCTTCGGGACCCACACAGGCCGACCTTCGGGACCCACACCGTCTGACCATTGGGACCCACACCGGCCGACCTTCGGGGCCCACACCGGCCGACCTTCGGGACCCACACCGGCTGACCTTCGGGACCCACACCGACCGACCTTCGGGACCCACACTGTCTGACCTTTGGGACCCACACCGGCCGACATTCGGGACCCACACCGGCCGATCTTCGGGACTCACAACGGCCGACCTTCGGCACCCGCACCGACCGATCTTCGGGACCCACACTGGCCGACCTTCGGGACCCACACCAGCCGACCTTCGGCACCCACACCGACCGACCTTCGGGACCCACACCGGCCGACCTTCGGGACCCACACCGGCCGACCTTCGGGACCCACACTGTCTGACCTTTGGGACCCACACCGGCCGAAATTCGGGACCCACACCGGCCGACCTTCGGGACTCACAACGGCCGACCTTCGGCACCTGCACCGACCGACCTTCGGGACCCACACCGGCCGACCTTCGGGACCCACACCAGCCGACCTTCGGCACCCACACCGGCCGACCTTCGGGACCCACACCGGCCGACCTTCGGGACCCACACCGGCCGACCTTCGGGACCCACACCGGCCGACCTTCGGGAACCACACCGGCCGACCTTCGGGACCCACACCGGCTGACCTTCGGGACGCACACCGTCTGACCTTCGGGACCCACGCCGGCCGACCTTCGGGACCCACACCGACCGACCTTCGGGACCCACACTGTCTGACCTTTGGGACCCACACCAGCCGACCTTCGGGACCCACACCGGCCGACCTTCGGGACCCACACCGGCCGACCTTCGGGACCCACACCGACCGACCTTCGGGACGCACACTGTCTGACCTTTGGGACCCACACCGGCCGACCTTCGGGACCCACACTGGCCGACCTTCGAGACCCACACTGGCAGACCTTCGGGACCCACAGCGTCCGACCTTCGCGACCCACACCGTCCGACCATCAGGACCCACACCATCTGACCTTCGAGACACACACCGGCCGACCTTCGGGACACACACCGGCCGATCTTCAGGATCCACACCGACCGACCTTCGGGACCCACAATGTCTGACCTTCGGGACCCACACCGACCGACCTTCGGGAACCACACCGGCCGACCTTCGGGACCCACACCGGCTGACCTTCGGGACGCACACTGTCTGACCTTCGGGACCCACGCCGGCCGACCTTCGGGACCCACACCGACCGACCTTCGGGACCCACACTGTCTGAACTTTGGGACCCACACCAGCCGACCTTCGGGACCCACACCGGCCGACCTTCGGGACCCACACCGGCCGACCTTCGGGACCCACACCGACCGACCTTCGGGACCCACACTGTCTGACCTTTGGGACCCACACCGGCCGACCTTCGGGACCCACACCGGCCGACCTTCGGGGCCCACACCGGCCGACCTTCCGGACCCACACAGGCCGACCTTCGGGACCCACACCGTCTGACCATTGGGACCCACACCGGCCGACCTTCGGGGCCCACACCGGCCGACCTTCGGGACCCACACCGGCTGACCTTCGGGACCCACACCGACCGACCTTCGGGACCCACACAGTCTGACCTTTGGGACCCGCACCGACCGACCTTCGGGACCCACACTGGCCGACCTTCGGCACCCACACCGACCGACCTTCGGGACCCACACCGGCCGACCTTCGGGACCCACACCGGCCGACCTTCGGGAACCACACCGGCCGACCTTCGGGAACCACACCGGCCGACCTTCGGGACCCACACCGGCCGACCTTCGGGACCCACACCGACCGACCTTCGGGACCCACACTGTCTGACCTTTGGGACCCACACCGGCCGACCTTCGGGACCCACACCGGCCGACCTTCGGGGCCCACACCGGCCGACCTTTGGGACCCACACAGGCCGACCTTCGGGACCCACACCGTCTGACCATTGGGACCCACACCGGCCGACCTTCGGGGCCCACACCGGCCGACCTTCGGGACCCACACCGGCTGACCTTCGGGACCCACACCGACCGACCTTCGGGACCCACACTGTCTGACCTTTGGGACCCACACCGGCCGACATTCGGGACCCACACCGGCCGACCTTCGGGACCCACACCGGCCGAAATTCGGGACCCACACCGGCCGACCTTCGGGACTCTCAACGGCCGACCTTCGGCACCCGCACCGACCGACCTTCGGGACCCACACTGGCCGACCTTCGGGACCCACACCAGCCGACCTTCGGCACCCACACCGACCGACCTTCGGGACCCACACCGGCCCACCTTTGGGACCCACACCGGCCGACCTTCGGGACCCACACCGGCCCACCTTTGGGACCCACACCGGCCGACCTTCGGGAAACACACCGGCCGACCTTCGGGAACCACACCGGCCGACCTTCGGGACCCACATCGGCCGACCTTCGGGACCCACACCGGCCGACCTTCGGGACCCACACGGCCGACCTTCGGGACCCTCACCGGCCGACCTTCGGGACCCACACCGGCCGACCTTCGGGAACCACACCGGCCGACCTTCGAGACCCACACCGTCCGACCTTAGGATCCACACTGGCCGACCTTCGAGACCCACACTGGCAGACCTTCGGGACCCACACCGTCCGACCTTCACGACCCACAGCGTCCGACCTTCGCGACCCACACCGTCCGACCATCAAGACCCACACCATCTGACCTTCGAGACACACACCGGCCGACCTTCGGGACACACACCGGCCGATCTTCAGGATCCACACCGACCGACCTTCGGGACCCACAATGTCTGACCTTCGGGACCCACACCGACCGACCTTCGGGACCCACACTGACCGACCTTCGGGACCCACACCAGCCGACCTTCGGCACCCACACCGACCGACCTTCGGGACCCACACCGGCCCACCTTTGGGACCCACACCGGCCGACCTTCGGGACCCACACCGGCCCACCTTTGGGACCCACACCGGCCGACCTTCGGGAAACACACCGGCCGACCTTCGGGAACCACACCGGCCGACCTTCGGGACCCACATCGGCCGACCTTCGGGACCCACACCGGCCGACCTTCGGGACCCACACGGCCGACCTTCGGGACCCTCACCGGCCGACCTTCGGGACCCACACCGGCCGACCTTCGGGAACCACACCGGCCGACCTTCGAGACCCACACCGTCCGACCTTAGGATCCACACTGGCCGACCTTCGAGACCCACACTGGCAGACCTTCGGGACCCACACCGTCCGACCTTCACGACCCACAGCGTCCGACCTTCGCGACCCACACCGTCCGACCATCAGGACCCACACCATCTGACCTTCGAGACACACACCGGCCGACCTTCGGGACACACACCGGCCGATCTTCAGGATCCACACCGACCGACCTTCGGGACCCACAATGTCTGACCTTCGGGACCCACACCGACCGACCTTCGGGACCCACACCGGCCGACCTTCGGGACGCACACTGTCTGACCTTCGAGCCTCACACCGGCCGACCTTCGGGAACCACACCGACCGACCTTCGGGTCCCACACCGACCGACCTTCGGGACCCACACCGGCCGACCTTCGGGACCCACACCGACCGACCTTCGGGACCCACACCGGCCGACCTTCGGGAACAACACCGGCCGACCTTCGAGACCCACACCGTCTGACCATTGGGACCCACACAGGCCGACCTTCGGGACCCACACCGGCCGACCTTTGGGACCCACTGCGTCCGACCTTCAGGACCCACACTGACCGACCTTCGGAAACCACACCTGCCGACCTTTGGGACCCACACAGGCCTACCTTCGAGACCCACACCAGCCGACCTTCGGGACCCACACCGGCTGACCTTCGAGACCCACACAGGCCGACCTTCGAGACCCACACAGGCCGACCTTTGAGACCCACACCGTCCGACCTTAGGATCCACACCGTCCGACCTTAGGATCCACACCGTCCGACCTTCGCGACCCACAGCGTCTGACCTTCGCGACCCACACCGTCAGACCTTCGGGACCCACACCATCTGACCTTCGGGACACACACCGGCCGACATTCGGGATACACACCGGCCGATCTTCGGGACCCACACCGACCGACATTCGGGACCCACACCGGCCGACCTTCGGGAACCACACCGGCCGACCTTCGGGACCCACACCGGCCGACCTTCGGGACCCACACCGGCCGACCTTCGGGACCCACACTGGCCGACCTTCGGGACCCACACTGGCCGACCTTCGGGACCCATACCGTCCGACCTTCGGGACCCACACCGTCCGACCTTCGCGACCCACACCGTCCGACCTTCAGGACCCACACCGGCCGACCTTCGGGACCCACACTGGCCGACCTTCGGGACCCACACTGGCCGACCTTCGGGACCCATACCGTCCGACCTTCGGGACCCACACCGTCCGACCTTCGCGACCCACACCGTCCGACCTTCAGGACCCACACTGGCCGACCTTCGGGACCCACACTGGCCGACCTTCGGGACCCACACCGGCCGACCTTCGGGAACCACACCGACCGACCTTCGGGAACCACACTGGCCGACCTTCGAGATCCACACCGTCCGACCTTAGGATCCACACCGGCAGACCTTCGGGACCCACACCGTCCGACCTTCGGGACCCACACCGGCCGACCTTCGGTCCGCACACTGTCTGACCTTCGGGACCCACACCGGCCGACCTTCGGGATACACACCGGCCGATCTTCGGGACCCACACCGACCGACATTCGGGACCCATACCGGCCGACCTTCGGGACGCACACTGTCTGACCTTCGGGCCCCACACTGGCCGACCTTCGGGACCCACTCTGGCCGACCTTCGGGACCCACACCGGCCGACCTTCGGCACCCACACCGACCGACCTTCGGGAACCACACCGGCCGACCTTCGGGACCCACACCGGCCGACCTTCGGGACCCACACCGGCCGACCTTCGGGACCCACACCGGCCGACCTTCGGGACCCACACCGGCCGACCTTCGGGACCCACATCGGCCGACCTTCGGGACCCACACCGGCCGACCTTCGGCACCCACACCGGCCGACCTTCGGCACCCACACCGGCCGACCTTCGGGACCCACACCGGCCGACCTTCGGGACCCACACCGGCCGACCTTCGGGACCCACACCGGCCGACCTTCGGGACACACACCGGCCGACCTTCGGGACCCACACCGGCCGACCTTCGGCACCCACACCGACCGACCTTCGGGACCCACACCGGCCGACCTTCGGGACCCACACCGGCCGACCTTCGGGACCCACACCGGCCGACCTTCGGGACCCACACCGGCCGACCTTCGGGACACACACCGGCCGACCTTCGGGACCCACACCGGCCGACCTTCGGCACCCACACCGACCGACCTTCGGGACCCACACCGGCCGACCTTCGGGACCCACACCGGCCGACCTTCGGGACACACACCGGCCGACCTTCGGGACCCACACCGGCCGACCTTCGGGACCCACACCGGCCGACCTTCGGCACCCACACCGACCGACCTTCGGGACCCACACCGGCCGACCTTCGGGACCCACACCGGCCGACCTTCGGGACCCACACCGGCCGACCTTCGGGACCCACACCGGCCGACCTTCGGGAACCACACCGGCCGACCTCCGGGACCCACACCGGCCGACCTTCGGGACCCACACCGGCCGACCTTCGGCACCCACACCGACCGACCTTCGGGACCCACACCGGCCGACCTTCGGGACCCACACCGGCCGACCTTCGGGACCCACACCGGCCGACCTTCGGGACCCACACCGGCCGACCTTCGGGACACACACCGGCCGACCTTCGGGACCCACACCGGCCGACCTTCGGCACCCACACCGACCGACCTTCGGGACCCACACCGGCCGACCTTCGGGACCCACACCGGCCGACCTTCGGGACACACACCGGCCGACCTTCGGGACCCACACCGGCCGACCTTCGGGACCCACACCGGCCGACCTTCGGCACCCACACCGACCGACCTTCGGGACCCACACCGGCCGACCTTCGGGACCCACACCGGCCGACCTTCGGGACCCACACCGGCCGACCTTCGGGACCCACACCGGCCGACCTTCGGGAACCACACCGGCCGACCTCCGGGACCCACACCGGCCGACCTTCGGGACCCACACCGGCCGACCTTCGGGACCCACACTGGCCGACCTTCGGGACCCACACTGGCCGACCTTCGGGACCCACACCGGCCGACCTTCGGGAACCACACCGACCGACCTTCGGGAACCACACCGGCCGACCTTCGAGACCCACACCGTCCGACCTTAGGATCCACACTGGCCGACCTTCGAGACCCACACTGGCAGACCTTCGGGACCCACACCGTCCGACCTTCACGACCCACAGCGGCCGACCTTCGCGACCCACACCGTCCGACCATCAGGATCCACACCATCTGACCTTCGAGACACACACCGGCCAATCTTCGGGATCCACACCGACCGACCTTCGGGACCCACAATGTCTGACCTTCGGGACCCACACCGACCGACCTTCGGGACCCACACCGGCCGACCTTCGGGACGCACACTGTCTGACCTTCGGGCCTCACACCGGCCGACCTTCGGGACCCACACCGGCCGACCTTCGGGACGCACACTGTCTGACCTTCGGGCCTCACACCGGCCGACCTTCGGGACCCACACAGGCCGACCTTCGGGACCCACACCGGCCGACCTTCGGGACCCACACCGACCGACCTTCGGGACCCACACTGACCGACCTTCGGAAACCAAATCCGGCCGACCTTTGGGACCCACACTGGCCGACCTTCGGGACCCACACCAGCCGACCTTCGGGACCCACACCAACCGACCTTCGAGACCCACACAGGCCGACCTTCGAGACCCACACAGGCCGACCATCAGGACCCACACCATCTGACCTTCGAGACACACACCGGCCGACCTTTGGCACACACAACAGCCGATCTTCGGGACCCACACCGACCGACCTTCGGGACCCACAATGTCTGACCTTCAGGACCCACACCGACCGACCTTCGGGACCCACACCGGCCGACCTTCGGGACCCACACCGGCCGACCTTCGGGACCCACACCAGCCGACCTTCGGGACACACACCGGCCGACCTTCGGGACCCACACCGGCCGACCTTCGGCACCCACACCGACCGACCTTCGGGACCCACACCGGCCGACCTTCGGGACCCACACCGGCCGACCTTCGGGACACACACCGGCCGACCTTCGGGACCCACACCGGCCGACCTTCGGCACCCACACCGACCGACCTTCGGGACCCACACCGGCCGACCTTCGGGACCCACACCGGCCGACCTTCGGGACCCACACCGGCCGACCTTCGGGAACCACACCGGCCGACCTCCGGGACCCACACCGGCCGACCTTCGGGACCCACACCGGCCGACCTTCGGGACCCACACTGGCCGACCTTCGGGACCCACACTGGCCGACCTTCGGGACCCACACCGGCCGACCTTCGGGAACCACACCGACCGACCTTCGGGAACCACACCGGCCGACCTTCGAGACCCACACCGTCCGACCTTAGGATCCACACTGGCCGACCTTCGAGACCCACACTGGCAGACCTTCGGGACCCACACCGTCCGACCTTCACGACCCACAGCGGCCGACCTTCGCGACCCACACCGTCCGACCATCAGGATCCACACCATCTGACCTTCGAGACACACACCGGCCAATCTTCGGGATCCACACCGACCGACCTTCGGGACCCACACCGGCCGACCTTCGGGACGCACACTGTCTGACCTTCGGGCCTCACACCGGCCGACCTTCGGGACCCACACCGGCCGACCTTCGGGACGCACACTGTCTGACCTTCGGGCCTCACACCGGCCGACCTTCGGGACCCACACCGACCGACCTTCGGGACCCACACCGGCCGACCTTCGGGACGCACACTGTCTGACCTTCGGGCCTCACACCGGCCGACCTTCGGGACCCACACCGGCCGACCTTCGGGACGCACACTGTCTGACCTTCGGGCCTCACACCGGCCGACCTTCGGGACCCACACAGGCCGACCTTCGGGACCCACACCGGCCGACCTTCGGGACCCACACCGACCGACCTTCGGGACCCACACTGACCGACCTTCGGAAACCACACCTGCCGACCTTTGGGACCCACACTGGCCGACCTTCGGGACCCACACCAGCCGACCTTCGGGACCCACACCAGCCGACCTTCGAGACCCACACAGGCCGACCTTCGAGACCCACACAGGCCGACCTTTGAGACCCACACCGTCCGACCTTAGGATCCACACTGTCCGACCTTCGCGACCCACAGCGTCTCACCTTCGCGACCCACACCGTCAGACCTTCGGGACCCACACCATCTGACCTTCGGGACACACACCGGCCGACATTCGGGATACACACCGGCCGATCTTCGGGACCCACACCGGCCGATCTTCGGGACCCACACCGGCCGACCTTCGGGAACCACACTGGCCGACCTTCGAGACCCACACCGTCCGACCATCAGGACCCACACCATCTGACCTTCGAGACACACACCGGCCGACCTTTGGCACACACAACAGCCGATCTTCGGGACCCACACCGACCGACCTTCGGGACCCACAATGTCTGACCTTCAGGACCCACACCGACCGACCTTCGGGACCCACACCGGCCGACCTTCGGGACCCACACCGACCGACCTTCGTAACCCACACCAGCCGACCTTCGGGAACCACACCGGCCGACGTTCGGGACCCACACCGTCTGACCATTGGGACCCACACAGGCCGACCTTCGGGACCCACACCGGCCGACCTTCGGGACCCACACCGACCGACCTTCGGGACCCACACTGACCGACCTTCGGAAACCACACCTGCCGACCTTTGGGACCCACACAGGCCGACCTTCGGGACCCACACCATCTGACCTTCGGGACCCACACCAGCCGACCTTCGGGACCCACACCGGCTGACCTTCGAGACCCACACAGGCCGACCTTCGAGACCCACACAGGCCGACCTTTGAGACCCACACCGTCCGACCTTAGGATCCACACTGTCCGACCTTCGCGACCCACAGCGTCTGACCTTCGCGACCCACACCGTCAGACCTTCGGGACCCACACCATCTGACCTTCGGCACACACACCGGCCGACATTCGGGATACACACCGGTCGATCTTCGGGACCCACACCGACCGACATTCGGGACCCACACCGGCCGACCTTTGGGAACCACACCGGCCGACCTTCGGGACCCACACCGGCCGACCTTCGGGACCCACACCGGCCGACCTTCGGGACCCACACTGGCCGACCTTCGGGACCCACACTGGCCGACCTTCGGGACCCACACCGTCCGACCTTCGGGACCCACACCGTCCGACCTTCGCGTCCCACACCGTCCGACCTTCAGGACCCACACTGGCCGACCTTCGGGACCCACACTGGCCGACCTTCGGGACCCACACCGGCCGACCTTCGGGACCCACACTGGCCGACCTTCGGGACCCACACTGGCCGACCTTCGGGACCCATACCGTCCGACCTTCGGGACCCACACCGTCCGACCTTCGCGACCCACACCGTCCGACCTTCAGGACCCACACCGGCCGACCTTCGGGACCCACACTGGCCGACCTTCGGGACCCACACTGGCCGACCTTCGGGACCCATACCGTCCGACCTTCGGGACCCACACCGTCCGACCTTCGCGACCCACACTGGCCGACCTTCGGGACCCACACTGGCCGACCTTCGGGACCCACACCGGCCGACCTTCGGGAACCACACCGACCGACCTTCGGGAACCACACTGGCCGACCTTCGAGATCCACACCGTCCGACCTTAGGATCCACACTGGCAGACCTTCGGGACCCACACCGTCCGACCTTCGGGACCCACACCGGCCGACCTTCGGTCCGCACACTGTCTGACCTTCGGGACCCACACCGGCCGACCTTCGGGATACACACCGGCCGATCTTCGGGACCCACACCGACCGACATTCGGGACCCATACCGGCCGACCTTCGGGACCCACACCGGCCGACCTTCGGGACACACACCGGCCGACCTTCGGGACCCACACCGGCCGACCTTCGGGACCCACACCGACCGACCTTCGGGACCCACACCGGCCGACCTTCGGGACCCACACTGGCCGACCTTCGGGACCCACACTGGCCGACCTTCGGGACCCATACCGTCCGACCTTCGGGACCCACACCGTCCGACCTTCGCGACCCACACTGGCCGACCTTCGGGACCCATACCGTCCGACCTTCGGGACCCACACCGTCCGACCTTCGCGACCCACACTGGCCGACCTTCGGGACCCACACTGGCCGACCTTCGGGACCCACACCGGCCGACCTTCGGGAACCACACCGACCGACCTTCGGGAACCACACTGGCCGACCTTCGAGATCCACACCGTCCGACCTTAGGATCCACACTGGCAGACCTTCGGGACCCACACCGTCCGACCTTCGGGACCCACACCGGCCGACCTTCGGTCCGCACACTGTCTGACCTTCGGGACCCACACCGGCCGACCTTCGGGATACACACCGGCCGATCTTCGGGACCCACACCGACCGACATTCGGGACCCATACCGGCCGACCTTCGGGACGCACACTGTCTGACCTTCGGGCCCCACACCGGCCGATCTTCGGGACGCACACTGTCTGACCTTCGGGACCCACACCGGCCGACCTTCGGGACCCACTCTGGCCGACCTTCGGGACCCACACCGGCCGACCTTCGGCACCCACACCGACCGACCTTCGGGAACCACACCGGCCGACCTTCGGGACCCACACCGGCCGACCTTCGGGACCCACACCGGCCGACCTTCGGGACCCACACCGGCCGACCTTCGGGACCCACACCGGCCGACCTTCGGGACCCACACCGGCCGACCTTCGGGACCCAAACCGGCCGACCTTCGGCACCCACACCGGCCGACCTTCGGCACCCACACCGGCCGACCTTCGGGACCCACACCGGCCGACCTTCGGGACCCACACCGGCCGACCTTCGGGACACACACCGGCCGACCTTCGGGACCCACACCGGCCGACCTTCGGCACCCACACCGACCGACCTTCGGGACCCACACCGGCCGACCTTCGGGACCCACACCGGCCGACCTTCGGGACCCACACCGGCCGACCTTCGGGACCCACACCGGCCGACCTTCGGGACCCACACCGGCCGACCTTCGGGACACACACCGGCCGACCTTCGGGACCCACACCGGCCGACCTTCGGCACCCACACCGACCGACCTTCGGGACCCACACCGGCCGACCTTCGGGACCCACACTGGCCGACCTTCGGGACCCACACCGGCCGACCTTCGGGAACCACACCGGCCGACCTCCGGGACCCACACCGGCCGACCTTCGGGACCCACACCGGCCGACCTGCGGGAACCACACCGGCCGACCTCCGGGACCCACACCGGCCGACCTTCGGGACCCACACCGGCCGACCTTCGGGACCCACACCGGCCGACCTTCGGGACCCACACCGGCCGACCTTCGGGACCCACACTGGCCGACCTTCGGGACCCACACCGGCCGACCTTCGGGAACCACACCGACCGACCTTCGGGAACCACACCGGCCGACCTTCGAGACCCACACCGTCCGACCTTAGGATCCACACTGGCCGACCTTCGAGACCCACACTGGCCGACCTTCGAGACCCACACTGGCAGACCTTCGGGACCCACACCGTCCGACCTTCACGACCCACAGCGGCCGACCTTCGCGACCCACACCGGCCGACCATCAGGACCCACAATGTCTGACCTTCGGGACCCACACCGACCGACCTTCGGGACCCACACCGGCCGACCTTCGGGACGCACACTGTCTGACCTTCGGGCCTCACACCGGCCGACCTTCGGGACCCACACCGACCGACCTTCGAGACCCACACTGGCAGACCTTCGGGACCCACACCGTCCGACCTTCACGACCCACAGCGGCCGACCTTCGCGACCCACACCGGCCGACCATCAGGACCCACACCGGCCGACCTTCGGAAACCACACCTGCCGACCTTTGGGACCCACACAGGCCGACCTTTGGGACCCACACAGGCCTACCTTCGGGACCCACACCAGCCGACCTTCGGGACCCACACCGGCCGACCTTCAGGACCCACACCGGCCGACCTTCGGGACCCACACCGACCGACCTTCGGGACCCACACCGGCCGACCTTCGGAAACCACACCTGCCGACCTTTGGGACCCACACAGGCCGACCTTTGGGACCCACACAGGCCTACCTTCGGGACCCACACCAGCCGACCTTCGGGACCCACACCGGCCGACCTTCGAGACCCACACTGGCCGACCTTTGAGACCCACACCGTCCGACCTTAGGATCCACACTGTCCGACCTTCGCGACCCACAGCGTCTCACCTTCGCGACCCACACCGTCAGACCTTCGGGACCCACACCATCTGACCTTCGGGACACACACCGGCCGACATTCGGGATACACACCGGCCGATCTTCGGGACCCACACCGGCCGACCTTCGGGAACCACACTGGCCGACCTTCGAGACCCACACCGTCCGACCATCAGGACCCACACCATCTGACCTTCGAGACACACACCGGCCGACCTTTGGCACACACAACAACCGATCTTCGGGACCCACACCGACCGACCTTCAGGACCCACAATGTCTGACCTTCAGGACCCACACCGACCGACCTTCGGGACCCACACCGGCCGACCTTCGGGACCCACACCGACCGACCTTCGGGACCCACACCAGCCGACCTTCGGGAACCACACCGGCCGACGTTCGGGACCCACACCGTCTGACCATTGGGACCCACACAGGCCGACCTTCGGGACCCACACCGGCCGACCTTCGGGACCCACACCGACCGACCTTCGGGACCCACACTGACCGACCTTCGGAAACCACACCTGCCGACCTTTGGGACGCACACAGGCCGACCTTCGGGAACCACACCGGCCGACGTTCGGGACCCACACCGTCTGACGTTCGGGACCCACACCGTCTGACCATTGGGACCCACACAGGCCGACCTTCGGGACCCACACCATCTGACCTTCGGGACCCACACCAGCCGACCTTCGGGACCCACACCGGCTGACCTTCGAGACCCACACAGGCCGACCTTCGAGACCCACACAGGCCGACCTTTGAGACCCACACCGTCCGACCTTAGGATCCACACTGTCCGACCTTCGCGACCCACAGCGTCTGACCTTCGCGACCCACACCGTCAGACCTTCGGGACCCACACCATCTGACCTTCGGGACACACACCGGCCGACATTCGGGATACACACCGGCCGATCTTCGGGACCCACACCGACCGACATTCGGGACCCACACCGGCCGACCTTCGGGAACCACACCGGCCGACCTTCGGGACCCACACCGGCCGACCTTCGGGACCCACACCGGCCGACCTTCGGGACCCACACTGGCCGACCTTCGGGACCCACACTGGCCGACCTTCGGGACCCACACCGTCCGACCTTCGGGACCCACACCGTCCGACCTTCGCGTCCCACACCGTCCGACCTTCAGGACCCACACCGGCCGACCTTCGGGAACCACACCGACCGACCTTCGGGAACCACACTGGCCGACCTTCGAGATCCACACCGTCCGACCTTAGGATCCACACTGGCAGACCTTCGGGACCCACACCGTCCGACCTTCGGGACCCACACCGGCCGACCTTCGGTCCGCACACTGTCTGACCTTCGGGACCCACACCGGCCGACCTTCGGGACCCTAACGGGCCGACCTCCGGGATACACACCGGCCGATCTTCGGGACTCACACCGACCGACATTCGGGACCCACACCGGCCGATCTTCGGGACGCACACTGTCTGACCTTCGGGACCCACACCGGCCGACCTTCGGGACCCACTCTGGCCGACCTTCGGGACCCACACCGGCCGACCTTCGGCACCCACACCGACCGACCTTCGGGAACCACACCGGCCGACCTTCGGGACCCACACCGGCCGACCTTCGGGACCCACACCGGCCGACCGGGACACAGACCGGCCGACCTTCGGGACCCACACCGGCCGACCTTCGGGACCCACACCGGCCGACCTTCGGGACCCACACCGGCCGACCTTCGCGACCCACAGCGTCCGACCTTCGCGACCCACACCGTCCGACCTGCAGGACCCACACCATCTGACCTTCGAGACACACACCGGCCGATCTTCGCGACCCACAGCGTCCGACCTTCGAGACCCACACCGTCCGACCTTAGGATCCACACTGGCCGACCTTCGCGACCCACACTGGCAGACCTTCGGGACCCACACCGTCCGAACTTCGCGACCCACAGCGTCCGACCTTCGCGACCCACACCGTCCGACCTGCAGGACCCACACCATCTGACCTTCGAGACACACACCGGCCGATCTTCGGGACCCACACCGACCGACCTTCGGCACCCACACCGTCCGACCTTCGCGACCCACACCGGCCGACCTTCGGCACCCACACCGACCGACCTTCGGGACCCACACCGGGCGACCTTCGGGACCCACACCGACCGACCTGCGGGACCCACACTGGCCGCCCTTCGGGACCCACAGCGTCCGACCTTCGCGACCCACACCGTCCGACCTGCAGGACCCACACCATCTGACCTTGGGGACCCACACTGTCTGACTTTTGGGACCCACACCGGCCGACCTTCGGGACCCACACCGGCCGACCGGGACACAGACCGGCCGACCTTCGGGACCCACACCGGCCGACCTTCGGGACCCACACCGACCGACCTGCGGGACCCACACTGGCCGACCTTCGCGACCCACAGCGTCCGACCTTCGCGACCCACACCGTCCGACCTGCAGGACCCACACCATCTGACCTTCGAGACACACACCGGCCGATCTTCGCGACCCACAGCGTCCGACCTTCGAGACCCACACCGTCCGACCTTAGGATCCACACTGGCCGACCTTCGCGACCCACACTGGCAGACCTTCGGGACCCACACCGTCCGACCTTCGCGACCCACAGCGTCCGACCTTCGCGACCCACACCGTCCGACCTGCAGGACCCACACCATCTGACCTTCGAGACACACACCGGCCGATCTTCGGGACCCACACCGACCGACCTTCGGCACCCACACCGTCCGACCTTCGCGACCCACACCGGCCGACCTTCGGCACCCACACCGACCGACCTTCGGGACCCACACCGGGCGACCTTCGGGACCCACACCGGCCGACCTTCGGGACCCACACCGGCCGACCTTCGGGACCCACACCGACCGACCTTCGGGACCCACACCGGCCGACCTTCGGGACCCACACCGACCGACCTTCAGGAACCACACCGGCCGACCTTCGGGACCCACACCGTCCGACCTTGGGGACCCACACTGTCTGACTTTTGGGACCCACACCGGCCGACCTTTGGGACCCACACCGGCCGACCTTTGGGACCCACACCGGTCGACCTTCGGGACCCACACCGGCCGACCTTCGCGACGCACAGCGTCCGACCTTCCGGACCCACACCGTCCGACCTTCAGGACCCACACCATCTGACCTTCGGGACACACACCGGCCGACCTTCGGAACCCACAGTGACTGACCTTCGGGACCCACACCGACCGACCTTCGTGCCCCACACCGGCCGACCTTCGGGACGCACACTGTCTGACCTTTGGGACCCACACCGGCCGACCTTCGGGACCCACACCGGCCAACCTTCGGGACCCCCACCGGCCGACCTTCGGGACCCACACCGTCTGACCATTGGGACCCGCACCGGCCGACCTTCGGGACCCACACCGGCCGACCTTTGGGACCCACACCGGCCGACCTTCGGGACCCACACCGGCTGACCTTCGGGACCCACACCGACCGACCTTCGGGAACCACACCGGCCGACATTCGGGAACCACACTGGCCGACCTTCGGGACCAACACCGGCCGACCTGCGAGAACCACACCGGCCGACCTTCGTGAACCACACTGGCCGACCTTCGGGACCAACACCGGCCGACCTTCGGGAACCACACCGGCCGATCTTCGGGACCCACACCGACCGACCTTCGGGAACCACATCGGCCGAACTTCGGGACCCACACCGGCCGACCTTCGGGAACCACACCGGCTGACCTTCGGGACCCACACCGGCCGACCTTCGAGACCCACATCGGCCGACCTTCGGGACCCACACAGGCCGACCTTCGAGACCCACACTGTTCGACCTTCGCGACCCACACCGGCCGATCTTCGGGACTCACACCGACCGACATTCGGGACCCACACCGGCCGATCTTCGGGACGCACACTGTCTGACCTTCGGGACCCACACCGGCCGACCTTCGGGACCCACTCTGGCCGACCTTCGGGACCCACACCGGCCGACCTTCGGCACCCACACCGACCGACCTTCGGGAACCACACCGGCCGACCTTCGGGACCCACACCGGCCGACCTTCGGGACCCACACCGGCCGACCGGGACACAGACCGGCCGACCTTCGGGACCCACACCGGCCGACCTTCGGGACCCACACCGGCCGACCTTCGGGACCCACACCGGCCGACCTTCGCGACCCACAGCGTCCGACCTTCGCGACCCACACCGGCCGACCTGCAGGACCCACACCATCTGACCTTCGAGACACACACCGGCCGATCTTCGCGACCCACAGCGTCCGACCTTCGAGACCCACACCGTCCGACCTTCGCGACCCACACCGTCCGACCTGCAGGACCCACACCATCTGACCTTCGAGACACACACCGGCCGATCTTCGGGACCCACACCGACCGACCTTCGGCACCCACACCGTCCGACCTTCGCGACCCACACCGGCCGACCTTCGGCACCCACACCGACCGACCTTCGGGACCCACACCGGGCGACCTTCGGGACCCACACCGGCCGACCTTCGGGACCCACACCGGCCGACCTTCGGGACCCACACCGACCGACCTGCGGGACCCACACTGGCCGCCCTTCGGGACCCACACTGGCCGACCTTCGCGACCCACAGCGTCCGACCTTCGCGACCCACACCGTCCGACCTGCAGGACCCACACCATCTGACCTTCGAGACACACACCGGCCGATCTTCGCGACCCACAGCGTCCGACCTTCGAGACCCACACCGTCCGACCTTAGGATCCACACTGGCCGACCTTCGCGACCCACACTGGCAGACCTTCGGGACCCACACCGTCCGACCTTCGCGACCCACAGCGTCCGACCTTCGCGACCCACACCGTCCGACCTGCAGGACCCACACCATCTGACCTTCGAGACACACACCGGCCGATCTTCGGGACCCACACCGACCGACCTTCGGCACCCACACCGTCCGACCTTCGCGACCCACACCGGCCGACCTTCGGCACCCACACCGACCGACCTTCGGGACCCACACCGGGCGACCTTCGGGACCCACACCGGCCGACCTTCGGGACCCACACCGGCCGACCTTCGGGACCCACACCGACCGACCTTCGGGACCCACACCGGCCGACCTTCGGGACCCACACCGACCGACCTTCAGGAACCACACCGGCCGACCTTCGGGACCCACACCGTCCGACCTTGGGGACCCACACTGTCTGACTTTTGGGACCCACACCGGCCGACCTTTGGGACCCACACCGGCCGACCTTTGGGACCCACACCGGTCGACCTTCGGGACCCACACCGGCCGACCTTCGCGACGCACAGCGTCCGACCTTCCGGACCCACACCGTCCGACCTTCAGGACCCACACCATCTGACCTTCGGGACACACACCGGCCGACCTTCGGAACCCACAGTGACTGACCTTCGGGACCCACACCGACCGACCTTCGTGCCCCACACCGGCCGACCTTCGGGACGCACACTGTCTGACCTTTGGGACCCACACCGGCCGACCTTCGGGACCCACACCGGCCAACCTTCGGGACCCCCACCGGCCGACCTTCGGGACCCACACCGTCTGACCATTGGGACCCGCACCGGCCGACCTTCGGGACCCACACCGGCCGACCTTTGGGACCCACACCGGCCGACCTTCGGGACCCACACCGGCTGACCTTCGGGACCCACACCGACCGACCTTCGGGAACCACACCGGCCGACATTCGGGAACCACACTGGCCGACCTTCGGGACCAACACCGGCCGACCTGCGAGAACCACACCGGCCGACCTTCGTGAACCACACTGGCCGACCTTCGGGACCAACACCGGCCGACCTTCGGGAACCACACCGGCCGATCTTCGGGACCCACACCGACCGACCTTCGGGAACCACACCGGCCGAACTTCGGGACCCACACCGGCCGACCTTCGGGAACCACACCGGCTGACCTTCGGGACCCACACCGGCCGACCTTCGAGACCCACATCGGCCGACCTTCGGGACCCACACAGGCCGACCTTCGAGACCCACACTGTTCGACCTTCGCGACCCACACCGTCCGACCTTCGCGACCCACACCGTCCGACCTTCGGGAACCACACTGGCCGACCTTCGGGAACCACACCGTCCGACCTTAGGATCCACACCGGCCGACCTTCGGGACCCACACTGGCCGACCTTCGCGACCCACAGCGTCCGACCTTCAGGACCCACACCGGCCGACCTTCGGGACGCACACTGTCTGACCTTCGCGACCCACAGCGTCCGACCTTCGGGACCCACACCGGCCGACCTTCGGGACCCACACCGACCGACCTTCGGGACCCACACCGACCGACCTTCGGGAGCCACAATGTCTGACCATCGGGACGCACACCGACCGACCTTCAGGACCCACACCGGCCGACCTTCGGGACGCACACTGTCTGACCTTCGGGACCCACACCGGCCGACTTCGGGACTCACACTGGCCGACCTTCGGGACCCAGGCCGGCCGACCTTCGCGACCCACACCGGCCGAACTTCGGGACCCACACCGGCCGTCCTTCGGGAGCCACACCGAGCGACCTTCGCGACCCACACCGGCCGACCTTCGCGACCCACACCGGCCGAACTTCGGGACCCACGAAGGGGCTGGTTTATCGCTGGCTTTGAAAGCAGACCAAGGCAGGCCAGCAGCACAGTTCAATTCCCGTACCAGCCTCCCCGAACAGGCGCCAGAATGTGGCGACTAGGGGCTTTTCACAGCAACTTCATTTGAAGCCTACTTGTGACAATAAGCGATTTTCATTTCATTTTTCACACCCTTTGACCTTCGGGACCCACGCCGGCCAATCTTTGTGACCCACCGTTCTCGCTTACCTTTAATGTGACAGGTGAGCTCTTGGGTCAGTGCGCTGACATCAGGAGGAGGCAGTCTGCCCCGCTGGGCTCCGGGCCTGCACACTGCTGAGGGAGCACGCATGCGCAGAATGGCAGGCATTCTTAGAGCCGGTCGCGGCCCGGATTGAAAAAAATTGGTCGCGCAGTTGGGCACTGCATCTCGCCATCAGGACGCTGCGCCACATGGGCCTCCCGACCCTCCCGACACCCGCCCATGACCCACCCGCAAGTCACGACCTTGGGTTTGAAGATGACTGATATATTGCACTCTCCTCATATTTATCCTCCTTGTTACTTTCTCAAAGAATTTGATTATGATATTCAGACACTTGCCCTAACAAAATCATGCTGACTATCCCTGAACAATCCAAGCCTTTCTAAGTGACCATTTATCCTGGTTCTCGGAATTGATCCTAATAATTTCCCTCCACTGATTTGAGAACTGACCAGCCTAGAATGATATGGTCTATCCCTCGCAATCTTTTAAATAAGGATACCATGTTCTCCGTCCTCCAGTCCTCTGGTACCTCACCTGTATCTAGCGAGGATTGGAAAATGATCCTCAGAGCATCCACTATTTCCTCCATGTCTTCCTTCAACACCCTGGGATACAACCCATCTGGCCCAGGTGTTTTACCACCTCTGAGGAGGTCAGTTCCTCCAGTCCTTCCTCTCTCATTAAGCTGGTGTCTAATATTTCACATTCCTCCTCCTTAACTAAAATGTCTGCATTATCCCTCTACTTAGAGAAGACAGAGACAAAGTACTCATTGAGAACCCTCCCCACATCTTCTGCATCCACACAAGTTACTTTGTTCAACCCGAAGAGACCCTACCCTTTCCTTAGTTACCGTCTTGTTCTTAATGCACTGATAAAACGGGCACGATTCACCGCTCCCGCGACTAAGTGCCCACGGCGTCGTGAACGGCGTGGAGGTTCACGACGGCGCGAAACGGCCCCGATCTCGACCGATTCAGGGCCCGAAAATGGGCTGGGACCGGGGCCGCGAGGAACTTGGGGGACGTGTCGCGAAAGCAGCGTCGTCAGCGCGTGCCGGGCATTGGCGCCGCGTAAAAGCGGCACCGCGTAAATGACGCGGCGTGGTTGCCGTCCTCCCCGAGGCAGCCCCGCAAGAAGATGTCGGATGGATCGTGCGGGGATGTCTGCACAAAGAAAAAGATGGTACTGCCAAATCTGGAGCCCTCTGGTCACACAGGGCTTTACTTTGCCCTTGTACTGTCACACAAAGGGAAGGAGGTCCTCCTTCAGAGAGGCACCGATCGCGGGCCAGACCCCTTTTGAGTCCTAGCCCGGTGAAAGAACCCTCCTCGCCCCCCCACAGGCCGCCCACCCCCCCCCCAGCGTTCCCGCGCTGTTCAGGCCGGCAGCGACCAGGCGTGGATGGCGCCGGCGGGAAGCCGTCGTTTTGGGCAGGCCGCTCGGCCCATCCGGGTCGGGTAATAGCGGGGATAGCGGAGAATCGCCATTTTGGGTGTCCCGGGCGATTCTCTGGCCCGCGCCGCGCAGAACTCGACGGGGCCGATGGGAGAATCGCGGGAGGGCGTCGGACCGGCGTCGCGGGGAAAAATGGCGCGCCCGGCGATTCTCCCAACCGGCGCGGGAGCGGAGAATCGCGCCCAACATCTTTGGGTTTTCCTGGATTTTACCTGCCAATATTTCTCATATATTCTCTTTGCTTTCCCAATATCCTTTTTTACTTTGCCCTCGTACTTTCCCTACTCCAGGCTTTCTACTGTATTCAGTTTTTTTGTGACTGTCACACGCTTTCTCTTTCTGCTTTATCTTATCCTGTACGCTCTGGATCACCAGAGGGCTTCAGATTTGGCAGTACCATCTTTTTCTTTGTGCAGACATGTCTAGAACGTCGCTTCTGAAGGCTTCCTACTAATTTCACACTGCTTTTCCCTCCCGTAGCTGTATCCAGTCCACTTTCACCCAATTGCCTCTCAGCTTCGTAAACTTTGTCTTCCCCCAATTTATAACTTGTACTCCTGCTCCGTCTTTGCCCTTTTCCACAATGATGCTAAACCTAACTGTATTATGGTCACTGTTTCCAAAATGGCCCCCCACTGATACTTCATCCACTTGAGCAGCTTCATTTCTAACGCTAGATCGAGAATTGCACCCCCTCACGTTGGGTTTGCTACATGCTGGCGAATAAAGGTTCTCTTTCAACGCAGTTCAAGAATTTTGTTGTGCCTTTCACACTGTGCCCAGCCTAGTTGATATCAGGGTAGCTGAAGTCACCGACTATCACTGCCTTAATGTTTTTGCGCTCGGAAATTTGCCGACGTACTTGCTCTTTCTACTCACTCCCACTGTTTGGGAACAGCCCGAGCAGTGTGACTCGCCTCTTTTTTTCAATTTCTGACCTCAACACATATTTTTTTTTAATTCATTTCCGGGATGTGGGCGTCGCTGGTTAGGCCGGCATTTATTGCCCGCCCCTAGTTGCCCTTCAGAAGGTGGTGGTGAGCTGCCTTCTTGAACCGCTGCAGCCCTGGAGGTGTAGGTACACCCTCCGTGCTGTTAGGGAGGGAGTTCCAGGATGTTGCCCCAGCGACAGTGAAGACGTGGCGATATATTTTCAAGTCACAGTGGTGAGTGACTTGGAGGGGAACCTCCAGGTGGTGGGGTTCCCAGGTATCTGCTGCTCTTGTCCTTCTAGATGGTAGCGGTCGTGGGTTTGGAAGGTGCTGTCTAAGATGCCGTGCATCTTGTAGATGGTGCACATGGCTGCCACTGTTCGATGGTGGTGGAGGGTTTGAATATTTGTGGAAGGGGGAGCAATCAAGCGGGGCTGCTTTGTCCTGGATGGTGCCGAGCTTCTTGAGTGTATTTGGAGCTGCACTCACCCAGGCAAGTGGAAAGTATTCCATTACACTCCTGACTTGTACCTTGTAGATGGTGGACAGGCTTGGGGGAGGGGGGGTCAGGAAGTGAGTTACTCGTTGTAAGATTCCTAGCCTTTGACGTGCCCTGGTAGCCACAGTATTCATGTGGCTGGGTCCAGTTCAGTTCTGATCAATGGCAACTCCCAGGATATTGATTGTGGGGGGATTCAGCGTTGGAAATGCCATTGAATGTCAAGGGGTGATGGTTAGATTCTCTCTTGTAGGAGACGGTCATTGCCTGGTACGTATGTGGCATGAATGTAACTTGCCACTTGTCAGCCCCGAGCCTGGATATTGTCCAGGTCTTGCTGCATTTGGACATGGACTGCTTCATTATCTTAGGAGTCGTGAATGGTGCTGAACATTGTGCAGTCGTCCGCAAACATCCGCACTTCTGACCTTATGATGGAAGGGAGGTCATTGATGAAGCAGCTGAAGATAGTTGGGCCTGGGACACTACCCTGAGGAACTCCTGCAGTGATGTCCTGGAGCTGAGATGATTGACCTCCAACCACCACAACCATGTTTGTTTGTGCCAGGATGACTCCAACCAGCAGAGAGTTTCCCCCTGATTCCCATTGACTCCAGTTTAACCAGAGCACCTTGATGCCACACTCGGTCAAATGGTGCCTTGATATCCAGGGCAGTCACTCTCACCTCATGGTCCTATTTAATGATTCATTTAGTATATCATCCCTCCTCACAGCTGTAACTAATTCCTCAACCAATGCACCCACCTTTTTAATCCCCACTCTAACCTGCTTTAAAACTCTACATCCAGGGATGTTGAGCTGCTATTTTGCTCCTCTTTACGCCAAGTTTCCATGGTAGCGATGACATCACACTGCTATGTGTCTATCTTGGCCCTCAGCTCATCGTCTGTGTTTGCTATATTCCTTGCATTTACCAATATACCTTTGAACACTGCCCCTGTTGTGAGGATATTCATCCCCATCCTGTTCAGGTGTAGACTGTCCGCCTTGCGCATGTCCCACCTTCCTTAGAACCATGTCCCAATGCCTCAAGGATCTGATGTCCTCCCACCTACACCAACTTTCTAGCCAAATGTTCAACCCTCCTATTTTTACAATTGCTTGCCCGTGGGACCGGGAGTAATCCTGCTTTTCCGTCTCCTTCCAGGCTCCCTAAAATCTTCTTTCAGGGCCTCATTCCCTTTCCCACCCATGCCACTGGTACCAACATGGACCACAACCAATGATAGACCACCCTCCCCCAGGAAATGTCCCGCACTGTTCTACAATGTTGACAAATGTGAGGTTATCCATTTTGGTAGGAATAACAGCAAAAGGGATTATTATTTAAATGATAAAATATTAAAACTTGCTGCTGTGCAGAAAGACCTGGGTGTGCTAGTGCATGAGTCGCAAAACGTTTGTTTACCAGGTGCAACAGGTGATTAAGAAGGCGAATGGAATTTTGTCCTTCATTGCTAGAGGGATGGAGTTTAAGACTAGGGAGGTTATGGTGCAATTATAAGGTGTTAGTGAGGCCACACCTGGAGTATTGTGTTCAGTTTTGGTCTCCTTACTTGAGAAAGGATGTACTGGCACTGGAGGGCGTGCAGAGGAGATTCACTAGGTTAATCCCAGAGCTGAAGGGGTTGGATTACGAGGAGAGGTTGAGTAGACTGGGACTGTACTCATTGGAATTTAGAAGGATGCTGGGGGGTTCTTATAGAAACATATAAAATTATGAAGGGAATAGATAGGATAGATGGGGGCAGGTTGTTTCCACTGGCGGGTGAAAGCAGAACTAGGGGGCATAGCCTCAAAATAAGGGGAAGTAGATTTAGGACTGAGTTTAGGAGGAACTTCTTCACCCAAAGTGTTGTTAGTCTATGGAATTCCTTGCCCAGTCAAGCAGTAGAGGCTCCTTCATTAAATGTTTTTAAGATAAAGATAGATAGTTTTTTGAAGAATAAAGGGATTAAGGGTTATGGTGTTTGGGCCGGAAAGTGGAGCTGAGTCCACAAAAGATCAGCCATGATCTCATTGAATGGCGGAGCAGGCCCGAGGGGCCAGATGGCCTACTCCTGCTCCTAGTTCTTATGTTCTTATATGAGATCCGTGATCCTGGCACCAGGGAGGCAACATACCACCCTGGAGTCACATCTCCGGTCACAGAAATGCCCTGTCTGTTCCTCTAACTAACAACTCTCCCATGGCTGTGCTCTTCCTTTCTCCTGCCTCTCCTCCTGCACAGCGGGACTGCCTGTGGTGCCGAAAACATGGCTCTACTGCCTTCCTCCGAGGAACCAACGTGCTTGTCGATATCCAAAACAGAAAAACTGATTGATGAGCCAGAATCTAGGGGACTCCTGAACTACCTACCTAGTTCTCTTGGACTGCCTGCTGGTCATCCTTTCCCTCTCTGCCTCCAAGCTCCTAAACTGTGGTTTGACCACCTGTCTGAACATACTGTCCACATCGTTCTCAATTCGTGGGTGTGGTACAGTGACTCTAGCCGCTGCTTAAGTGTCGAAACCCGGGCTCAAGTTTCATCAGTTGGTGACATGTCCTGCACATATGATCATCCGGGACACTGGTTGCGTCCGCGGCTTCCCACATATTGCAGGACACGCATTCCACACGACTGAGCTGCCCCACCTTGGCTTCAATTTATTTCCTTACGCTAAATTTATTTTACTTTCGTTTGTTTATGCTACTTTACTTAAGTAGCAGCTACTTTGTGTAACAATTACACATTGTTCGACTTTTCAACTGCTTTAAAGACCCTAACGGCAGTTTCTGACCAACCAATTAACTTACGCTTCTCCTTTGATGTCACTCTTGGACTTTTTTTCCAACTCAGCCCGGTCCTGTAGCTCTTCAACTCCTGGTCTCTCGGAGGCTGAGAAAGAAAGAAAAAGAGAACCTTTGGTTCACCAGCCGCCTCATTAAAACCATTGCTCTCTCCCAACCTGCCCATTTGCTCCGGTACAGCCGTCATCTCTGCTGCCCTTAAATCCAGGTAAGGTGGACAACTGGCTTTAGTCATTCACTGCCAGATGTGGGCTGGACCACGTGAAACACTATGTGCTTGTTGAATGTGAGGGTGGAGGCGGCTGGGAGAAGGGTTTAAGATATTGGCTTGCAGTAGAAAAAGATAGGGATGATTCTTGAAGAACGATCAGCTTCAGAAGACGAGGGCATGGCCCCCATAGTGCTTCACGCGGTCCAGCCCACACCTGGCAGTGAATGACTAAAGCCAGTTGTCCACCTTACCTGGATTTAAGGGCAGCAGAGATGACGGCTGTACCGGAGCAAATGGGCAGGTTGAGAGAGAGCAATGGTTTCCTCCGGGTGCTCCGGTTTCCTCCCACAAGCCCCGAAAGACGTGCTTGTTAGGTGAATTGGACATTCTGAATTCTCCCTCAGTGTACCCGAACAGGCGCCGGAATGTGGCGACTAGGGGATTTTAACAATAACTTCATTGCAGTGTTAATGAAAGCCTACTTGTCACACTAATAAAGATTATTATTATTCCCTCGATTTTTGTTTCCAGTGCGCAGGTGATGGGGTCAAGTGAGCGGACCCTTTAAGTTTATTTGCAAGGCCACACGCACATGGTAACTTAAAGGGACTGAATTTTGCTCGGCACGAGTGGGGGACATGGAGGGTACAATGGGAAAGCCTAGATAGAACATGAAACGGCATGAGCACAAGCTGACACATTCAGGATGTCCCTACTGTACATTTCATTGATCAGTACAAGTCTCCCAACGCCCTCACAGAAGTTCAAAAGTTGACCGTTTTCTGACCCTCAATCACGGGTTACGTCAGGGGTGCCAAGCTAATTTCACAGGCTGGGCCTCTTCCAGTATCCTGGTTTCTGCCACGGCCCGCACTCGGCAAAACTCAGTCAAATAGATAAAGATGGACCGTACCAATACTTACAGCTGGGATTTATTCACTGCTGCTTTGCTGGGATCTGCCTTTTCTCTGCACAGCCTTCAGTGTCGCTGGGAGAGCAGAATGGAATGTAGGAGTCACGGTGTGGCCTGGATGGAAGACTGAAATCATTATCTCCTCTAACTTGCTTTTGACTATTTTGTCTATGTAGCCAGTTATCCTCGTGGTCTTCGAAGATTCAATTGTCCCAGCGGCCACCCACTTTCGGACTGGAAATTCCTCATTTCTTCCTCCCCAAAAAAGTCTTCGCCAATTTACTTCCTCGCGCGTTAACCCCCAGTCAAAAGCCTCTTTGAAAGGTCTCGAAACAACCCAGTTCAGTTGAGCTGAAGCAGTCGAGAGCACTATGCAATGTCACAATCCTGATTTCACACACTTTCCATATCTTATCACGGCAGGAACACCAGAAGTGTACATAGTGTACTCGCACATACAGAGTGTCCCTGAACAGGCGCTGGAGTGTGGCAACTAGGGGATTTTCACAGCAATTCATTGCAGTGTTAATGTAAGCCTACTTGTGACAATAAAGATTATTATTATGCTGGCCTCGCATTTGGAAGAATAATAACAAATGTTGGGTCGGAATGCACTCGCCTGGTTCTGTTCCGACCTAGGCAGCGCCTGTGGAGACGGAAACAGCGTTAATGGGGTGGATTCTCCGTTTGGGAGACTATGCGCTGACACCGGCTTGGGAACGGTGGCGTTTTATGACTGAACTGAGGGTGTAAAACGGCCACCGATCCTCTGTTTGGCTGGGGGCCAGCAGCCGCGCAGCTTAAAGCCCCCGCCTCTAGCTGCGGATACGGCCGGAGAATTGCCACGCATCTGCCGCTGTGAAGCAACGGTGCTAACCACTGTGCTACCCTGCTGCCCAGTGCTGGTCTGTGCCGATGGTTTTGGGTTAATGCAATCGTTTCTCCCATACGAAGGGCATTCCTCCCTTTATCAGCATCTGCAACATGCCATTATGGACCCTGTATCAGTCTATTGGGGTACAAGGCATTTTCCTTATAACTATGAGGGGAGGAAATCGGCTCCTCTCTCAGAATGCCTAATTTATGGAGCCTTGACGATTTTTCTCCACTTTGGTAATGGGATCTCCTCAGTCCGAGACTGATGTGATTTTCCTCGTGTCAGTGGGTCGACTTCGCTCCGTCGATGTGGCCAGTGAAGAGTGAGGGATGGTTGGGCATTAAGTCTTGGCGTGTACTTGCTGTGACTAGCGGTGTTCCACGGGGATCAGTTCTGCGACCTCTGTTGTTCGTAGTATATATAAATGATTTGGAGGAAAATGTAGCTGGTCTGATTAGTAAGCTTGCGGGCGACGCAAAGATGGGTGGAGTTGCGGATAGTGAAGAGGAGACAGCAGGACCTAGATCAGTTGGAGAGGGCGGAGAAATGGCAGATGGAGTTTAATCCGGACAAATGTGGGGTAATGCATTTTGGAAGGTCCAATACAGGTGGGAATTATACAGTAAATAACAGAACCCTTAGGAGTATTGAAAGGCAGAGAGATCTGGGCATACAGGTGGGCAGCATGGTAGTGCAGTGGTTAGCACAGTTGCTTCACAGCGCCAGGGTCCCAGGTTCAATTCCCGGCTTGGGTCACTGTGCGGAGTCTGCACGTTCTCCCCGTGTCTGCGTGGGTTTCCTCCGGGTGCTCCGGTTTCCTCCCACAAGCCCCAAAAGACATGCTTGTTAAGTAATTTGGACATTCGGAATTCTCCCTCAGTGTACCCGAACAGGCGCCGGAATGTGGCGACTAGGGGCTTTTCACAGTAACTTCATTGCAGTGCTAATATAAGCCTACTTGTGACAATAAAGATTATTATAACTGAAAGTGGCAACGCAGGTGGATAAGGTAATCAAGAAGGCGTACAGCACGCTTGTCTTCATCGATTGGGGCATTGAGTATAAAAAATGGCAAGTTATGCTGCAGCTGTACAGAACCTTCATTAGGCCACATCTGGAATATTGCGTACAATTCTGGTCGCCACATTACCAGAAGGATGTGGAGGCTTTGGAGAAGGTACAGAGAGGTGTACCAGGATGTTGCCTAGTATGGAGGGTATTAGCTATGAGGAGAGGTTGGATAAACTTTGTTTGTTTTCACTGGAACGATGGAGGTTGAGGAGCGACCTGATAGAAGTTTGCAAAATTAGGAGTGGCATGGAAAGAGTGGATAGTCAGATGCTTTTTCCCAGAGTGGAACAGTCAATTAGGGGCTGGTTTAGCACAGGGCTAAATTGCTGGCTTTTAAAGCAGACCAAGGCAGGCCAGCAGCAGCACGGTTCAATTCCCGTACCAGCCTCCCCGAACAGGCGCCGGAATGTGGCGACTAGGGGCTTTTCACAGTAACTTCATTTGAAGCCTACTTGTGACAATAAGCGATTTTCATTTTCATTTCATTTCAATTCCGAGGGGACGTATGCTGTATTGTTCTTTGTTCTTCTTCCTACCAAAGTGCATAACCTCACACATTTCCACATTGTATTCCATCTACCACTTCTTTGCCCACTCTCCTAGCCTGTCCAAGTCCTTCTGCAGCCTGCCCGCTTCCTCAACACTACATGTCCCTCTACATATCTCTGCAAACCTAGCAGCATTGCCCTCAGTTCCTTCTTCCAGATCGTTAATGTACATCGTGAATAGTTGTGGTGGTCCCAGCACCGACCCCTGAGGCACACCACTAGTCACCGGCTGCCATCCTGAAAAAGACCCCTTTATCCCCACTCTCTGCCTTCTTCTGCCAGTCAGCCAATCCTCTATCCATGCCAGTAACCTGCCCTCTAGCACAATGGGCTCTCACCTTATTTCGCAGCCTCCTTGTGTACGGTACCTTGTCAAAGGTGACAGAACTATTACCCAGTCCAGCCTGCATGTGACTCCAGGCCCACAGTAATGACCCTCTGAAATGGCTTGCCAAGCCACTGAGTTCAAGGGCAATTAGGGATGGTGGCTTTGTCCGCACACCGGCTGCATCTCAAGAAAAAACAAATTAAGATGTATCACACATCTGTCTCTGGTTTTACCTTAGAATGTCACCATGATGGAGAAGAGAGACACCCGTGCTGAAACCTTTGAAAAAAGGCCCGAATTCCACCTAGAAATCAATGGCCCTTCAATAAGCCTATTAAAAAAAATATTTACCACTGCGACTGCAAAGCAGAAGAGACGAGAGTTGTAGGGAAACAAGGGTCCGTGGAAACCTTTTGTGTTTTTTTTAATCCCGATGTACTTTCCTTTCAGACATGTGCCAAGAACGGTTGGATAAAGCAAAATGCCTGGGGGCCACCATTATCCTGAAGGTCGACAAATGTACTTGTCCTATGGAACTAGCCCAGAAAGTGAAGAACTCTCTCTGTGCCATGCCAGACATATGCCTCGAGTGTACTTCGTCTGATACCTGTATCCAAGCTGGAGTCTACGTAAGTTCTGGGTTTCACAGCAATAACTTTTAGATTTTCTTAAAACCCCTTAATCTTCCAATATTCAACAAACAAAAAAGCTTGTAGATTTTCTGTTTTGATGGATCAGGGTTTCTACAGGCGGTCCAGGAGGGGGACCATCTCCTCGCTTCGAGTGTGGAAGTTGAATATTTCTATCATTTTCTTCAAAATTTACACCTACCAACGAACAATATACAGTAACGAATGCAACATCAATCCCCTTATCAACAACAACGATCCCATCCTCCCAACAAACCCCCAAACAACTGCCCACATGTTAACATAAACAAAAAAACAAGAAGGAATCAGGAAACACCCATAGTCGCCATTAACACATACAGTCCACCCCCCCCCCCCAACACTCCCAGCCCCCCACCCCCCTCTAATGTTCGATGTTATCCAGTTCTCGAATGTGCATAATGAATAACGCCCATGAATTGTAGGACCCCTCCATCCTTCCCCTCAGTTCAAACTTAACATTCTCAAGAGTCAAGAATTCCAACAGGTCCCCCCGCCACGCCAGGGCACAGGGTGGAGAGATTGATCTCCATCCCAACAGGATCCGCCTTCGGGCGATCAACGAGGCGAAGGCTACAACATCTGCCTCCGCGCCCGTTTCCAACCCCGGCTGGTCCGACACCCCAAATATGACACCCCGAGTTTCATGTGCACCACTTTAGAGATTACCCTAAACACCTCCTTCCAGTAATCCTCTACCTTTGGACAGGACCGAAACATATGAATGTGGTTTGCGGGGCCCCTCCCGCAACGTTCACACACAACTTCTACCCCCTCAAAGAGCCGGCTCACCCTCGCTCTCGTGAAGTGCGTTCTATATACTACCTTCAGATGTATCAGCCCCAACCTCGCGTACAAAGTGGAGGCATTCATTCTCCGGAGCATCTCACACCAGAACTCTTCCTCCATACCCTCCGCCAACTCTTCCTCCCACTTTGCTTTGATCCCTTCCAGCGGTGCCTTCTCCTCTCCCAAAATAGCCCCGTAAACCACCGACACTACCCCCTTCTCCAGTCCCCCTGTCGTCAGCACCTCCTCCAGCAATATGGAGGCCGGCTCCACCGGGAAGCTCTGTATCTCCTTCCTGGCAAAATCTCGAACCTGCATGTATCAAAACATTTCCCCCTGCACCAGCCCATATTTAGTTTCCAGCTCCTTCAATTCTGCAAACCGACCCCCGAAGAAACAAATCCTTTAGCGTCTTAATCCCTTCTTCTCCCATTTCCGAAAATTTCCATCCCACTTCCCTGGCTCAAATCTGTGGTTCCCCCGAATTGGCATTTCCCTTGACCCTGCCCCCAACCCGAAGTGTTGGCGAAACTGCCTCCAAATTCCCAATGAAGCTATTACTGCTGGACCACCTGAGTATCTCCCCGGGACCATCGGGAGCGGCGCTGTCGCTAGCGCCATCAATCTTGACCCCCCCTACTGAAACTCTCCTCAATTCTAACCCATTGGGAATCAACCCCTCTGACCCAGCTCCACACCTTCTCCACATTTGCCGCCCAGTAGTAATACATCAGGTTCGGAAGACCCAAACCCCGTGTCTGCCTTCCCCTCTGTAGCAGCACCTTTCTAACTCTGGCCACCTTCCCTCCCCATATGAACGAGGTAATCATCCCTTCAATCTCTCTGGAAAATGCGTTTGGCAGGAAAATCGGCAGGCATTGGAAAATAAACAGAAATCACGGCAACACGTTCATTTTAACCGCCTGTACCCGACCCGCCAGTGACAGAGGGAGACCGTCCCACCTTGCCAGATCAGCTTTCACTCTCCCCACCAAACTAGTGATGTTGTACCTACGGAGCCCCCAATCACGAGCAACCTGCTCCCCCAGGTGCCTAAAGTGAGTGAATATTTCTTTCCATTGGTTAATACGGAAAACAGGAGGCTGGATTCCTCGATTTTGAGGAGGGAGTGTCTGGTTTTACGACGAAACAATCGGCGAGGCCCCAGCACCGATCCTCTGACCAGTGAGAGGCTAGCAGCCGCGCCACGTAAAACGCACGGCCTTCCCGTTAGAAAGGCCTGGAGAATTGCCGGGTCCTTGGCCGCGCATGCGCACGCCGATGACCTGCAGCGGTCGCGCCGTGCAACATGCCGCCGGCCGCACGCGGACCCGTCCTGCCAGGTAGTGCCGCCCTGGACACCCCCTCGCCACTCCTGGGCCCACCCACCCACCAATCCCCCCAGCCCTGACTGAAGCCCCCCCCCCCCCCCCCCCCCCCCCCGAACAGCAGCACGTCTCTCTCCCCCCGACTGTGGCGGCGCTGGACACAGTCCGCAGCCGCCATGCCGTGTTCACAAAAACTGAGAGCACACCTGCCCCGCGCGGCCGGAAAGTCGGCCCATTAGGGGGCGGAGCATCGGTTGAGGGCCTTCAGGCAACGTCCTCCCCGTGCAGCGCACTCCCCGATGATGCTGTTTTGGAGGGGGCGGCGCATCCGAAAACAGGCGCCGCCCCTGATTCGGTAGTAAACAGGGATTCTCCGGCCGATCGACGATTACGATATCGGCTTCGGGATACGGAAAATCCCACCCAAGGTGCTCCAAATGCACCTTTCCAACAATGGACTGGTGCTACTTTGTTGCTTGTGCGAAAATGTGTTTTATTTTTGTGGGTGACAACAGCACACTTAAAATATCCCAAGAAAACATCAAATGGGGAGACAATGTAGGCACAGGCGAATTGCAGCAAAGGGCACACATTGCAGTAGTGATCATACAGGAATGGAAGGGAGGCCATTCGGTCCATCGTACCTAGGTGTGCCGGCCCTCTGAAAGCTATTAAATTGGTCCCACTCTCCCTGCCCTTTCCCCGTAGCCCTGCATGTTCCTGCTTTGCAGATATGAAAGGTATGATTGAATATGTTTCCACCATTCCTTCAGACCACGGTTCACTGCGTCGAGAGAATTCCCGTCGCCCTATCCCCCCCCCTGGGATTTTCTACCTGTAATTTGGGTCCTCAGAGTACCCACCCACCTGCCAGTAAAAACGGTTTCTCCTCGTTTACTTCATCGAAACCCCTCCTCATCATGGACTCCACAAGTAAATACCCCGTTAGGCCATTATTGCTTGCAGGAGAGGAATCCCAGTTTCCCCACCTTCCCCATATAACTGAAGTCCTGCATCCCTGGCATCAGTCTAGTGAGTGTCTTCTGTATCTCTGCTGTGCAAGCCTTGACATCCCTTCCAAAGGCGGGGTGCCCAGAATTGAGACAAGGTAACTCTAGCAGAGGCCTAACTCAGTGACCTACATATCACCACTGCTGCTGCACTTAGGCTTAAAGGTTCAGTCCAGGCTTTACATGTGGCGGCCTTTCATATACTATCAAATAAGACTAAGAAGAAAGAGAACAAAGAAAAGTACAGCACAGGACCAGGCCCTTCGGCCCTCCAAGCTTGTGCCGATCATGATGCCCTAGCTTAAAAAAACCTTCTGCCTTTAATCAGTCCGTATCCCTCTATTTCCTCCCGATTCATGTACCCATCCAGGTGCCTCCTAAATGTTGCTAATGTGCTTCCACCACATCCTCCGGCAGCGCGTTCCTGACACCCACCACTCTCTGTGTGAAAAACGTACCTCGCACATCTCCATTAAACCTTCCCCCTCTCACCTTGAATCTGTGCCCCCTTGTAATTGACACTTCCACCCTGGGGGAAAGCCTCTGACTATCCACCCTGTCTATGCCTCTCATAATATTGTAGACCTCTGTCAGGTCTCCCCCTCAGCCTCTATCTTTCCAGTGAGGACAATCCTAGTTTATTCAAACTCTCCTCATAGCCAACAGCCCCGGGACCAGACAACATCCTGGTGAACCTTCTTTGTACTCTCTCCAAAGCTTCCACGGCCCTCTGCTAATGTAGTTACCAGAACTGCACGCAATACTCCAAATGCGGCCTAGCCAAGGTTTTATATTGCTGCCACGTTGAGAATAATACCATTAATTCTTCTCGAAGGAGAATCCATGTGTTAAAAAAAACTTTTAGACAGTTTGGCAAATGTATTTATAAAATTGACTACAAACTGAGCCAACATTTAGCCTCCTTTATTTTTCAACAGGGATATGTGCTTGTGTGGCCACATTCTAATGGTTCCTTCCCTTTCGTTGGTATTAATGTAATTGTCACCTGTGTCATTGTCTCCGGCAGCTCCCCTTCTCCAGTGCCTCGCTAAATGCCCCCAATAGGTGTGGTGCCAACTCTGCCGCCAACTCTTTATAAAATGACACCGGGTCACCATCCCCGACTTCATCGCCCTTATACTTTCCATTAGCTCCTTCGGGCCTAGGGGCTCCTCAAGCGCCTACCTCCTCTCCTCACCCAACCGGGGGAACTCCAGCCCATCCATGGACTGCCCCATATCCCCATCCTCACACCCCGGATTCCTCATTTATCTTCCCCGGCTCCGACACTAACTCCCCCTTCCCTGTCCATACCCTCAAGATTTCCCTGGATGCGGCCTGCCTCTCTAGCTGATGGGCGAGCGTGCCGCTCGCCTTCCCTCCATGTTCATACTGCACCCCCATCGCCCTCCCGTAGCTGCCCAACCGCCCTTCCCACCGTCAACCTGTCGAACGTCCACATCCCAGAAATTAAGAATTAACGCTCCTCTTCAGCCGGGATAACTCCAGTTCTTGTATATTTACAGTGAAAGTTCCATGTCCTTACCAGAGGCAATGCTGAGTTAAGACTGCTGGGGACAGTAACAGAGCAATAATCTAGAAGCCCAGACCGAAGGTCGGACACAAGTTCAATTTGGGCAATATAAATTCAATCAATTAAATAAAGAAGAACGAACGGTGATACGTGAAACTACAGTTTTGTTGTAAAAACCCATCTGGTTCACTAACGTCCTTTAGGGAAGGAAATCTGCCGTCCTTACCCGGTCTGGCCTACACGTGACTCCAGACCCACAGCAATGTGGTTGACTCTTAAATGCCCCCTGACGTTGTATTCATGAAAGTGGCTCACAGCCATCGTCCAAGGGGCACATAGAGATGGGGAATAAACGCTGACCTTGCTAATGCCCCTCCCCCAACACCCTGTGAACAAATCTTTTAAAATTGCTGAAAAAGAAACCTGCTGTCAAAGTTTTTCATCTTGCACCCCTCAGGACAGATTCACAAGAGTGTACCAATTGTAAAGGGAGCAACAATTTATACTCCATGGGAAGAGAGTGCGCATTGATTGGCAAGTGAACTCTGGTCAATAGAGGTGTTGCCATGGAGAATGCCCCAGGCAACAGTTAACTGCTGGACTATTGTTTATAAGTTCATAACCAGGCGGGTTGATTAATAGGGGTTGATTTTTATGCGGCACCGCGGTGCCCCCCTCCCCCGCATCCCATCCCTCCTCAAGGGGGAATATAAAATTCCAACCCAACATGTCCCGTAAACATTCCTCTCTTTCCGTTTTGGTTGGCTGGAACAACTAAGCCCCATGTCTCATTCTGTTTTGCTTTCAACAGGCTGTTAAACCTGGTGGGATAGTGGTGTTGGTTGGCATGGGACTGGCTACAGCAAATGTTCCTGTAACGAATGCAACAGTTCGAGAAGTGGACATCCGGGGTAGCTATAGATACACCAACACGTAAGCAGTCAAACTCCAGTTACAGTTTATACTTCGCAAACTTCCTCGACCTTACTTATGTCGGGACTGTTGAAACGAAGGAGCACATTGCTCTCTGGTATTGGACGCTGCAGCAGCAACAGACTAATTTATTTCATTTTATGTTTCATTAGAATTTAATTTCCCTCATCCTTCCAAGTTGCTTGTAAGATATTCTTTGAATTTCCGTATCTTGGATATGAAAGTACAGAAGTGGCTGAAGTGCAGCCATTTTTGAACATATCGTAGGGTAAGCTTTATTCGACCCAGTAGCACAGTGGTTAGCACTGCCGCCTCAGCCCTAGGGTCCCGGGTTCAATTCCGGCCTTGGGTGACTGTGTGGAGTTTGCACATTCTCCCCGTGTGTACGTGGGTTTCCTCCGGGTGCTCCTGTTTCCTCCCACAGTCCAAAGGCCGTGCAGGTTAGGTGGATTGGCAACGCTGAATTGCCCCTTCGTGTCCAAAGGTGTGAAGGTTAGGTGGGGGTTACGGGGATAGGGTGGGGGAAGTGGGCCTAGGTAGGGTCTTTCAGAGGGTCAGTGCAGTTTCAGTGGGCCAAATGGCCTCCTTCTGCACTGTGGGAATTCTATTCCATGACAAGTGACAAATGTGACTGAGAGCCAAATTGCAAAACCTGTCTTTCAACCTCCACCTGAGCCAGCAGAGATAAGCCTGTGATTGTACATTTCCGACATCTCTGACTGTGTAGCACTCCATCAGTCCTGCGCTGACCTATGTACCTGGATGACACACTCAGGTGTCCAGGTTAGGTTTCGAACGCACAATGTTCTGTCTCCAAAGCACCAGCTGAGCCAAGCTAACAAGCTTGGTTCAAAACATCAGCTGTTAAATAGAGATCTTGCCGAGAGACAGTCGTCAAGCCCGAGAGAGAGCTGGGAAATGGCTGCTCATGCTTCAGTTAGTTTGGTGGCTGAGAGATTTGTACGTTGCTCGGCATTGGGACAGAAATCTAAAACCACTGACGGGGCGGTGAGAATACGTTAACTATTAATGTTTGCTTCTGCCACATCACTAGGCAAGTTGGCACATTTCTTTGGCCCGTCACTATCGATGGCCAGTGTTGTACTGGGCTACACCTGAGAGGAGAAAGGGGCTGTCACAGAACTGTTTCATTTCTGCGCTAACAATCACTCTCAAGAGATTATGCTGCTCGTTTTTGGGGGAGTGCAGCGCCTCGAGGCAGTGACAGGAACGGGAAATAAGGCATCAATTAAGACAGCGAAACCCAAACCAGAAGACGCAAGAAAGATAAAGAAATTATTGCAAGTAGCAAGTGGCTTGCTGTTGGAGATGCCTTTGTGAGACATTCTTGAATCAGCTGTGGAATGGGAGGAATGAGCTTTCATTAATGCTCGATAATACTGATACATTGCACCAGCCACTCAGTGGGTTGTTTCAGATAGTTGGTATGACAGATGGTTTTGACCCCTGCAGGCGTCTACACAGTAGAACCACCGCCTCTCTAAGATGTGAGGTGGTGCGTCAAAGCGAGAGATCACCAATTCTTCAAAGTGGAGTGCAGCGCTCCCGGTGTGTAGGTGGAAGTCGCATGTTTGGTAGCTCCTGCCAGAGCAGGTTTTTTGGGTTTTTTTGACCCTTTACACTCAGTTTTTATGGGTAAATTATTTTGTTGGAAGATGGGCAAAGGTTTGAGGCATTTCTAGAATGTCAAAAACCAGAAAGAAATGAATGAAAATGAAATGAAAATGAAAATCGCTTATTGTCACAAGTAGGCTTCAAATGAAGTTACTGTGAAAAGCCCCTAGTCGCCACATTCTGGCGCCTGTTCGGGGAGGCTGGTACGGGAATTGAACCGTGCAGCTGGCCTGCCTTGGTCTGCTTTAAAAGCCAGCGATTTAGCCCTGTGTGAAGAATCCAGGGACAAAGGCAGCGAGCGAAGGTTCGCCGCTGAGCGCGGTGAGGGGTGGAGAGCAGTGGGAGGAAAGATGGCGGGGGAGAGAGCCCATCGGGTGGGGCTGCACCGCACCCATCACGGTGGAGAAGTTGGGTGGCAAATGCGGAGAAGGTGCGGGGCCTGCAGTAAGGAGATGGAGGCTCTGTGGACGGGGCAGGTTCCTGGAAAGGGCCGGGGTCTGCGTGGGTTTCCTCCGGGTGCTCCGGTTTCCTCCCACAGTCCAAAGATGTGCAGGTTACGTGGATTGGCCGTGCTAAATTGCTCTTAGTGACCAAAAAAGGTTAGATGGGGTTACTGGGTTACGGGGATAGGGTGGAAGTGAGGGCTTAAGTGGGTCGGTGCAGACTCGATGGGCCGAATGGCCTCCTTCTGCACTGTATGTTCTATGTCCTATGTATGTTGCGGATGCTGGCACTGACACCGCTACCATTCGCCCGGGGAAATATTCAGGTAATCCTGCAGTGGGAGCCACGCTGAAGATTTGGGGAAAATTCCGACAGCACTTCAAGTTGAAGGCAGGGTCGAGGGCGATGCCGATTTCCCCTGCCCGAAGTTGGAGAAATATTGGGAGTCGTTTTTCAGCATCATGCCTGAGGTTCTGCATGGGAAACATGAAACCGGTTCCCCTGGAGGCCATGTTCAGGGTTTCAGACCTGCCGGGGCTGCCGACGGGCACGAGGGCAGACGTTGTAGCCTTCGCCTCATTGATTGCTCGCAGGTGGGTTCTGGTGGGGTGGAGGTCATCTTCTCCCCCCGCCACCCCCTAACGAACTCGAATGGAGTTCCTGCATTTGGAGAAGGTGAAATGTGCTCTGAGAGAGGCGGATGAAGGATTTCCCCGGAGATGGGGCTTCTTTGCTTCATATTTTGGAGACCTGGTTGCTGTCAAGGGGGGGGGGGGGGGGGGGGGGGGGGGGGGGGGTGTATATTGTTGTAAAATTGTTAAAATAGAGGGTGGCTCGTGGCGCAGTGGTTAGCACTGGGACTGCGGCGCTGAGGACCCGGGTTCGAATCCTGGCCCTGGGGGTCACTGTCCGCGTGGAGTTTGCACCTTCTCCCCGTGTCTGTGTGGGTTCGACCCCCACAACCCAAAGATGTGCAGGTTAGGTGGATTGGACACGCTTAATTGCCCCTTCATTGGGCAAAAAAAAGAATTGGGTGCTCTAAATTTATATTTTTTGAAATGGTGAAAATGTGAATAAAAGTATTTTTCAAAAAAATAAAAGTGGAGCGCAGCGCGTGTGAGGAAATTGGAGACCCATTTGTACAGCTGATGGGGGTCCCAGTGTCTGGATTTCCCTCGCCCCAGCACCACAGGCGAATGCAGAGCAGCTCTCAACGTTCAATATCCTGCAGCGCATTTCCGATCACGGGAGAGGGGATTTAGAAGGGAGATATATCAGCTTTCCCTGGAGAGAACTGTGGAACAAAGTGGCCTGTGCCTGTCTTTAAATTCCACAGCACACTCGCAGTCGGACCTTTTAAAATACTTTTATTCAATGATATTCAAATACTTTTATTCAATGATACCGGCTGCCGGTCCTTTTAAAATTAAATATTTACCCTGAGGTGCGAGGTGGATTCAAGTATCCGTTTTAACCGAGTGCTTGAGGGTAGATCTTTGCTGTTTGTCTTTGTGTTCGCCAAGAGCCTTCACATCCTTTTTTCCTAATACTCTGGCCGTTCTGGGAGATTTTCTCAGGGTTTTCTGCTGTGACGTTCTCTGTTGCTTTGTGCTGGGGAGGATTTAACTCGGGGAATGCGGCCCCCGCAATGAGGAATAAATAGGCCTCATTTGTGAAAGTTTTATCCACAGGGTATTTTGTGGGGAACAGACCTCGGCATCTCGGATGATTCCGAAAGGATTATTAATTTCTGGTGAACGTTTCTGAGGAGGTTTCGGATTGACTTTTTGTCATTTTTTTGGTATTTGCCGAAAGCCACCTGTAAATGTCCCAAAGTCCAAAGATGTGCAGGTTAGGTGTATTGGCCATGCTAAATTGCCCTTAGTGTCCAAAATTGCCCTTAGTATTGGGTGGGGTTACTGGGTTATGGGGATAGGGTGGAGGTGTGGACCTTGGGTAGGGTGCTCTCTCCAAGAGCCGGTGCAGACTCGATGGGCCGAATGGCCTCCTTCTGCACTGTAAATTCTATGAAATTCTATGAAATAAATGCTTCAGCCAGTGTGCGGTGGCTGAAGGAGTTCGGGCGCGATTTAATGGACGCGTCGCGCCCGACTTGGAGACGGGACGAGGCCGTTGAATCTCGCGGGGCGGGATTTGCGCCACTCGAAATGCCTCGTGAGATTTAACGAGATCTTGCGAGGCGGCGCGGTCTGGATCTCACCCTCGTTGGGCGAGATCCGGATTGACATATTCAAACGAGCCATTCGGCTGCCAGCCGGGAACTAACGGCCTCGCCTGGGAGACCTTGCCATGGCGCTGTTTAGCACTAGTTTTCTCAAACGTTGAGCGGGCGTGACGGAACCTGGGGGGGCTACCCCTACGCCATCGGAGACCCCTCCCCCCGCGGGTTCTCCGGATCCGGGCAGAGTGATACCCTGGCACTGCTGTCGGCACCCAGGCATCTTGGAACAGCCAACCTGGCACCTTGGCGCTGCCACCCCGGGGTGTCAAAGGTGCATTGCCAGACTGGCAGGGGTACTGCCAGGGTTTCAGGCCGGCAGGGCCAGGCTGCCAGCTTTCCCATGCCAGCAATCAGGCCCGGGGGTGCCTTGCCCTTAAGAAGTGGGGTGAGGGGAGGGGGGTGCTTTTGGAACCGCTCAGGTGGGGTGGGGGTTCTGGATGCCATGGTGGGGATCCTGAGGGAGGGGCGAAAGATCGGGGCACCATTTAAAAATGGCAGCCCAATCCGGGAGTACTCTTTCTGCGCTGGTGAGCTGAGCTCGTCAGTGCAGGAAATGAGGTAAGTGCAGCCTCTACAAGGTGTTCCTCGCCGAGGCCACAGCAACCGGCAACGTCCCGTTAAATAGCGGCGCTGGAGTTATTCTGGGCGTTGCAGGCGCCGAGAAACATCCCGGTAAAGGTGCCCAAAATGGGACTCTATTTCTGTCCCGTTAAATCGCGCACTTCAAGTTGTGTACATAGAACATAGAACATTACAGCGCAGTACAGGCCCTTCGGCCCTCGATGTTGCGCCGACCTGTGAAACCACTCTAAAGCCCATCTACACCAGTCCCTTATTGTCCATATGTCTATCCAATGACCATTTGAATGCCCTTAGTGTTGGCGAGTCCACTACTGTTGCAGGCAGGGCATTCCACGCCCTTACTACTCTCTGAGTAAAGAACCTACCTCTGATCTCTGTCCTATATCTATCTCCCCTCAATTTAAAGCAATGTCCCCTCGTGCTAGACATCACCATCCGAGGAAAAAGGCTCTCACTGTCCACCCTATCTAATCCTCTGATCATCTTGTATGCCTCAATTAAATCACCTCTTAACCTTCTCTCTAACGAAAACAGCCTCAAGTCCCTCAGCCTTCCCTCAAAAGATCTTCCCTCCATACCAGGCAACATTCTGGTGAATCTCCTCTGCACCCTTTCCAATGCTTCCACATCCTTCCTATAATGCGGAGACCAGAATTGCACGCAATACTCCAAATGCGGCCGCACCAGAGTTTTGTACAGCTGCAACATGGCATCATGGCTCTTAAACTCAATCCCTCTACCAATAAAAGCTAACACACCGTACGTACGCCTTCTTAACAACCCTCTCAACCTGGGTGGCAACTTTCAGGGATCTATGTACATGGACACCGAGATCTCTCTGCCCATCCACACTGCCAAGAATCTTACCATTAGCCCAGCACTCTGTCTTCCTGTTATTCCTTCCAAAATGAGTCACCTCACACTTTTCTGCTTTAAACTCCATTTGCCACCTCTCAGCCCAGCGCTGCAGTTTGTCTATGTCCCTCTGTAACTTGTAACATCTTCCGCACTGTCCACAACTCCACTGACTTTAGTGTCATCTGCAAATTTACTCACCCATCCTTCTACGCCCTCCTCCAGGTCATTTATAAAAATGACAAACAGCAGTGGCCCCAAAACAGATCCTTGTGGTACACCACTAGTAACTGGACTCCAGTCTGAACATTTCCCATCAACCACCACCCTTTGTCTTCTTCCAGCTAGCCAATTTCTGATCCAAACTGCTAAATCACCCTGAATCCCATGCCTCCGTATGTTCTGCAGTAGCCTACCGTGGGGGACCTTATCAAACGCTTTACTGAAATCCATATACACCACATCAACTGCTTTACCCTCATCCACCTGTTGGGTCACCTTCTCAAAGAACTCAACTGTGGGTATAGGTCCACCCACAGTTGGGAACGGAGTTCCAGGGTGTTTCAAACTTGCAACAGTGAAGGAACAGCAATATGTCAGGTTGATGTGTGACTTGGAGAGGAATTTGCACGTGGTGGGGTTACCAGGTACCTACTGCCCTTGTCCTTCTAGATGGTAGTGGTTGTGGGTTTGGAAGGTGCTGCCTAAGGAGTCTTGGTGAGTTACTGCAGTGCATCGTGTAGACGGTACACACGGCTGCTACTGTTCGTCGATGGTGGAGGGTTTGGATGTTTGTGGAAGGGGGAGCAATCAAGTGGGCTGCTTTGTCCTGGATGGTGTCGAGATTCTTGAGTGTTGTTGGAGCTGCACTCACCCAGGCAAGTGGAGAATATTCCAACACACTCCTGAATTGTGCCTTGCAGATGGTGGACAGGCTTTGGGGGGGGGTGTCATGAGGTGAGTTGCTCACTGCAGAATTCCCAGCCTCTAACCCACTCTTGTACTCACGGTATTTATATGGCTGAGTCCAGTTAAGTTTCTGGCCAATGGTAACTGCCAGGATGTTGATGGTGGAGGATTCAGTGATGGTAATGTGAATGAAAAATAGAAAAGTGCTCAACTTTGTGGTGAAATTTGAAGTAAAAAACTCACCACTATTCTTATAATTCCCCCTATACCAAAAAGGGTCAATAAGACATTCTAAATGGTGAACAGGGATTCTCACTCCCTGACTCCTATGCAGACTTAGGTGGGTGCTATTCGGGTCAATCTGTATTTTCAAGTTATCCCCCGGTATAACCCATATCTTCATCTACTTACCACTTAGTAGCATTGATCCTGGATCCCGCGTTGCGAAGTAAGTAAAGTAGACTTTGTAATAACCACTGTTTTGGGTTAAAGTTATTTTATTATTATATTTTTTTCTTTTAGAAGATGCAATCACTGTCTTTACAGAAATGTAAAAAAGATCTTGCTTCTGGATTCTCCTGGTTGATTGAAAAGACCTTCAGGTCTACCTTGACAATTTCTCTTCTTTAACTTTTGGTCTTCCTCAGACAGATTCGCTGTTCCGCTCGGTTGCTATGTTCTATCCTTCCCATGACCGAGCTAAGAGAGTGGACTCTGCTTGTTGTCCCCTTTTTTAGGTTCTTCTAGCAGTTATTAAGTTTGTATGACATTATCGTAAAGTAACTTTATTTTACTCTTGATTGTTCAAGGTACCTTTAATCTGAATTATTTCCAACACGACTATGTATTGATGTTGAACATGACTTCAGCCCATCGAACTCTGATTACATTGTTTCCCTTGTGATGTTCAAAAGTGATTTGATCCCAGAGAGGTGTTACATCTGGTTTCTGTCACTTCTAAAGTTGCTTTATTATCAAATAGTGCCCTTAGCTTGTCAGAACTCTGACTCCGATTTGGGGTTAACGTGTGTTCTCGTGGACACGTCTCCAGCTTCCCATATTCACCTGGTGTCAGCAGGATTTCACGCCTAAACATTTGTCATCCAATTCAACTGAAGATCCTAGCAATTCTTTTTTTAGCTGCTTACTAAAAACTTCAAAGGTGCGAAATATTGCTTTTTTCCATATAACTAAAAGGTCAATCTGCTGTGACTTAAAAGACATGCGTCAGTTTTAAAGCTTGAATAGTCACTAGCTGTCCTCTTAACGATGTTTGATAAAGGGTATCTGCATTTCAAAACCTTCTTTTGCAGCTGCTGTTAAACCCTTCGTGGGATTTCTCTCTACATTTTCTCATGTATCCTCAGGTCAGGTTTTGCCAGACTTCCATGTTTCAAATGACATATTTTCCCATTTTTACTTTTACAAAGTGTATCATAGCTGACTTGAAAAATGTTGCATTCATATAAGCCATCCCGAGATGTCACAACAGACAATGAGGTACCGTGTTTTATTATTGAAATGTGGTCACTACTGCTGTGTAGGAAATACCGCAGCCAATATGCACATTTTATGAGGAAAGGTTGAGGGAGCTAGGGCTTTTCTCTTTGGAGCGGAGGAGGATGAGAGGTAACATTAATAAGATAATGAGGGGGATAGATAGAGTGGACATTCAGAGACTATTTCCTCGGGTGGATGTAGCTGTTCCAAGGGGGCATAACTATAAGCTCCGGGGTGGGAGATGATATAGGAGGGATGTCCGAGGTAGGTTCTTTACTCAGAGAGTGGTTAGGGTGTGAAATGGACTGCCTGCTGTGATAGTGGAGTCGGACACTTTAGGAACTTTCAAGCGGTTATTGGATTGGCACATGGAACACACCAGAATGACAGGGAGTGGGATAGCTTGATCTTGGTTTCCGACAATGCTCGGCACAACATCGAGGGCCGAAGGGCCTGTTCTGTGCTGTACCGTTCTATGTTCTATCACTTCTCTTAAGTCCCCACAAGCAACAATGTGATAATGACCAGAGTCAGAATGGTGACCCCCCCCCCCCCCTCACTGCTCTTGTTAGAAATAGTGTCAGGATGCAATCTGCCTGAGGGTGCAGACAGGACCTCAGTCAATGTCTCCTCCGACAGACGGCACCTCCAACAGTGCAGAATTCTCCCAGTGTAGACGCTGGAGGGGTAGCCGAGGTTTTGCGTTCAGGTCTTTGGAGTGGGAGGGCAGGTAGGGCAGGCACGGTGGCCAAGGAACCGGTTTCGATTCTGACTTTGGGTGACTGTGTGGCATTCGCACATTGCACCGCCGCCTCCCCCCCCCCCCCCCCCCCCCCCAAACACCTGCGTGGGTTTCCTTTGTGGGTTCCCTCCCACAGACAAAAAGATGTGCAGGTTAGGTGTATTGGCCATGATAAATTGCCCCTTAGTCTCCAAAGATGTGCAGGCTACAGGGATGGAGTGGGCCAAAGTAGAATGCTCTTTCGGAGGGTTGGTGCAGGTTTGATGGGCCGAATGACTTCCTTCTGCACTGTCGGGATTCTTCGGTCCTATAATTCAATGCATCGCTCTTTTTAGAAGGGTTGTATTTGGTGATGCCGCATCAGCAGTGGGTACACCTCCTGCCCGTGTGTGCAGTTGCAGTGCTTGTATTAAGGATATAGCCCACATACATTCCTCCGACATATTATATACCATGCCTAATCTCCAGTAATAGTCTGCCTCCATCCCCATTACATTTGCTACCTATATCTTCAATGTGAGGTAGTTGGTGGGGTAGCATTGCCACTGGACTTATAGCCAGAGACCCAGAATAACGCTCTGGGGACTCAGGTTCGAATCCCACCACGGCAGATAAAAATCTGGAATGATAAAGTCTAACTGATAACCATTGTTGTAAAAAAAAATCCATCTATTTCACTTAATGTCCTTTAGGGAAGGAAATTTGCCGTCCTTACCGGGTCTGGCTTACATGTGACTCCGGATCCACACAAACAACTGCCCTCTGAAGTGACCGAGCGAGCCACTCCCTTCAAGGGCAATTAGGAATGGGCAAATAAATGCCAGCCTTGCCAACAATGTCCACATCCCATGAATGAATGAATTTTTAAAAAAAGAAAGTTGTTAAATACAGAGATGTGTAGGATGTGCAGTATAGGATGTACAGTACTGTGAAGGTGAACTGACTAGTTACCTCTCCCTCTTGCCCTTCCAGATGGCACACTGCAATCGCCTTAATGGCTTCAAAGAAGGTGGACGTCAAACCTCTGATCACACATCGCTTTGGACTGGACCAGGCCCAGGATGGATTCGAATGTGTAAAGAAAGGAGCTGGAATCAAAGTTCTTCTGAACTGCGAAGCCCAATGCCCATCAATGTGCCCACCGCCATGCCCACCGCCATGCCCACCGCCATGCCCACCGCCGTGCCCACAGCCATGCCCACCACCATGCCCACCGCCATGCCCGCCACAATGCGGCCAACAACAATCGCAATGCGGCCAACAAAGACAGTGTCCCCAACATAGCTTCTTCTGATAGTTTTTGTTTGCGCAATTACAGTTTTGACCACTGTAAAAGTAACGTTACCCAGCCAATTGTCCTTCTGCAATAAACACTGTGTATAACTGCGTTGAGAGACCTCCGTTTGTTCAGTTGATGCTTAGCTTGGGTGCTCTTTCCACCGTGTTCTGCTTTTTCACCCGAAAAAAAATCATAGCCTCTTCGCTGGGCAATTTCTAATGGTAAATTAGATATACAGAGCTGAGTGTCAAGCAGGGCTGGGGGAGGGGTCTGGACAGGTTAAACAGGGAGAAATTCCTCCCATTGCAGTGGACAGCGAAGGGTCACATCTGCAATGCATAAATGGGAACCAGTGAATCTACTGTACTTGGGTTTCTAGAGAATATTTGATACGTTGCCACATCAAAGGTTATTGGCATGGATAGAAGATTGGCGAGCGAACAGGAAACGGAGGCATTGATTGTTTTTTTTTCTGGTTGGCAGGATATGACAGGTGTTGTGCCACAGGGATGATCGATGCTGGGACCTCAACCTTTTACGATCACAGAATAATACAGTGTAGAAGAGGCCCTTCGGCCCATCGAGTCTGTACCGGCGCATGAAAGACACCTCACCTACCCACCTAATCTCATTTGCCAGCACTTGGCCCATAGCTTCGAATGTTGTGGCGTGCCAAGTGCTCATCCAGGTGCTTTCCGAAGGATGTGAGGCAGTCCGCCTCTACCCCCCTCCCAGGCAGCGCGTTCCAGACCATCACCATCCTCTGGGTAAAAAGGTTTATCCTCAAATCTCCCCTGAACCTCCTGCCCCGTGTCCTGAACTTGAGTCCCCTCGTGACTAACCCTTCAACTAACGGCAACAGCTGCTCCCTATCCACCCTGTCCGTGCCCCTCATCATCTTGTACACGCCGATCAGGTCGCCCCTCAATCTCCTCCGCTCCAGCGAAAACAACCCAAGCCTATCCAACCTCTCTTCATAACTTAAATGTTCCACCCCAGGCAACATCCTGGTGAATCTCCTCTGCACCCCCTCCAGTGCAATCACATCCTTCCTATAATGTGGCGACCAGAATTGCACACAGTACTCCAGCTGTGGCCTCACCAATGTTCTACACAACTCCAGCATGACCTCCCTGCTTTTGTAATCTATGGTCCGATTGATAAAGGCCTTTTTCACCACCCTATTAACCCGCATAAACGGCTTGGATGAGGGCAGTATGGTTGTTCAATTTGCTGACAACACAAAGATAGGTAGGAAAGTAAGTTTTGACGAGGATGGAAGGTAACTAAAAAGGGGCATCGATGTGTCGAGTGGGCAAAACTAAAAAAATGGAGTAGAAGTGGGTAAATGTGAAATTGTACATTCTGGCAGGAAAAAAGTAAAATGAAGCTCATTATCTAAACGCTGAGAGTTTGCAAAGCTCTGATAGGTGCAGAGGGATCTGGGAGTCCGAGTGCATGAATCAGAAAAGGCTACGATACAGGTACAGCAAATAATTAGGAAGCTAATAGAATGTTACCATTTATTGTGAAGGGAATTGATTACATAGTCGGGAGGTTTATATTTCACTTGTACAGGGGCATTGGTGAGGCCACATTTGGAGTACTATGTACAGTATTGGTCTCCTTATCGAAGGAAAGATGTAAATGTGTTAGAGGAAGTTCAGAGAAGGTTTACGAGACAACACCAGGAATGAGCCAGATGTCTTACGAGGGAAGGCTGGAGAGGTTAGGTTTGTGTCCACGAGAGTGTAGACGAGTGAGAGGCAATGTGATCAAAACCTTTAATATCCTGGGTGTTGGCAGGGTGGATGTTGGAGAGGATGGTCCCTCTTGTGGGAGAATCAAGAACGAGGGGGTCACTGTTTAAAAGTAACGGGTCGCCCATTTAATGCGGCGACGAGGAGAAATTATTTCTCTCAGGGGATCACGAGTCTCTGGAACTCTTCCTCAAAACCAACGAGCTTCTAGATTCAGACTAATTAGTGACTCCTTTGGCGAGGAAGCTTCCAGAGTATAATTTCCCTTATTGGACCTGGGTTTATCGCCTCTCTCCCAGGCGATAACAAAGCTGTGAAGCAAGAGAACTGGGTAAGACGCATCTAGTTATGATGCTCCAGCCATCGTGAGTTGGGGACAGGCCTGTCTTCTCCTACCTGCAGTTTCTGTACGTTTTGTCTAGTGATGGCCGAGTGCAGTGTTGATGGTTTTCCAACGATTCCTGAGAGGAACCTTTGTTACCCAAGCTTGGAAAAGCTCAAGGCACTGTATTGTGGCTGTGCAGCCAAGTCCTTAAGCAATCACTTGGCACCTCTGAAGGTGGTGTGGAAATATGAAGTGCGACAGAGGAGGGAGTTCCTCTTTCCCGGGGAGTAGTCACAGTGACATCCTGTTAGTTGGTTCTGATACTTGGCAAGGGAGGTGGCAGGTTGCGTCAATAATAACTTATTTTGAAAAGCTGGTATTAGGATTGAGAGAAAATCCATGATCTCACTCGGGTGTGGCCGGGTAGGAAAGAAACACTGCCCGTAAATTTCATTAATATTCCGATATGGCAGGCAGGATCTTCCATCCAAATTCGTCCGAATCTGCATCGAACATTTATACAGCAGGAAGATTTGACCTCACCTCCAGTATGCATCCTTGCCTCACAGCCCACTGCTGCTTCACAGAACCCTGAGATACAGGATCTATTCCAACCTTGGGTTACTGTGCGGACTCTGCACGTTCTCCCCATGTCTGCGTGGGTTTCCTCCGGGTGCTCCAGTTTCCTCCCACAGTCCAAAGATGTGCAGATTAGGTGGTTTGGCCATGCTAAATTGCCCCTTAGTGTCCAATAGTGGGTAGGTTGGGTGGGATTAATAATAATCTTTATTGTCACAAGTAGGCTTACATTAACACTGCAATGAAGTCACTGTGAAAACCCCCTAGTCGCCACACTCCTGTTCGGGTACACGGAGGGAGAATTCAGAATTTCCAATTCACCTAACAGCACGTCTTTTGGGACTTGTGGGAGGAAACCGGAGCACCCGGAGGAAACCCGCACAGACGGTGACCCAAGCCGAAATTGAACCTGGGACACTGGAGCTGTGAATCAACAGTGCTAACCACTGCAACCTTGTCTCCCACATCCTATCTATATCCACCTGTCACACCCTGTGAGAATTTTGTAAGTTTCAATTAGATCACCTCTCATTCTTCGAGACAGTGAATACAGGCGTGGTTTCCTCAATACTCATAGGACAATCCCGCTATTTCAGGAAGCAGTCTGTTGTATCTCCGTTGAACTATATGGCAAGGAAATCATTCCTTAAATAAGGAGACCAAAAATGTACATAATACTCCGGATGCCGCCTCACCGAGGCACTATACAATTGCAGTAAGACAATTATAACCCTGCATTTCAATCCCATCTGCTCTTGATATCTGGGAAGACCGTAGTAAGATGAAACAGCACAGGATAACAATCCCACATTCCCTACATCCCCGGTTCTGTTACATCTATTCAGGAAGTAGATTCAGAAAATTGGGCATGGGACAATTTGGAGAAGGAAGGCGAGGGGTGAAGGCGAAGACTTGGTCGCAACTCTGACCTTTCTTACTTGTTTGCAATTTTGATTTATTCACTCACTCGCTCAAAAGCAGTTGCGGGAAGCAAACTGTTGCCACCAAAGCTCTTTGGGTCTCTTTTACGACTCTCGGTAGGGTGCTCTTTCAGCGGGTCGGTGCAGACTAGATGGGCCAAATGGCCTCCTCTTGTAGAGAATCTATCGATTCGTGTTCTATGGAGTCAGTGGATAAAGGTGTGGAGTTGGGTAGCCAGGTACCTGCGCTTTTACAGGCATGTTGCAGTCTGAAGCTACGGATAGTTACGGTGGAGGGTTCAACTTTCTTTCCATCGCAACGGCTGATCCGGAATCTTACTGCCTGTGATATGCGTTGGAAGGATTTGCAAGCTGACACTCAAACCTGTTTGGCTGTGCTGTGAACACACCTTCCCTGTCCAACATGACGACTTGCGGCTAGAAGCCGGGGATTCTGGCTCAGCCGAAGGGACCACACAAGACCCCCTTCAAAAGGTGCCACGAGAGACAATAATCCCCACGAACTGTAGCACCTCAGGAAGGCGGCTCATCCCCACTATCGCAGGGACAATTAGGTCTGGACAATAAAACCAGCCCTTAAAGTAACCAGAGACTAGCTCAGCGCGGATTCTGAAGTCTGTGCGGTTGGTGATTCACAGAGACTGGGTGAGTAGGGCCAAGTCACACTGACGTAGGGAGAGCAGGGACCCAGGGTTTAGAACGACAGCTCTGGCTCATTCCCTTTCATTCATAATTTGCACTCACAACCTGAATGCCCACCTTGTTAAAAAAGAGGGATGCTCCCTGAGCATGCAGTGTTGCTAGAGGAGTGGAAGAGTGTGCTTCGCAACTTCCACGCCGAGGAAAGAAAGACATTCATTAGTATAAAACCTTTTACTTGACTTCAGGCTGTCTCGAAGCACTTCCTAGTCAGTGAAGTAATTCTGAAGTGTAGCCACTTTTACAATGCAGGAATGATGGCAGCTGGTTTGTGCCCTTCAAGATCCCCCAAACAGCACTGTTCACAATGACTCCATCATTTGCTTTACAGATGCTGGTTAATGGATAGATATTAGCCAGAACATAGAACATAGAACAATACAGCGCAGTACAGGCCCTTCGGCCCACGATGTTGCACCGAAACAAAAGCCATCTAACCTAGACTATGCCATTATCATCCATATGTTTATCCAATAAACTTTTAAATGCCCTCAATGTTGGCGAGTTCACTACTGTAGCAGGTAGGGCATTCCACGGCCTCACTACTCTTTGCGTAAAGAACCTACCTCTGACCTCTGTCCTATATCTATTACCCCTCAGTTTAAAGTTATGTCCCCTCGTGCCAGCCATATCCATCCGCGGGAGAAGGCTCTCACTGTCCACCCTATCCAACCCCCTGATCATTTTGTATGATCATCCGCAGAACATTGCGGATAAGTCCATTGTCTTCAAAATAATAATCATTATTGTCATAAGTAGGCTGACATTAACACTGCGATGAAGTTACTGTGCAAGTCCCCTAGTCACCGCACTCTGGCGCCTGTTCTGGGACACCGAGGGAGAATTCAGAATACCCAATTCGCCCAACAAGCACGTCTTTCGGGGCTTGTGGGAGGAAACCGGAACGTCCGGAGGAAACCCATGCAGACACGGGGAGAACGTGCAGACTCCGCACAGACAGTAACCCAAGCTGGGAATCGAACCTGGAACCCTGGAGCTGTGTGGAGCAACCGTGCTAACCACTGTGCTACCCTGCCACCCTTAGTGCCATGGGATCATTTACATCCCCCCTCGAGAGGAAAGACAGGGCCTTGGTTTAATGGCTAATCCAAAGGGAGGTAATGTGGAGCCTTCCTCGTCCTGCGAGTGTGGTGTTCCGATGTTGGAATTGTTCGAATCTGCGATGGGGGCAGGTTGCATGTTTAGGGTCATCAGCAGCCAATCCCATCCTGCCCTCTTTCTGACACCATCGCTTAGGAGAGACCGTACAGACCTTCGGATCGATCCGATCACCTTGCTCATGCCAGAAGATTGCATTGAAGCAGGGGCTCCAGCAATCTCATTGTCGCTTCCCAATGGAAGGCGTAAGTGTGCACTCAGCATACCTCTGTGCCTTTGGATGACAACCCATCTGTATCCTTGCACCATTCCCAACCAACATTTTCCCAAGTTCTGGAAAACCCGCAGTGCAAGCCATTCCCCACTGCCCGCTCACAGACACTGAAACCGTGACTATCTCTGTGGCTAGATGCACAACAGTAAGCCTAACTTCAGACTGTGAGGAAGTACAAAGTCAAATTTGCATTTATAGAGCATCTTATTTTGTCATCTCAAATACTTCACATGTAATAAATTGTGTTGAAGTGCAGTGACAGGCACGGTAATTAATTTCTGTCCACAGTTCAGTCACTAACCCCCTTCGCGTACCAGACCCCGAGAGGGTGTTGGCAACAAAGGGCTTCCATTGGATTGGCCCATGATTACACTTGACAAGATTCTGCACTGGCTCACTGCAGGGCAGCTGACCAGGAAACCCGGCCCATTTGCCAGGAAGCATACTGGAAAGATATACAGGCCGTTTGAGCCACCTTTCCATGGTCATCAAATCCTGGAGTAGGACTCGATCTCAGGGCTTGCGGGCCAGACGTAAGGAACATAACCCATCGCACCACAAGACCGGCCTCTCAGTCACGGTACATTTGCTTCTCAGTGTCCATCCATCCCCATGTCCATTTTGATTGCTGCCCCGTCTCCCCTCTGCTGTTGTACCTTCCATTTCCTTGGCCGCATACTTGATTTTTTTTCCATCTGCTTCGCGTGGTCCTTCACTCCCCGGGTCATCGCGGGTATCCTCCGGGTGCTCCGGTTTCCTCCCACAGTCCAAATATGTACAGCTTAGGTGGATTGGCCAGGCTAAATTGCCCCTTAGTGTCCAAAAGTTAAGTGGGGTTGCAGGGTAATGGGGATAGGGTGGGGGAGTGGGCCTAGGTAAGGTGCTCTTTCGGAGGGCCGGTGCAGACTCAATGGGTTGAATGGCCTCCTTCTGCACTGCAGGGATTCTATGACTCTACCTTGTAAAGCAAGATAAAACAGGTTGCTGATACCTTGAGGAACATGTCTGCAAAACTCATTTTAATTTTGCTTGGAAAACAGGGCTTATTTGATGTATCCCTCCCTTAAAAATGTATACAGTGCCATATGCTTAAGTGGGTCTGTCACCTCTCTCAATCCTTTCGATCATACATCTTGGTGCTGAAAGCTCCCTGATCACAACAGGCACAATGGACAAGACTTGAATTGAGAACATATATATTATAAGGTCTGACAATGTTCTGAAATTCATCAAAATGTTCCTTACATTTCCAAGCCTCCAGCCCCAACCTCAAGGAATGTTGAAACCCTGAGTGTGCTTCGCTCTGTGTCCCCAAGTGTAAATATTTGTTCAGCGTCAAGCCTGCCTTGGAACATTCTACTTGCAACAGTGAGGAAATTCAGAGATTTCTTTACTTTTCCAGATTTTACAGCCTTCCTCTTTCAACCCTTTTCTGTGGCGGCACGTAATAATAATAATAATCGCTTATTGTCACAAGTAGGCTTCAATGGAGTTACTGTGAAAAGCCCCTAGTCGCCACGTTCCGGCGCCTGTTCGGGGAGGTCGGTACGGGAATTGAATCCGTGCTGCTGGCCTTGTTCTGCATTACAAGCCAGCTGTTTAGCCCACTGTGCTAAACCAGCCCGTTGCGCCTCAAGCCAGCTGTATAGCCCACTGTGCTAAACCAGCCCGTTGCACCTCATCTCTATCCAGCCTCCGTTTTGGAAAGAGGCAACAATTTCAAACTTGGGCAAGTTAATTGCTCGCGGGGGGGTAGTGGTGGTTCACAGGGCAATGGATGGGCAAAGGGGAAGTTTGCCTGAAGCAGAGTTAGTTCCATTGTTGTGACAGTGTCCTTGACTCTGCATTGAGAGTACTGCATTCCTCAGTTGTTGCACTGTGAAAATTGGTGAGGCTGAAGCCTCCAGTTCCATAGCCCAATGGGCAATATTCTCTGTTCTAATGAGCCTCTGGGTCGGCGGTGGGAAACCTGGGACCAGGGGGCCACATGTGGCCCATCTGGGTTCTGAGTGCAGCCCACGGTAGCACAGTGGCTAGCACTGTTGCTTCACAGCTCCAGGGTCCCGGGTTCGATTCCCAGCTTGGGTCACTGTCTGTGCAGAGTGTGCACGTTCTCCCCGTGTCTGCGTGGGTTTCCTCCGGGTGCTCCGGGTTCCTCCCACAAGTCCCGAAAGATGTGCTTGAAATGAAATGAAATGAAAATGAAAATCGCTTATTGTCACAAGTAGGCTTCAAATGAAGTTACTGTGAAAAGCCCCTAGTTGCCACATTCTGGCGCCTGTTCAGGGAGGCTGGTACAGGAAGGGTGCCTGTTAGGTGAATTGGACATTCTGAATTCTCTCTGTGTGCTCGAACAGGCTCCGGAATGTGGCGACGAGGGGATTTTCACAGTAACTTCTTTGCAGTGTTAATGTAAGCCTACTTGTGACAATAATAAAGCTTTATTATTAGTATTGCGAGACATTTTGTTGACCGTTGCCTACGCACAAGGTCGCCACATCCCACCAATTTCCATCCACATAGCGCAGAACGCGAGGACAAGTGCAGTTGTAAAAGTAGTAAAAGCGAGCTCAGGCTCCTCACAGGCACATTATCAAACCAACTTTCATTTATTGATTGATTGATTTATTGTCAAAGGTACCGAAGTACGGTGAAAAGTATTTTTCTGCGGCCAAGGGAACGTACACAGTACGTACATAGTAGACAAAAAAAATAATCAACAGAGTACACCGACAAATGGTACATCGACAAATAGTGATTGGTTAGAACTTTGACGCAGAGTCACATAAAGAAATGTGAAGCAGGGTGATTGGTCACAGAAGTAGGTCTGAACAAGGCTCCTAAACGTAACAGAGGTGGAGACGCTCAGGGAGGCAATTCTGGTGCTTCGAGTCTGGACAGCTGACGGTGTGTTTGCCAATGGGGGAGGAAGGCAGATTAGGCATTTGGAAAAGGCCGCAATTGGGGGAACATAGTGATCTGGAGGTTGCAGGGTTGCTGCAAGCCGGAGACAGGGGGAGCAAGGAGGAAGGCCAAGGTGGTTTGAAAAGACGGGTGACAATTTTTAACATTGAGGCCCTGCCACAGTGGGATCCAAGGCAGGTCAACAAACCTGATGGGGCCTTCAGCCACTACCCACTGCTCACCAATTGGAATCATTCACCCCACTCTTTACTTTATCGACTGAATCCCTGGGCCATCATTCTCCGTATCTTACAACTCTCTTGTGGTCATTTATTTATTTTCTCAAAACCAATATCGGGTAAAAAAAAATAGGTTTACCTGGATGTTGCCTGGTCTGGAGGGCATAAGCCATGAGGAGAGGTTGGAGAGAGGGCAAAGAAGGTTCATCAGAATGTTGCCTGGTCTCGAGGGTGTTGGCTATGAGGGGAGGTTGAATAAACTCGGATTGTTTTCACTGGCACGACATAGGTTGAGGGGCGACCTGATAGAGGTTTACAAAATTATGAGTGGCATGGACAGATTGGATAGTCAGAAGTTTTTTCCCAGGGTGGCAAAGTCAATTACTAGGGAACACAGGTTTACGTTGCGAGGGAGAAAGTTCAGAGGAGATTTCTGTGGCAAGCTTTTTACACAGAGAACATAAGAACTAGGAGCAGGAGTGGGCCATCTGGCCCCTCGAGTCTGCTCCACCATTCAATCAGATCATGGCTGATCTTTTGTGGACTCAGCTCCACTTTCCGGCCCGAACACCATAACCCTTAATCCCTTTATTCTTAAAAAAACTATCTTTATCTTAAAAACATTTAATGAAGGACATGAAGGCTTCACTGGGCAAGGAATTCCATAGATTCACAACCCTTTGGGTGAAGAAGTTCCTCCTAAGCTCAGTCCTAAATCTACTTCCCCTTATTTTGAGGCTATGCCCCCTAGTTCTGCATTCACCCGCCAGTGGAAACAACCTGCCCGCATCTATCCTATCTATTCCCTTCATAATCTTATATGTTTCTATAAGATCCCCCTCATCCTTCTAAATTCCAACAAGTACAGTCCCAGTCTACTCAACCTCTCCTCGTAATCCAACCCCTTCAGCTCTGGGATTAACCTAGTGAATCTCCTCTGCACACCCTCCAGTGCCAGTACGTCCTTTCTCAAGTAAGGAGACCAAAACTGAACACAATACTCCAGGTGTGGCCTCACTAACACCGTATACAATTGCAGCATAACCTCCCTAGTCTTAAACTCCATCCCTCTAGCAACGAAGGACAAAATTCCATTTGCCTTCTTAATCACCTGTTGCACCTGTAAACCAGCTTTTTGCGACTCATGCACTAGCACACCCAGGTCTCTGCACAGCAGCATGTTTTAATATTTTAGCATTTAAATAATCCCTTTTGCTGTTTGGTGAGTGGCTGGAACAGATATGACAGCGGCAATTAAGAGGCAACTTAACAATTACATGAATAGGATGGGAATAGAGGGATACGGACCCTGAGGGCAGGTGGTGGCGTAGTGGCATTGTCACTGGACCAGTAAACCAGATACCCAGAATAATGCTCTGGGGACCCGGGTGCAAATCCCCCCCCCCCATGGAAATGGTGAAATTTGAGTTAAATGAAAAGCCTGGAATTAAATGTCTAATGAAACCATTGCCGATTGTCGTAAAAACCCACCTGGTTGACTAATGTCCTTTAGGGAAGGAAATTTGCCGTCCTTACCTGGTCTGGCCTACGTGTGACTCCAGACCCACAGCAATCTGGTAGACTCTTAACTACCCCTCCTCTTCAATCAAGCCTGTCTCAGTCTTTGCCTCTTCTCAATCTTTATTTGGTAACGTTCCTGTTGAAGCCTATTTGGAACTATTTACCTTAAAAACGCAATATAAAAGGAAGTTGTTGTGGTGACTTAAGCTCTTCCCCAAATTTAATTTTCCTTGTTTTCTCATGCACAGACATTGGAAGAAACGAACAACCAGTCCGGGACATTTCATTCATTTTTATTTAATAAATATGAAGTTATCAGAAATTTGCAATGTAAATGGATTTTTTTTTTCTTGCCAGTCATCTGTCAGTTGGTGCTACAATTCCTATTATTTTTATTTATTGATGAATTTAGAGTATCCAATTTTCTTTTTCCAATTAAGGGGCAATTTAGCGTGGCCAATCCATCTACCCTGCACATCTTTGGGTTGTGGGGGTGAGGCCCACGCAGGCACGGGGAGAATGTGCAAACTCCACACGGACAGTGACCCAGAGCTGGGATTGAACCCGGGTCCTCAGCGCCTTAATACAGCAGCGCTAACCACTGCACCACCGTGCTGCCCTGGTGCGACAATTATAATGAGGTTGGCGTCTCTTTGCTCCCCTATGTGTACCGACGTGGTACACACTCCTGTAATTAAGGCTTTTGTTCGGACGAATTCCCCTGAACATGTGTACAAAGCCACTGCACTTATTGAGCAGAGGAAGGCATCATTGCAATTCTTTCTTTTAAACATCCAACGCAGTCTTGTACATCCCAGCCTGAGCAACAATATACAGAAGTCAGGGTACACGTTTCGATCAGCCCAACAAATGCCAGGGTTGATTCACAAATCGGATGGTTCCCACTGAGACTGGAAAATGGACCATGTTCCACGTTTTGACCCAAAGAGGGAGAATTCAAAGATGGTGGGCCTTTGGATTCCAAACCAACGCTCCCTATGAGTGCAGATCCATCCCCATAACAATCCAGTTGAAGCAGGTTTGCCAATTTTCCTTAGCACAGAGGTGATTCTAGAAGTTATGTTGACGGGGGGGGGGGCGGGGGGGGGTTAATCCCTGTTCTAAATGGTGGACAGATCATGTGGAAAAACAATCTGCCACATCAGTACGATCTGGGGGGGGGGGGGGGTCATCTTGTGCTTCATTCCCCGCCCACCCCCCACATCCCATAATTCCCTGAGAGGCCAAGAATCTGCCTATCTTCAGCCTTAAACATGTTCAGCGATGGAGCACCCACTTGGGGTGGAGCATCTCAAACGTTTAGTGAATGAATTCCTCCTCATCTCAGTCCTAAATGATCGACCCCCTTATCCTGAGACCGTGTCCCTTGCATTCCAGAATCCCCAGCCAGGCGAAACAACCTCTCAGTATTTACCCTGACAAGCCCGTCAGAACCATGAATATTTCAAAGCGATGTTGACGGTGTTGATAATTTAAATGCACAAAACACATCTACAAATGTAACTACAGCTTAATCCAAAAATCAAATAAAAACCTTGCAATCTGTTGGCTCTTGATCTGAAAGCTTTCGCCGTAAAATGTTCATTAGGAATCCTGATGCTAATCTATTAAAGTGCATTGGTCATTGTATCCTGCCGCACAGCAGGTCCTTAAACTGTGAAATTAATGCGTCGCCATTGGTTTAGCTGCAGAGTAATGAAGGAAGACTGACTGTGCATGATTTGTCCCTCTCAGCACAGTCAGCATTGTGCTGTCGCTCTGATCTCCGGCAGAGGATGCGGTTAAAAGGAAGGCTCCTCGCATTAACAAATTGTCCACAAGGCCCGTGAACCCCCTCTCGCTTTCAATGGTGTCACGTTGGCCCAAGGCGCTCAGCTGTCAATTCACAAAAAGGTCTCAAATAAATGTTCTTTCTTTTCAAAATAAAAACGTCAGATACGCATTGAATTTTGACCTCCTTTGGAAGTTGGCCAATTAAGCTGTTGCACTATTGAGTGAACCCGGTGTGCTGTTTGTCAATCCTGCAAAACCAACAGAGAGAAATTGAATATTTCTGCTAAATAAATTGCGAACGCCCATTTCCTTATCATCACAGTAACTCAACAATACTTTTTTTTTAAATTCCAATTAAGAGGCAATTTACTGTAGCCAATTGACCTACCCTGCACATCTTTGGGTTGTGGGGGTGAGACCCACGCAGACACGGACAGCGACCCAGAGCCTGGATGGAACCCGGGTCCTCGGCTCCGTGAGGCAGCAGCGCTAACCACTGCTTCACCGCGTCGCCCCAACTCAACGATACTTAAACACTTTAAATTTCTTTTATTCACTTTCCCCCGTCAATCTGCACGAAAATAGTGAGTTAACGAATTCCATTGATTTTAACCTCAATGGTGTATAGTTACAGTCGGTGTGTGGGATCTATGTGTGTGTCTCTCTCTCTCCCTCCTTCCCATCTTGCCCTCCTTGGGTTGGTAGATGGCCCGGTCTTCTCTGAGGCAGAGGATTGTGGGTCCAAATCCTATTCCAGAGACTCCATGGGGAACAACACCTCGTGCTGAAGGAGTGCTGCGTTGTCGGCGGATAAGACCTTAAACTGCCTGCTTTCCCGGGAGGACACGAGAGAGCCCATTGCGCTATCCCGGAGAAGAGTGGTGGAGTTCTCCTTGGTGCCCTCACCAATATTTATCTCTGAACCAACAAAACTCTTTTAGATTATCTAGCCAGCGGATCATTGCTGTATGTGGTAACTCCCTGTGTGCAAATTGGTTTTCGCATTCGCTACATGACAGCAGTAAATATTTAATTAGTAGTAAAGCACTTTAGGGTGTGCTGAGGTAGTGAGAGGCGCTGTACAGCACCAAGATACTTGCTCAACATTAAGGTGCTAGTTGGTCAAGACCAGCTCCAATACAAATGGCACACCAATCGGGTGCCTGACACCAGACGCCCTGAATCAACTCTACTCGGAACTCGATGGCGGCTGGAGACTCCCAGGAGGGCAGCAGACACGCTTCAGGTTTGTCCTCAAAGCTTCCCCTGAAGGGGGCCAAACATTCCCGTCAACTCATGAGGGTTCCTGGCTTGAGACCAACCAAAACACGGTAGCACAGTGGTTAGCACTATGGCTTCACAGTGCCAGGGTCCCTGGTTCGATTCCCCGCTGGGTCACTGTGCGGAGTCTGAATTTATTTGGAAGTCATTCAATAAATATGGTTATTTTTGGTTTAAGGTACCCCGTAGTGATCCTGACTTAATCAGCTGTTCCTACACTGTCGCTGGGTCAACATCCTGGGGCTCCCTCCCTAACAGCACTGTGGGTGTACATCCACAGGGACTGCAATGGTTCAAGAAAGCGGCTCACCACCACTTTATCAAGGACGCGGCAGCACGGTAGCACAAGTGGATAGCACTGTGGCTTCACAGCGCCAGGGTCCCAGGTTCGATTCCCCGCTGGGTCACTGTCTGTGCGGAGTCTGCACGTTCTTCCCGTGCCTGCGTGGGTTTCCTCCGGGTGCTCCGGTTTCCTCCCACAGTCCAAAGATGTGTAGGTTAGGTGGATTGGCCGTGCTAAATTGCCCTTAGGTTAGGTGGGGTTACTGGGTTGCAGGGATAGGGTGGAGGTATGGGCTTAAGTAGGGTGCTCTTTCCAGGAGCCGTTGCAGACTCGACGGGCCGAATGGCCACCTTCTGCACTGTAAATTCTATGAAAACGGGGAACGTTCATTCGGGAAGGTGCCCACCACATCGAGCGACTCCGTCGGGAACGCACAGAGGTGCAATCGAGGCGGCGGAGGGGAGTTGCACTAACCTCCAAACAACACATACGCCCAACCCTCCTGCCCCACCCATGGCAAGAGCCTGCAGATCGTGCATTGGCCTCAGAACCCATCGTTGTGGGTGTCTGTCACCCTCGAGGGAATGGCTGCAAGGAGAGAAGACCCTGATACAATATCACCTAGCACCGGGGTAACTAAAAACTATTGTGGTCCATAAAATTGGTTTGAGACAATTGGGTTTCGAGCAGATGTAAAACATACCTTTCAGTTCAATGACATCCTCAGCTTTAGGTATGAACAACAAAATCCTTGTTTTTGAAACCATCTTTCATGCTCTGCAATTAAAAGATTTGGGAACAATTAGCACATACCAAAAGCAGCATGAGAATTGTAGACAAGTAGAGTAGGTAAAGACTATAATTCATTATCTGCGAATCAATCTACAGGTACACAGGTTGTGGCATGTTTAGTGAAACAAATCTCTTTTGAAGTAATTTTACACAACAGTTGATGAAGCCTCAGAAACATTAAGTGCTAGTTGCAGCACCCGTAAGGATGGCATGGGGGTCACAGTGGTTAGCACTGCTGCCTCACCGCGCCAGGGACCCGGGTTCGATTCCGGCCTTGGGTGACTGTCTGTGTGGAGTTTGCACCTTCTCCCCGTGTCTGCGTGGGTTTCCTCCGGGCGCACCGGTTTCCTCCACACAGCTCAAAGATGTGCGGGTTGGGTGGATTGGCCGTGCTAAATTGCCCCCTTAGTCTCCAGAATGTTAAGTAGGGTTACAGGGATAGTGGTGGGGGCATGGGCCTAGGTAGGGTGCTCTTTCCAAGGGTCAGTGCAGACTCGATGGGCCGAATGGCCTCCTTCTGCACTGTAGAGATTCTGTGATACTAAACGTGGGAAAATGTCTGAAGTCCTTCAGGAGTCATGGAGATACAGAAGGGGCTGTTTAAAGCCGTGCCCAAAACTTTGGTCAATAAAATGGGTCTCAAGGAATGTCTTCGAGCAAATGGTTCCCAAACCTTTGGGTCATGTACTCTTTTCATATTTACCAACGTTCCGTGTACCCCTACGGCTTCTTCCCCTCTAATGGCGACATGTTTTGTAAATCATTATAATTGCACATGACTGGTAAAGGCGTGTCCATGAATTTATTTTTCCCTTACCCCTCTAATATTCACATGTTTTGCGCTTCAAACGGGGCAGCACGGTAGCACAGTGGTTAGCGCAATTGCTTCACAGCTCCAGGGTCCCAGGTTCAATTCCCGGCTTGGGTCACTGTCTGTGCGGCGTCTGCACGTTCTCCCCGTGTGTGCGTGGGTTTCCTCCGGGTGCTCCGGTTTCCTCCCACAGTCCAAAGATGTGCGGGTTAGGTGGATTGGCCATGCTAAATTGCCCTTAGTGTCCAAAAATTGCCCTTAATGTTGGGTGGGGTTACTGGGTTATGGGGATAGGGTGGTGTGGGCTTGGGTAGGGTGCTCTTTCCAAGAGCCGGTGCAGACTCGATGGGCCGAATGGCCTCCTTCTGCACTGTAAATTCTATGAAATCTATGAAAGCATCCGCACCCAGACATTGTTCCGGTCATTGCCCCTCCACTGCGTTGGTGTTCGGGCTGATAGCCAGCCTGTCCCCCCACCTTCCCATCGCTGGACCTCTTCCAATTACAGGCTGTTTCACTCCTGCTTGCTGCCCATTGGCATGGCTGCATCTCTGCACCTCACTGGTGCGCCTGTCAACGGCAAGCGTGGCGGGAGACACATCGACCTATGAGTGGAAGGTGTGTGCCCGAGGACCGGACACATTTGGGGGTCCCCTGAACTACAGGGAGGGAGAGGGGAGGAGAGGTCGGAAAAAATTCTCATCCCGGAAACTCGCCATTGCGCAATTAAGTGAAAAGTGCCTCCCCTACAGATCTGCCACAACCCCCTCCCAGGGCTATATGTAGCCCACCCACTTAGAGAACCACTGTTTTAGAGGCACACAGATTTTGGGTTGGACTAGGTGGCTGAAGGCAGGGCTGTTAATGATCAGGCAAAGCAAAGCAGGAATACTGCCTGATAATGCTATCCTCCAAGATCGCATTCAAAATAATTGTGGAATCTCCGCGCCCAGAGTAAATAGAATGAGCCATTGTTCAACGTCTTCACGCAGGCTCCCTTTCCTCGTAACATTAACATTGTTTGGCCTGATTTCATGACATTTTTTGGATGCTGGATAGCCTCATTGTGACTGGGTCAGATCACAGGGATTTGAGTAGGCTTACATTAACATTAATCGCCGCTCAAATGCTGAGTTTCTATTGCCAGTCAGGAGCTGTCCTTTCTATTCTTCCCTGCAGACTAACCTGGAAATTATGTAAGAGTAGAATGGGCGGGCGCGATTCTCTAATCCCCCATCTGTGTGTTTGGCTGGTGGGGGAGGCGGCACGGTAGCACAGTGGTTAGCACTGTTGCTTCACACAGCTCCAAGGTTCCAGGTTCGATCCCCAGGCTTGGGTCACTGCCTGTGCGGAGTCAGCACGTTCTCCCCGTGTCTGCGTGGGTTTCCTCCGGGCGCTCCGGTTTCCTCCCACAAGTCCCGAAAGACGTGCTTGTTGGGTGAATTGGACATTCTGAATTCTCCCTCTGTGTACCCGAACAGGCGCCGGAATGTGGCGACTGGGGGATTTTCACAGTGACTTCATTGCAGTGTTAATGTAAGCCTACTTGTGACAGTAAAGATTATTATAATTATTATTATGACGGGCATTTCCTCAATATACTTAACATAAGGAAATTACAAAACTCCTGATGGAAAATCTGGTTCTCTGCCGCTTTCAAATCTTACCAACTGGTGACCTCTTTGAAATACCTTACCACCTGTTGAATAATATTTCATCCATTCATACTGAAGGAAAATGGCCTGATTATCTGCTCACCCAAGAATGTCCTTTACAACGGCAGGACAGGAAAAGAAAGGTGTGATTTGAATGGGTAGAGCCAGGAGCTCTGTTTCTTATACCTACATTTAAATACAGAACATCTTGGTAACCATCAGTAAAACTTTGGTTAATTAATCCACTGTTCATCTCAGCATCGTCGTCACCGTCTCCATCCAGCATGAAAAATGTTTTCAGTTTATCTGGGTGACAGTGATCCATGGTGACAACAACCACTCCAAGAACGAAGTACAGCAATGCTAGATTAAAAAGGAAAAGAATCCGTTACTTGGACAAAGCTGCTGGGAATTGAGAATGCGGAGGCTGCAATTTTAATCCCTTCACGTCTAACCCCCCCCTTGTCAGCACTCAATGGAAATGATGTGTGGAAATGCTTAAAATGTTTAAAATGTCTCCAAGGAACCTCCTTTTCAACCGGTTAACCCATTTCCATTCAGCACCCCCATCCCCTCCCCCAGCTGATGCCTCGTGATGCCAAATTCCTACTCCTGACAACCAAACTGTGAGTCGACCTGGCCAAATGCCTGAGTGGGAAGTCTGCTGATTTTTATTCCATTGAGGTAAAGCGCCCACATTCCTGGTCTTAACTTGTTCTTCTCCCGCGACTGGGATCCCAAGGTCCCTTCTGTCAATATCAAGGCCAATGTTCAACCGATCCCCCCCAAGCCCGCATGCACACCTCAACAGGGGATGGTGCCCTGATCACCTTGCTCTGTCAATGCAATCCCCCAAGTTCTCAATCCCCCTGGGCTTTTGTGTCAAGAATGTCGCCAGAGTCTGGCCATTCTCCAAATTGAGAGAGGTGGAAGGGAAAGTTACTTAGTGTCACTAAGATGTGTGCTGATGGTCAATACAGGTGTGTATACTCAGTCAGGCAAACCGTGTAGACGCAGATTTAAAGAGGCTGTCAAAAGAACCAGAGGCAACTCGCCTCATTGTGTTTTTCTCTCTCTCTGCACAGCGAGTTGTTGTGATCTTGGGGTCTTTGATTATGCTGCCCACTTTCCCAGGCAGCGGGAGGTTTAGGCAGAGTCAATGGATGGGGGGTGGGGTGGGCTTGCGTGATGGACTGGGCTGTGTTCATGATTCTCTGTAGTTTCTTACGGTCTTGGGCCTAGCAGTTGCCATGCCAGGCTGTGATGCAGCCCGATAGGATGCTCTCTATGGTGTATATGTAAAAATTGGTAAGAGTCAATATGTGTAGGGATTGCTGCGCTGAAGACCCGGGTTTGAATCCCAGCTCTGGGTCACTGTCCGTGTGGAGTTTGCACATTCTCCCCGTGTCTGCGCGGGTTTCACACCCACAACCCAAAGATGTGCGGGGTAGGTGGATTGGCCTCGCTAAATTGAAATGAAAATGAAATGAAAATCGCTTATTGTCACAAGTCGGCTTCAATGAAGTTACTGTGAAAAGCCCCTAGTCGCCACATTCCGGCGCCTGTTCGGGGAGGCTGGTATGGGAATTGAACCGTGCTGCTGGCCTGCCTTGGTCTGCGTTAAAAGCCAGCGATTTAGCCCTGTGCTAAACAACCCCTTAATTGGGGAAAAAAAATTGGGTACTCTAAAAATGTTTTAAAAGAGTAATGTGTGTATGTGTGTGTGTGTACATGTGTGTGCATGCATGCATGTGTGCGTATGTGTGTGTGTGCATTTGCATGAATGTGTGCACATAAGTGTGCGCTCATGCGCGTGTGTATGTATGTAAGTGCGCATGTGTGTGCTTGTGCGTGCATGTGCGTGTATGTATGTGTGTGTATGCGTGTGTATGTGTGTGCATGTATGTGTGTTTGCGTGTGTATGTATGTATGTATGCATGTTCACCGATCTGGTCATATTTGGACGACATGTACCATCCTGAGAGCAAGGCTCCAGTCAAAAGACCAGAGTTATACTGCAGCCCAACTTCACTTTGATTTGCCTCAGTGCCAATCAGAAAATTGTAGGTGAGGGACCTCTGAATTTCAATGCATTCATTTGAGAGGAGAAAAAGGTTCAGGGACTTTGCTGGTGTTGTTTACAACCCCAACAGGAGTGGACTCGCCTTAGAAACCCGGATGCAGATAACTTAGAAGATACCAAAGTAAGTCTGAGTTTCACTCGATCACTTCATTGCGTGCCTTCTGCATTCTGGGGCACAGTCTCTGTACTTACCGGTGACTAGTGTCAGCCAGAAGGAAGAACTCAAACTAGTCGTTAGTGTTGTAGCACCAAATTGGATCGCACATTGAGGTAGAATCTGTGTAGTGGCAAATGCGATGACTCCAAAGATCATGAATGTCGATGTGACCAAAACCATGTACCCTCCGTACACAATCGTTGGCATGCAGAAGAGAACATTAGTGATGATCAGGCACAAAACGCCACCCTAATCCCGGAAAGAACAAAAACACAGAGTTAAATCGACAGGTAGAAGACGTCTGAGCTCTAAATGTTTCGTTCCACATCAGTCAATGTCACTTTTCTTTGATCGGTGAGATAGGAGTGTGACCAATGAGCATTCAGCTCCACTAGGAGCTCAATCTCTCTCCTCACTTCCCCCTCTCCCAGCCTGAAACCAGCTCTTCCACCGCTCAGGAATCTCTTGCACTTTTCTTTCAGTAGTTTCAGTGGAGTCGGTTGATAACTCTGCAAGGGGATGTTTGAGGCAAGAGATCTTTCACACAGAGTTTCCACATTAACTCTGAATTGTGCAGATTAATAATAATCTTTACTGTCACAAGTAGGCTTACATTAACACTGCAATGAAGTTAACGGAAAAGCTCCTAGTCGCCACATTCCGGCGCCTGTTCGGGTACACGGAGGGGAATTCAGAATGTCACCTAACGAGCACGTCTTTCGGGACTTGTGGGAGGAAACCGGAGCACCCGGAGGAAACCCACGCAGATGCAGGGAGAACGTGCAGACTCCGTACAGACGGTGACCTAAGCCGGGAATCGAACCTGAGACCCTGGAGCTGTGAAGCAACAGTGCTACCGTGCTGACATCACCCAAGCAATCGCAATTCAGCATAAATCAGAGGGACATAGTTTTTTTCTGAGTGGATCTGAATAATACAGGTCACCTGATCTAGCGATTGTCAATCCCACAACTCAAATCGTTCAAGCATAAAATTGTCCCTGAGGTTTAGCCCTTAATTAAGGTCGTAGAATGGTAGAAATTTGAGAGCCAAAGGGTTCTGTTCATTTAATTGTGTCTGTCAGTCTCGTTCCAGATTCCAATGATGCACTCCCATTCTGCTGGTTTCACCTTGTACCAACTCAAGCACTTAAATGACTCCCTCTTAAATGCTGCAATTGTTTCAGCTTCATTGCTCGCTTGTAGTGGTGCATTCCATAGCCTAGTAGCTCTTTCGGGGAGGGAGTGATGGGGGGGGGGGGGGGGGGGGGGGGGGGGTATCATCAATTGTGTTTTTATTCATACCCTCCATTGGCCAGTGGAAATACTCTCTCACGAGTTAGCCTCTCCAACACATCTGAGCCCCCCCCCCCCCCCCCCCCCCCCCCCCCGCCCCCCCCCCCATGCCTCAACCTTTTTCTGCTCCAGCAGGTCGAGCCCTCGAGTTTCAGTCGCTCGTTTTCAATGGGATGCCTTTACTCTGCCTCTGCAATTACACCCTCTCCTCTTATCATGGAGCTGATGTCACAGGCCCTCTCACACTTTTGTTCAATGACAATTAGACCTTTTCCCCTGGATTCTTCACACAAAACCTCATTACCTCACGACGGTCTGCCACACTGTATTGGTGTGGAAACTGCAACCTCGCCATTTTAACTTGATGGGGTGAAAACACTTCACTCCAATTTTCACGATTCCGAGGCTGGCATATTTTGTCCATCCCTGACTGTTCTGACAAAGAAGTACAGTAAGAAGTCTGACACCACCAGGTTAAAGTCCAAGGGTTTATTTGGAATCACTAGCTTCCGGAGCATAGCTCCTTCATCAGGCGAGTGAAGAGATGGGTTACACAAACACAGCTTATAAAGATTCAAAGTATCATCTTGCATCATTGCTTTGTCTATATATGCTGTGTATGTGTAACCTACCTCTTCACTCACCTGAGGAAGGAACTGCGCTCGAAAGCTAGTGATTCCAAACAAACCTCTTGGACTTTAACCTGGTGTTGTAAGACTTCTTACTGTGCCCACCCCAGTCCAACGCCGGCATCTCTACATCATGGCTGGCAAAGAGGTGGTGATACTTAAACCAGAATTTTACATCCTCCCATTTCTCAGCCTGCACCCCCCCCCCCCCCCCCCCCCCGCCCAGGAGACGCCGGCAAAGGCTATGCCCACTGCCTACCCACCTGCGCTGGTATTTTACCAACAGCAGGGTAGATGTCGATCGGCCCACCCAACCTCGGGTCAACCTCGGCCCTGAATAATGGTCTCATCCCACGGCTGCTGGTATTTTCCGAGGTGTACCACATCGTGACCGCCTGGCTGTGGGCTCTGAGGACTGGGGTTGGGGCAGGGGGGGGGGCGGCCTCTTGATTGGGTGCCTTATGGCCCACGGAGGACCCCCAAGCGGAGAGGGTTTCCCACATTCGCTAACCCCCCACCCTCACAATTGTAACTGCTTGCCTCTGCCAGGCAAAATTGTATGGTACCCCCCACCCCGCCCCCCACATTTACTAACTGTCCGTCCACTTCTGTGCAGAGCAAAAAAATAGGCAACCACGTATTCACGACCAGACTGGGTAGTGATCATGAGTTCCCGTCCTTAAAGGTCATGAGTGAAAGAGTTTATACTGCCTGGGCATGCTCTGGTCCTGATATTGATTTAATTCACACTTTGTAATGGTTCTATCTTGGTGATCGTTTGCTTCCAAAGACAATTGTCCCCATAACCCATTTATGGGCTTAGCCACTGACCTAGACTCTGAGCCCAAGCAATGGACGGTTGATCTTGAAATAGCAACAAAAGAAAATAAACTTCAAACATGTCAGAAATTCGGTTTTAATGCATTCCACTTACCACATCATGGCCATTGCATAGTGTCCTGAAAACCTGTACTGTCCCAGAACAAGGCAGGGGCCCTGGACTGTGAAACTTCTCTGCGATGTACATTATTGGGTATGGAAGGCCTCGGTCAAGTCCCATGGAATATTGCTTATCATAATTCATTGTAAAAACTCCACAGGAAGTTCTCGTTGTAGTCTATGACCTCGTTTAGCTGGTTTTCGGGGAGTCCTGCAAGCACATAACACGAAGTCACCTCACATCAATCCAGCCAGAAAAAGCAACAGTTATAAAGAAATACCCCGGGCTGGAAAAAAATACATTTGTATTAGAAGGAAATCCGAATTCCTTAAAGTAGGAATATTTAGTGAATCATTGGCTACATCTGTGCTCCATCACCCATTCTTTATTGTGCCAACTTCAGCGGAGTAGTCTGTGTGCCGATGGCATTGCAAACGCATTTCGGACGCTCTCCTGTGTTTGGCAATGGAACTAGAAGAGTTTTCACAGTAACTTCATTGCAATGTAATGTAAGCCTAGTTGTGACAATAATAAAGATTATTATCATATTCTTTCGGAGAGCATTTGCTCCCATCAAACGGGTTTGGGCACCCAGACTCGTAAGAGAAGAAATCTTTGCAACCACAACCGGGTTATCCATACTCGTTAATGAATGGTGAATGATGGAACCAAAATCAACATGAGCTATTCTCTCATTAACATTATTTTTTTTATTACCAGCATATTCCCCATTGCAAATTACAATGCATGGTCAACTGACATTTATCCACTGGTTTATAGTAACGATTTGAAATCGTGATTCAAAATAATGGGTTGCTTAATGCACGGGAGTGGGACTAGCTAAATGGCCCTTGATGAAATCTGACGTGGACTAGATGGGTTGAATGGCCTTTTCTGTGGCTCTGTGATTATTTCCTCGTCCATGAGCATCAACTGAGCTTCAAAGGATCTATTCCTATTCTTTTCGATAATGCAGTGTCTCTAATAGTTAATAACCATATAACACTTAACACCACATTCCCTTCCAGTCCTTTTAAAAAATAATTTAGAGTACCCCAATTTTTTTTTTCCCCCAATTAAGGGCAATTTAGCATGGCCAATTCACCTACCTCGCATGTCTTTTGGGTTGTGGGGGGTGAGACCCACGCAGACACGGGGAGAATGTGCAGACTGCACATGGACAGTGACCCGGGGCCAGGATGGAAGCCGGGTCCTCGGTGCTGGCTATTCTAGTCCTTAAGCAATCAAGGGTTATTGCCAGTTTGCAATGAATAAAAGACGATGCAGCAAGCAAGCGCCCCACCTGTCAGAGTCACATTGATTCCTGCCAGTCCAACGTGTAGCCCCACTCTTGCAGTGATTGTTTCATTACTGAAAGCCTTGTAAGGTGTGATCACTGTGGCATATCCAGATTCCCAGTCATCAGTGAAGTTGGCCACTACGGAATGCATAAATGGTACACAGTTATCTCGAACACTGCCGTTGCAAAGTGTCTGATTTCCTTAAATACGTATGACAAACCTTCCCTCGTTTTGGAATAAACAGCAAACACATTGGACAAAACCGGTGCTTTGGCAAATGATTCCCAGACCTTCAGAATGAACCCATACAATTACAAGCAAAGGGTTAGAACCAAGATTTACTACAGCTCTTAAATTTGACGTTGGAGACATTAATGGTAATGCAGGGCATTAAATCAAGTAACTCGATCTCTGCAGAGAGCTCATGATTCCAATCCAGCCCAAGCAAGTGTTATTGTCTTTTATGAGAACATAGAGTGTTGGAAAATCTTAGCAGGAGAGAAACTGTGTTTGGAGAAACTCTTTCTCGTCTGATAGGTGCTGCCAAGCCTACTGACGTTTCCCAGCGTCCTCTCTCCTTGTTTCAGGTTCCAGCATCCACAGTATTTTGCTTATTTTATTGCCTTTTGTGTTGTTATGGCACTGACTTGGTTTCTCATCGCTGACACAGCGATGTTTTGTACTTTGTAAATAGAAGCAGAAGATGCCAGAAATGCTCAGCAGGTCAGGGAGCAACTGTGGAGAGAAACACAGTTAATGTTTCATGCCTGGATGGAAAGATGGTGGCTTCCTGTATCTATGGAAGCCTTCCCATTCTCCATGCTCCCCACCAACCCCAGGCACCTATGTGATACTGATTGCCTGCAGCAGTGCATTTACAGCCCTGTATAATCTAGGCTTCAGTAATGTAAATTAGGGCCAAGGTCTTGCCTGGAATGAACAGCTTGTCATACGAGGAACGACTGAGGACTCTGGATCTGTGCTCGTTGGAGTTTAGAAGGATGAGGGGGGATCTTATCGAAACTTACAGGATTCTGCAAGGCCTGGATGAGTGTACTTGGAGAGGATGTTTCCACTTGTAGGAAGAACTAGAAGCAGAGGACACAATCTCAGACTAAAGGGACGATCCTTTAAAACAGAGATGAGGAGGAATTTCTTCAGCCAGAGGGTGGTGAATCTGTGGAACTCTTTGCCGCAGAAGGCTGTGGAGGCCAAATCACTGAGTATCTTTAAGACAGAGATAGATAGGTTCTTGATTAATAAGGGGATCGGGGATTATAGGGAGAAGGCAGGAGAATAGGGATGATAAAAATATCAGCCATGATTGAATGGCGGAGCAGACTCGGTGGGCCGAGTGGCCTAATTCTGCTCCTATGTCTTATAATAATAAGCTTTTATTGTCATAAGTATGAAGTTACTGTGAAAAGCCCCTAGTCGCACATTCCGGCGACTGTTTCGGGTAAGCCGGAACGGGAATTGAACCCCGCGCAGCTGTCCTTGTTCTGCATCACAAACCAGCTGTCTAGCCCCACTGAGCTAATTAAAACACAGCCCAGGCAGTCACACACCACACGATTGGGATTCCATGTGCGTTGGGGCGGCCTGAAAGCCATTTACCTTCACAACTGCCTTAAAACCTGGCCTGACCCAGCCATGTTATTTCTTTAAATCATAGACTGATTGCAGCAGCGAAGGAGGCCATTCAGCGCATTGCGTCTGTGCTCGATCTCTGTGTGGCATTGATTGTTTGAAACAGGAAGCCAATGCGGAGGACACATCTTCTGGATGCCTCTCTGCCATAGCAATTTCCTAACCATGGGGTTCATCACCTTGTTAGATTTAGTATTAAGAAACTTCCCTGCTGTGTTTGGATGTCAGCAAGACATAGAACTGGTGCCCCTGAATTTAATGAGTGGCTAATTCAGCAACCATACATTTATCTAGCACCTTCAACACGGTCAGTGTTAATGTCTTGTCAATCACATTGTTGAGATTTGTTAACGTCACTGTTACAGTTAAGAGGGCGATGAGTCATTACCTGAACATATATTAATAGGGGATAGATGGGGCACTGGGTTAATCATAGAATCATAGTGCAGTGCAGAAGGAGGCCATTCGGCCAATCCGAGTCTGCATCGGTTCTTGGAAAGAGGACCCTACACAAGCCCACACCTCCACCCTATTCCTATTCCCATAACCCAGTAACCCCACCCCAGCACGAAGGGCAATTTTGGACACTAAGGGCAATTTAGCATGGCCAATCCACCTAACCTGCACATCTTGGACTGTGGGAGGAAACTGGAGCACCCGGAGGAAACCCACGCAGGCACGGAGAGAACGTGCAGTTTCCGCACAGACAGTGACCCCAAGCCGGGAATCGAATCTGGACCCTGGAGCTGTGAAGCAATTATGCTAACCACTGTGCTACCGTGCTGCCCCCTAAGTGGGAGAAGAGCTGTGAGACTGATCAAGTATGAACCCTCTTGGTAAAGAAAAGCTCTGTGCCTTGGTTTCTGCTAACAGTCGAACAAAACTTGAGACAAATCAAAGAAAGTTTTCAGGTGGGCAGCCAAAAACTTGGTCAAAGAGTTGGGTTTTAAGGAGCATTTTAAAAAGAGCGATCGAGGCAGTGAAGTGTAGAGACAGAGGCAGTGAGGTGTAGAGACAGGCAGTGAGGTGTAGAGACAGGCAGTGAGGTGTAGAGACAGGCAGTGAGGTGTAGAGACAGGCAGTGAGGTGTAGAGACAGGCAGTGAGGTGTAGAGACAGGCAGTGAGGTGTAGAGACAGGCAGTGAGGTGTAGAGAGAGACGCAGTGAGGTGTGGAGAGAGGCGCAGTGAGGTGTCGAGAGAGCAGCAATCAGGGGTGGAAAGAGGGCCAGTGATTGGATTGGATTTTACCAAATTTGATTTATTGTCACGTGTACCGAGGTACAGTGAAAAGTATTGTTCTGCGTACAGTCCAAACCGATCACTCCATATATGACAAAAACATAGGACATACAATAAATACACAATGTAAATACATAGACAAAGGTGGTTGATGGGAAATGTTCAGACTGGAGTCCAGTTAGTAGTGGTGTACCACAAGGATCTGTTTTGGGGCCCCTGCTGTTTGTCATTTTTATAAATGACCTGGAGGAGGGCGTAGAAGGATGGGTGAGTAAATTTGCAGATTACACTAAAGTCGGTGAGTTGTGGACAGTGGGGAAGGATGTTACAAGTTACAGAGGGACATAGATAAACTGCAGCGCTGGGCTGAGAGGTGGAAAATGGAGTTTAATGCAGAAAAGTGTGAGGTGATTCATTTTGGAAGGAATAACAGGAAGACAGAGTACTGGGCTAATGGTAAGATTCTTGGTAATGTGGATGAACAGAGAGATCTCGGTGTCCATGTACATAGATCCCTGAAAGTTGCCACCCAGGTTGAGAGGGTTGTTAAGAAGGCGTCTGGTGTGTTAGCTTTTATTGGTAGAGGGATTGAGTTTCGGAGCCATGAGGTCATGTTGCAGCTGTACAAAACTCTGGTGCGGCCCGCATTTGAAGTATTGCGTGCAATTCTGGTCGCCGCATTATAGGAAGGATGTGGAAGCATTGGAAAGGATGCAGAGGAGATTTACCCAGAATGTTGACTGGTATGGAGGGAAGATCTTATGAGGGAAGGCTGAGGAACCTCAGGCTGTTTTCGTTAGAGAGAAGAAGGTTAAGAGGTGACTTAATTGAGGCATACAAGATGATCAGACAATTGGATAGGGTGGACAGTGAGAAACTTTTTCCTCGGATGGTGATATCTAGCATGAGGGGACATAGCTTTAAATTGAGGGGAGCTAGATATAGGACAGATTTCAGAGGCAGGTTCTTTACTCAGAGAGTGGTAAGGGTGTGGAATGCCCTGCCTGCAACAGTAGTGGACTCGCCAACACTAAGGGCATTCAAACAAAGAACAAAGAACAAAGAAATGTACAGCACAGGAACAGGCCCTTCGGCCCTCCAAGCCCATGCCGACCATGCTGCCCGACTAAACTACAATCTTCTACACTTCCTGGGTCCGTATCCCTCTATTCCCATCCTATTCATGTATTTGTCAAGATGCCCCTTAAATGTCACTATCGTCCCCTGCTTCCACCACCTCCTCCGGTAGCGAGTTCCAGGCACCCACTACCCTCTGCGTAAAAGACTTGCCTCGTACATCGACTCTAAACCTTGCTCTCTCACCTTAAACCTATGCCCCCTAGTAATTGACCCCTCTACCCTGGGAAAAGCCTCTGACTATCCACTCTGTCTATGCCCCTCATAATTTTGTAGACCTCTATCAGGTCTCCCCTCAACCTCCTTCGTTCCAGTGAGAACAAACCAAGTTTATTCAACTGCTCCTCATAGCTAATGCCCTCCATACCAGGCAACATTCTGGTAAATCTCTTCTGCACCCACTCTAAAGCCTCCACATCCTTCTGGTAGTGTGGCGACCAGAATTGAACACTATACTCCAAGTGTGGCCTAACTAAGGTTCTATACAGCTGCAACATGACTTGCCAATTCTTATACTCAATGCCCCGGCCAATGAAGGCAAGCATGCCGTATGCCTTCTTGACTACCTTCTCCACCTGTGTTGCCCCTTTCAATGACCTGTGGACCTGTACTCCTAGATCTCTTTGACTTTCTCTTGAGGGTTCTACCATTCACTGTATATTCCCTACCTGCATTAGGCCTTCCAAAATGCATTACCTCACATTTGTCCGGATTAAACTCCATCTGCCATATCTCCGCCCAAGTCTCCAAACAATCTAAATCCTGCTGTATCCTCCGACAGTCCTCATCGCTATCCGCAATTCCACCAACCTTTGTGTCGTCTGCAAACTTACTAATCAGACCAGTTACATTTTCCTCCAAATCATTTATATATACTACAAACAGCAAAGGTCCCAGCACTGATCCCTGTGGAACACCACTGGTCACAGCCCTCCAATTAGAAAAGCATCCTTCCATTGCTACGCTCTGCCTTCTATGACCTAGCCAGTCCTGTATCCACCTTGCCAGCTCACCCCTGATCCCGTGTGACTTCACCTTTTGTACTAGTCTACCATGAGGGACCTTGTCAAAGGCCTTACTGAAGTCCATATAGACAACATCCACTGCCCTACCTGCATCAATCATCTTAGTGACCTCCTCGAAAAACTCTATCAAGTTAGTGAGACACGACCTCCCCTTCACAAAACCATGCTGCCTCTCACTAATACATCCATTTGCTTCCAAATGGGAGTAGATCCTGTCTCGAAGAATTCTCTCCAGTAATTTCCCTACCACTGAAGTAAGGCTCACTGGCCTGTAGTTCCCTGGATTATCCTTGCTACCCTTCTCAACATTGGCTATTCTCCAGTCCTCCAGGACATCCCCTGAAGACAGTGAAGATCCAAAGATTTCTGTCAAGGCCTCAGCAATTTCCTCTCCAGCCTCCTTCAGTATTCTGGGGTAGATCCCATTAGGCCCTGGGGACTTATCTACCTTAATATTTTTTAAGACACCCAACACCTCGTCTTTTTGGATCTCAATGTGACCCAGGCTATCTACACACCCTTCTCCAGACTCAACATCTACCAATTTCTTCTCTTTGGTGAATACTGATGCAAAGTATTCATTTAGTACCTCGCCCATTTCCTCTGGCTCCACACATAGATTCCCTTGCCTATCCTTCAGTGGGCCAACCCTTTCCCTGGCTACCCTCTTGCTTTTTATGTACGTGTAAAAAGCCTTGGGATTTTCCTTAACCCTATTTGCCAATGACTTTTCGTGACCCCTTCTAGCCCTCCTGACTCCTTGCTTAAGTTCCTTCCTACTTTCCTTATATTCCTTATATTCAAATGCACATTGGATAAACATATGAACGATAAGGGAATAGTGTAGATGGGCTTTAGAGTGGTTTCACAGATTGGCGCAACATCGAGGGCCAAAGGGCCTGTACTGCGCTGTAATGTTCTATGTTCTATGTTCTAGACAGACATAGAGAAGATGTGTTAAGAGGTCAGTTCAGTTTATAGGAGAGTCATTCAGGAGTCTGGTAACAGCGGGGAAGAAACTGTTGTATCTCCTGCCCGATGAAGAGGTTGGAAGAGAGAGTAACCTGGGTGGGAGGGGGTCTTTGATTACGCTGCCCGCTTTCCCAAGGCAGCGGGAGGTGTAGCCAGACTCAATGGATGGGAGGCGGGTTTTGCGTGATGGACTGGGCTGTGTTTACGGCTCTCTGAAGTGTCTTACGGTCTTGGGCCGAGCAGTTGCCATACCAGGCTGTGATGCAGCCCGATAGGATGCTTTCTACGGTGCATCTGTAAACGTTGGTAAGAGTGAATGAGGTGCAGAGAGAGTGGCAGTGAGGTGTACAGAGAGGGAATTCTAGAGCTTAGGGCCTGAATGACTGAAGGCAGGGCTGCCAATGGCGGTGGGGGGGGGGGGGGGGGGGGGGAAGAGAGTGAGGAGAGCTCAGAACTGGTGCGGGGGATGACATCACACATCAGGCACTTAACCCGTTCCCGGCCGACCCTCAATCCCGGTTTAGGGAGAAAGCGCCTCAGCTCTCCCAACACCCGCTGAAAAGAGCAGAGAGATCACGGCACCAACATTCTCAGCTGTCCCTGGTTCTGCAGAGAACCTTTAAACAATCCCAGAGCAACATTTGCGTTTAAAAACAAACAAAGCTGAGACATACCTACAATGATGACTCCAACAAAAAGACTTACAATAATCCTGCAGAACGAATACAGCCTCTGCAACAAGAAAATAGAAATAAAGTCAATTTCAAGCAAACGAAAGGGCCTTTCATTTACTTTCATCAAAGTTCCACTGACCGAGTTGTTGGGTATTTTGAGGTCCTCAAGGGCGGGGGGGGAAATAATGCAGCCGGCATTTCAGGAGCTAGTCACCCAGACTCGAGAGGACAGCTCCCCCCCTCCCCTCTCCTCACAGACTTTGCCAGACCTGCTGAAATTGTCTAGCCTTTTCTGGGGGGTTTGGGGGGTTCATTTCAATCAGCGTCGTTACATTGGAGCTGAAAATCGACCCCCCCCCCCCTTCCCCCCAAATCACCCACCCCTCACTCCTTCTCAAGTGGGCACATTCCCTGGGTTATAGAGTCCCACATATCTGCAAGGTTCACAATGAGCAATTTGGGGAAACAATGGTTATGATGAAGGATTTGTCCCAGGCAGAGAGATAGAGAGAGTGTTGTTGGCACGAAGGAACCGATCAATCTTTGACCCCCCCCCCCCCCCCCCCACACACACACACACACTTACCCCTTTCCCTCTGATCCCGGGGAGGATGATGAGAAAAGTCAAGGCAATCACCAGGAACACCAGGATAACCAGGAGGAGAGTGACGGCGAAAACGAACGAGGTTCTCCCGTGGATGTAGAACGGTCTGACCCCGTTAAAAAGAGTCATGATTGCTGGCGGAACTCTTGTCAACTACAGCGAGAGAGAGAGAGAGAGACAAACACACCAAGTTATACAGCAAGAAGGAGGGAACTTTGCACAGGTACGAAGCCCCCCTGACAGGAGCACCTTCAAATTTCAAATCAAAACCATTGAAATTCGATCGAATAATCCCTGCCCCCCTTCGAATAAAACAGGTTTCGGAACGATTTAATTTAATTTCTCACAAGTGCAGCGCAGGATAGGGGTGCATTCGGCCCATCATTGACCCGTGCTAGCTCTCTGGAAGATCTACTCAATGAGCGCCTCACAGCTCCGCAAGCTCCACCGGAGGCAGGACGTCACCCGCTTCACTGTGAACACGTTTGAAAGCATTATGCAGCCCGCCTTCCCCCCAACAAGACAACCAGAATCTGAAGTTAACTCCGTCCTGTCCCCAAACATATTTAAAATAAATATTTAAAGAGACTCCCCCCCCCCCCAAAAAAACTCTTTTTGAAACATTTCCACCAAACAAAAGTCAAAAAAGCACATGCATATATTTTAAAATTGCATCAGATTTCAAAAGTTCTAATACTTGACTCACTGTTAAGGCAAATTTAACTTGGAGTTTGGTAGATGTTTTATTTCCCCCCCCCCCCCCCTCCGAGTGGAAATCTCCAATCAATTCGCTACTGCTACGGAATATTACAACTAGCTCAGGGCTCCTGTCTTCAATCCATCCTATTTATACCTTGCCTTTTTTTAAAATCTCATTTAGGCTCCCGTCCAGTTCTTTGCGTCAGGTGAAACAACAAAAGATGGGAATTTTTTTTTTAAAAACAGCATCATTTTCTTCCTGGTACCAATGCAAATTCGCCCACACCCTCCTTCCCTACGTAACCTCGACCCCTCCCCAGCTGACCTGCCCAAGGAGTGCTCTCCCCCTCCCCTCCCAGTCTGGGCGAATTGATGCTGCTGTGTTTAATCTAGAGGTTAACGCCACGGATCGTGCCGACTCCGCAGGTGAGTTTGTGAATCCATGTCTTCAGTCTTTTCTCAAATGCTTGGCCAGTGCTGTTACTTATTTTTTTTAAAAATAAACGTTGCAAAATAGTTCGCAGTCAAAGTTTTGCTCTGTGAACATCATTTATATTGTCACACTCACTTGGATGTTTCAGTCTAATGTCTATTCCCAGTGGCAGCATTCGAACAGATATCCCGCTCCCCTGTCTCCCCCCCCCCCCCCCTCCCATCTTTCTCCCTGTCCGTCTCGCTCTCTCTGACCCCGTTTGTACCTCTGTCTGACTGTCTCTGTCTCCTTATAACTCTCTCTTTTTGTATCTCTCTGTCTTTCTCTCTCGCTGTCTCCCTCTGTCTTTTTGTATCTCTCTGTATCTCTTTATCTGTCTCTCTCTGTCTCTCATCGCTCTCTCGCTCTAGTTTTCTGTCTCTCTGTCTCTGCATGTCTCTTTATTTGTCTCTCCGTGCCTCTCTCGCTGTCTCGCTATCTTCCTCTCTGCGTTTTTGTATCTCTCTAGCTCTCTGTATATCTCTTTATATGTCTCTCTCTCTCGCTCTCCCCCTGTATTTGTGTCTCCCTCTCTGTATATCTCTTTATCTGTCTCTCTCTCTCGCTCTCCCCCTGTATTTGTGTCTCCCTCTCTGTATATCTCTTTATATGTCTCTCTCTCTCGCTCTCCCCCTGTATTTGTGTCTCCCTCTCTGTATATCTCTTTATCTGTCTCTCTCTCGCTCTCCCCCTGTATTTGTGTCTCCCTCTCTGTATATCTCTTTATCTGTCTCTCTCTCGCTCTCCCTCCATATTTTGTCCCCCTCTCTGTATATCTCTTTATCTGTCTCTCTCTCTGTCTCTCTCGTTCTCCCTCTGTATTTTCGTCTCCCTCTCTGTATATCTCTTTATCTGTCTCTCTCTCGGTCTCTCTCGCTCTCTCCTTCTGTATTTTTGTCTCCCTCTCTGTGTATCTCTTTATCTGCCTCTCTCTCTCGCCAACCCCCTCTGTTTGTCTCCCTCTGTATATTTCTCTGTCTCCCTCTGTGCGTTTCTGTCTCTCTGTCTCGTTTTCTATATCTATGTGTGTGTGTGCGTGCCTCTCTCTCTCTCAGTCTCTCAGCATCTCTCTCTCAGCCTCCCTCTCTGTCTCTGTGTCTGTCTCTCTCAGTCTCTCTCTCTCTCAGTCTCTCAGCCTCCCTCTCTGTCTCTCTGTGTCTGTCTCTCTCAGTCTCTCAGCATCTCTCTCTCAGCCTCCCTCTCTGTCTCTCTGTGTATCTCTCTCTCTGTCTCTCTGTGTATCTCTCTCTCTGTCTCTCTGTGTATTTCCATCTATGTCTCTCTGTGTATTTCCCTCTCTGTCTCTCTGTGTATCTCTCTCTCTGTCTCTCTGTGTATTTCCCTCTCTGTCTCTCTGTGTATTTCCCTCTCTGTCTCTCTGTGTATCTCTCTCTCTGTCTCTCTGTGTATTTCCCTCTCTGTCTCTCTGTGTATTTCCCTCTCTGTCTCTCTGTGTATCTCTCTCTCTGTCTCTCTGTGTATTTCCCTCTCTGTCTCTCTGTGTATCTCTCTCTCTGTCTCTCTGTGTATTTCCCTCTCTGTCTCTCTGTGTATTTCCCTCTCTGTCTCTCTGTGTATCTCTCTCTCTGTCTCTCTGTGTATCTCTCTCTCTGTCTCTCTGTGTATTTCCCTCTCTGTCTCTCTGTGTATCTCTCTCTCTGTCTCTCTGTGTATCTCTCTCTCTGTCTCTCTGTGTATCTCTCTCTCTGTCTCAGGGGCGAGCTTATGCATCGAACGGTTAGGTTCTTGCACAGACCACAACACACACACAAGAAACAAGTAAAATCTCTCACCAA